>NW_017616883.1:235184-692684 GCF_001879475.1 Ipomoea nil
TGACATACTCTTGGGCTGCGGTCCACTTTTTGGTTGCGATCAAACTATGATGAGCTGCGGTTCATCAGTCGGTTGCGATCGACCCCTCCGTGTTGCGATACGGGGCAGGGTGCTGCGGGGCCGTGTCAGAGCTATATGCGCTGACCTTCATGTATGGGCATGCGATTGGTCCTGTGGCGCCAACAAAGTGTATTATGTGATGAGATATGGATGATACGATTGTTATGAAAGCGTGACCATAGGATACATGCTAGTAACTGTATATGCTTGATTATGACTATTGGCTGTGATTATCTCTATCTGTCGTATCTGTTCCCTACACCTGTGAATTGTGCATGCTTGGTTATGACTGTTGGTTGTGCTTAGCCCTATCTGTCGAGTCTATTCCCTATTTTGAAAGCTAGAGTCTCTTAGGATATATCTTCATGCTTCGAAATGGTTTTTCGTATATCTATGTATATATCTATATGTATTGTATTTCAACGCGTTGGAGTGGCTTACCAGCATCTCTCGCTGAACAGATATATTTGGCTTTCTGGCACTGATGAGTAGACACTGGAGCGCGCTAGAGAATCGAGGCGTAATGTAGATAGTTTACCTTTCGGCCTGCGTGCCATGATTATGTATTGACATTATTAAGGAATTTAGTTAGTTAGCCTGTGCACCTGGGTTCTCCAGCTCAGGTGTGGCATAGCACCCCATACTCTTATGTTTAGTAATGCTCTGTTTGGGATTTAATAAGAGAATACCTTCATTATATAAGTCTTTAGAAGTTTAAAAATTTCGGGGTGTTACAGCCACCCTTTGGTCCAAAGCGCGCATTGCGCGGATTAGGGACGAGAATCCCTCGTCCATGATCTGGTTCTGTCGGGTGAGCTGCGTGAGGATGCGTGAGTTGACGGATTCTTCATTTTGGCCCCTTGGATTTCCTCTTGCTCGTGTGAGCGCCGGTGGATTAGGCTCGCTATCTTCTTCTTGTTCCTCATTTTCCCCCGGTTCCCCACATTCTTGCATTTCCCGCTTGACTTTGTTGTTGGAGATATCCAACTGATCCACCAATTCCCTTCGTTCCCCCTCGGGTTTAAGGCAAATCTCTTCGAGGGTGATGTATTGTCCCCCTTCGGTGTAGTAGATATCATTGCGACGGAGATTCTGGGCATTGAAAACCATGCCACTTTCGGTCTTGACCTCTGTAGGACTCAGATCTACCCCCTTTTTCTCCATGATCCAACTTAGGATCATCCCGTAGGGTAGGCTAAGCCGGTTGCTAGTTTTGCAAAACTCCATGTGTTTCAACATGAGGGCCGGTAGATTGAACTTGATTTTGTGCTTTAAGAGATAGGCAAAAGTACACTCCAAACTTCCCACATCCTTCCTTTTGTTATTTGGGGGCAATAGGCTATCAGTTACAATCATAACCAATATCTTTTGCTCCGTCGTTAGCCATTTTCTGTTTGGCCGTGTGGCCGAGGTGAAGCCTTCCTCATTCCCGAGTAGGTACCCGATGTAATCCCTGTACCCCGTGTTTTGGGTACCAATCCACCCCTTCCGGTCATAGTCTGACACACCCGTGGTGGTCAATCTTAAGAGCTTGGCCAAACGGCCTTCGGAAAGTATGATTTCCTTGCCTCGGACCTTAGTGGTGATTTCTAGTTTATCACCTCGTTTGACGGCCACCAAGTGTTGATAGAATTCTTTCACCAACTCGGGGTACGTATCCCCTTTAATGGTGAGATACGTATCCAAAAGCCATTGGTGGTTGAGCATGTCGACCAATTCCGGAGAGAATTGATCGGGTTCTAGGGCTTTACCTCCGATGACGGTGTAGTTGGCGTTGTTCCAATCCGGGGTGCGGACTCCGAGGGGCTTTTTCGGCATTTTTGAATTTTTCTTCTAGGTGGCGTTTTCCGGCGGTACGACTTTCTCCGGCGACGGCGGTTCTTGGTGTGGCTTGGCTTGGCGCGACGGCGGAGATGTTGGGCGAGGCAGCAGTGGACCATGGCGAAGCTTGGGCGTGTGGGTGAGCGTGGGGTAGTGGTGGCGTGAGGCAGCGGTGGTGTGTGGCAGCGGGGGGAATCCGGTTGGTCGACGGTGGCGTCGCGGGTTGCTTCCGGAGTGGCGGCGGCGAGTGCCGTGGGCGGTGCGCCGGTGGCTTGGTTGGTGGTGGTGGTTAGCGGAATGGCTTGGTGTGGCGGAGTTGGTGTGGCGGCGAGGTGAGAGAAAGAGAGAGAGGGAGTGTGGAGGGAGAAGGGGGAAGAATAAGAGTTTTTGATTTGGGATTTTGGGGTTTTTAGGGATTTGTAGGGGTTTAAGAGGGGAGTGTTCCCTTAAAGTTTCAGGAAACAGTTGTAGCCTAGTGGTTAAGGCTTTGAATTGTAAGTGGGAGGTCCAAGGCTTTATTCCCATTAGTAAAACTAGTTTTCCTTATTGTGTGTTCCTTGTCTTTTTCCTTCTTTTGTCTTCTAGTGGTAGGGAATTTGATTGGTCCTCCTTGTGGTTGTGCGTTGTTGTTGTTGTCTAGTTTCCTCTACTTATGCTAAAATATTTCGATTTTATTTAAAGTAATTCCGAAGTGGCTAAGCTAAACAAGTAGTTTTACTACAAGGGTGGTTACAGGGGGTTTCTTAGTTTATTCTAAACAGAACTCATCTTCTTAGTTTTCCTCTGGTGGATTTGTGTGATCCTCGTCTTCCGGGGTCATGTTTTCTTCGTTGAGGTTGCCCTCGTTCCCGAGTTCGGCTTGTGTGCGGCTCATGATGAATACTTTTCCGGGGGCACCGTGATTTCCTTGGTTGCTTGTGCCTCCGTGCTGGCCCACGTTCATGGGGCGTGAGCTTGAGGGTTGTAAGCACTGGAAGGCCTTGTGTCCTTCTTTTCCACAGTTGAAGCATCGCAAGGGGTTCCCTATGCAGTCTCTGCCTCTATGGCTTTGGTTGCATTTTGGGCAAGGGAAGTCGTATTGGCTTCGTCGTTTCTTGGGGGCGGTTTTTGTCCAGTTGGGTTGTTTGGCCTTGTGTTGGTGTCGGTTCTCGTTCTCTTTATTGGTGGTGCCCCTCCTCCTGTGTTCCTTTTTCGAATCTGATCTTGAATCCCACGTTATAGTAGTTGGATTCGGTAGACGTTGGCTGGAGTAAGCCTCGTTGAGGATCCGGGGCCCGCTTACTACTAGTGTTTTTCGGGCTTCGAAGTTGAGGCCCGATACAAACCTTTCTATTTTAGTTGATTTTGTGGGTACTAACTCTAGCGCGAAGCGTGCCAGTTCGAGGAATTGTTTATGGTATTCCGTGATGGTAGCCGTTCCTTGTTTTAGGTGGAGGAACTCTTCGTGCATAGAAGCTTTTACGTGTGTCAGGTAAAATCATTCTCGCAGGCGTGTTTTCAGGTCTTCCCAGTTGAATCCTAGTTCTTGCCTGTAAGTGGGTCCCTCGTGGATCCACCAAAGGTCTGCATCGTGTCCGAAGTAGAACGAGGCTATCTCTACACGACGTTCTTCTGGGCATTCTACCAACCCCAGAATCTTGTCGAAGGTCCGTATCCATTCTTCGAGGATGGCGGGATCTTCTGCTCCCGAGAACGTGGGTGGTCGATGGTTTGAAACTAGTTCGGCGACTTCTGAGTTTGCGTTCGGAGGAGGGAGTGGTGGTCTGTTGTTGCGGAGGGCTACATCGCTTAGTGCTTGGGCGACCTGGGTGAGTTGCTGTAGGGTTTGAGCCAGGGGGTCGTGTGTGGTGGGTTCCGGAGTCCTTGACTGTCTTCTGTTTGGTGCCATGTTGCTCGATCTATAGAGCCAATGTTTATAATGGTTTAGAGGGTTGCACCCTTACCTCGGTGTGACAAGCGAAGGGGATTCTTTAAATTAGGGAGGGTTAACGTGACGGGAGGTTATGTGTAGGTTTCACAATCTCACTGCGCGTCTTAAGATTTCTGAGTCCTATGTTCCTAAATTCCTAGAGTTCAATCCTAATGTCCTAAAGTCTGGTTTTAAGAGTCTTCTCCTAGGGTCAAACTTAGGCTCTGATACCAACCGTAACACCCCGAAATTTTGGAACTTTTAAAACTTATATGATAAAGGTAAATCCTCATTAAATCCTGAAATATAACATAAGAGTATGGGGTGCTATGCCACACCTGAGCTAGAGAACCCAGGTGCATAGGCTAACTAGCTAAAATCCTCAATAATGTCAATACATAAGTATGGCACGCAGGCCGAAAGGGAAACTAGCTACTCTACGCTCCAAATCTCTAGCGCGCTCCAGTGTCTACTCATCTGTGCCTGAAAGCCAAATATATCTATTCAGCGAGAGATGCTGGTAACCCACTCCAACGCGTTGAAATACATTATAGATATATATATATAAATATATATATATATATACAAAAATCATTTTTGAAGCACGAAGATATATACTTAAGAGACACTAGTTTTTAAAACCGGGTATAGACTCAGCAAGTAGGGACAAACATATCAAACAATAATAAACAGTTGAGTAGAGATAACATCATAAGGAATACACAACTAAGGTCATGGATCACTTTTCAATTCAAACACATCATCGTCCAATCATCAATCACATCACATTATCATTGATGGGGCCACGGGACCAATCACCTGCCCCGAACATGAGGGTCAATGCTTATAGCACTAACACGGCCCCGCAGCACCCTACCTCTGTACCGTGGTACGAGGGGAGTTGATCGCAACCAACCCTTTGAGAACCGCTGACGCACCCAGTCGGTGGACCGTGATCCCCTTTACAAGGGGGGACTTACGACCCTACACACCGTCGATGCGCACAGTCGATGGACCATAGCGGATCAAGCCTGACTTACCGCTGAGCTATACTCAGTCGGTGGGCGAAGATCCTCGGAGACTATGGCCCTACACACCGATGTCCCATCATTTGGTGGATCGCAGCCAGCTGTAGCCCTACACACCGCCTAATTACTCAGGTCGGTGGACGACAGCCTTCCTCGGCTTATTGGCCCTACACACCACCTGGCGCGTTCAGTTCGGTGGGTCATAGCACCGAGGCCCATAGTTGGACCGCAGCCCAAGAAGTGTATCAATTTGGCCTTAGCCACTTCTGAGCCATAGCTCAGGAACAATCCATTGGCCTTCAGCCACTTCCGAACCTTTAGTCCGAGATCAATCCATTCGGTCTTAAACCTACTTCCGAACCTTAGTCTGGGAACAATCCATTCGGTCTTCAACTGACTTCCGAACCTTAGTCCGGGAACCACCCAATTGGCCTATAACCAAAATGGGGGATCATGCAACACATAACACATAGGAGCACGTAGTAGCACATTGGGAGGGGAATGACATATAAATAAACTTACGTGTGATCATTCACTTACTAAGAATAGTCCTAAGGGTTCATACAACTTCCACCTAGGTCAACGGGTTACCAATTCAACTAGCATGCAATTCCTAAGACTCATTTAACCTACAAATGGTGCCCGAAATATCAAACTAGACTCAAGCACGACAAACGGGGTCCGTTGGGACACCACGGGGAGCGGGGAACATCAAACGGGGAAGCCAAAGACCCGGGGTGGGGTACCGACCAGCGGGTAGTCGGTGGGTGGGGGTCACCAGTCGGCTGACCGCCGTAGGGCGCTGTTCCGGGCAGCAGGTTGCCGGCGGGCAGTCAGCTGCCCGCTGCCGGGCAGTGCCCCTTTGGGCAGCGGGTAGGTGGTGGGTTCCCCTACCCCCCACTGACTCTTTTCTCATATATTCATCCCGGGAACCTTTGTGGAACCCGAAACCATGCTTAGACACTTTTAAACGCAAATAACGACACCACATAAGCAATTAACGGATCAAAAGCAAGAATCATGTAAGACTTATCCTATTACGACTTCTAAATATAAACAACACCCGAACATGCGAATTCCAACCCAAATATAAATCAAGAACATCACAATACAAATTCCCAATCCAACCTAGGGCTCTAATCCCACCCAAATCATCAAGAACATATTTTATCTTTAACATTAGAAAATATCAAGATTCGTCAAGAATCATCACATCATAATCAAGAACTTCTTTTTATCATCAAGATCATCAAGATTATTAAGAAAGCATATAAATCATCTTATCAATCATCAAGAACATAACATAATTATCATAGAAGAATTCAATCAAGACACAAGAATATAGAGGGAGGCCAAGGAAGGAGATTATAGCGAAGAAAATAGGTTTTGTTGAGACATGGGTTACCTTTTAGCCTTAATTAATTTCCTTGGCTATGAAGGGTCTTTCTTTAAGCTTTCTTCTTTCTTGATTCCTCCTAAGGGGATTCTTGGAACTTCTTGTGTGGTGAGAGATTATTGTGGTATAGGATCTAGGTGCCTCCTATGACGCTATATATATATATATATATATATATATATATATATATATATATATATATATATATATATATATATATATATATATTCCTAGGAGTCCTAATTGGGTTCTAAATACTTTGGGTTTGCTAATTTTATTCCTTATAGGACTGAGGAGTTGGTTATAGGGATCTGGGCCCATGGACTATGGTGGACCTTTCTTAGTTGATTAATGGGTTTTTAATTCTCTTTCTAGGGTAAGTGATTAAATTATTTAGTTAGGGTTGGGGGTCGTAACACGGGGTGTTACATGCGGTCCAACGTTTGGCTCGCAAACGTTTTACATGAGCTGTGGTTCATTTTCCTGGCTGCGGTCAGTGATTCACTTTTTGGCCGCGGTCCACCGTTTGGCTCACAAATGGTTTGATGAGCTACGGTTCATCGGTTCGCTGTGGTCAACCCCTTCATGCTGCGGTATGAGGCAGGGTGTTGCGGGGCCGTGTTAACGCTATATGCGCTGACCCTCATGTATGGGCATGCGATTGGTCCTGTGGCGCCACCAAAGTGTGCTTATGTGATAAAGATATTGATTGAAAAATGATATGAATAATGTGAAATTAACCTGTGACCTTAGGATATGTGACAACGTCTTTATATGCTTGTTTATAACAGTTGAATGTGTTTATCCCTACTTGTCGAGTCTATTCCTGGTTTTAAAAGCTAGTGTCTCCTAAGTATATATCTTCCTGCCTCAAAATGGTTTTCCTATATATATATATATATATATATATATATATATATATATATATATATATATATATATATATATATATATATATATATATATATATATATACCTATATTGTATTTTAACGCGTTGGAGTGGGTTACCAGCATCAATCGCTGAACAGATATATTTGGCTTTCAGGCACAGATGATTAGCTACCGGAGCGCGCTAGAGGACCAAAGGCCTAGATAGTTTGATTTCCTTTTGGCATGCGTGCCTTGATGATGTAATGATGTTGATTAAAGGTTAATTAGTTAGTATAGCCTGTGCATCTGAGTTCTCCAGCTCAGATGTGGCATAACACCCCAGACCCTTATGTTTAGAATGCTCTGTTTGGGATTAATTAATAGAATTGCTTTCATATTATAAGATTAAAAAAAGTTTTAAAAATTTCTGGGTGTTACACAATGCCCGCCTTACATTTACAAACAACACCTACATTACAATCCTTATTAATACCATTACCCACAATGCTATACCTTCTACTACCATTTACCAAATTCACCATATCCATTTCACCATTTACCACCACCGCCATACCAATTTGAACCCCAACATATTTACCCACCTCAAATACCCACCCAATGGAATGAACCACCTCAAGACAACCCACCATACCTTCTTAATGAGCTTGAGGACCTTGAGAGAAATTGGCATGCGATTATACTTAAGGAAAAGGGACAATTGCTAGATATCAAGGCCGAAATAAAAATAAAAATAAAAATAAAAAGGAACTAAGGGAAGAGTTAGCCATGTTGAAGAACGTTATGTTGCAACCATTGTATTCAGTAGGTCATTTCTCACCAGTGAAGTTAGGAATTTCAAGTTTAATATTTCCTAACTCCGCATTACGCTGTTGGATCATTTGACATCTAGGATCCACTCTTCCTGCCGGTGGTAGGTGTCGCTCATCATTGTGTAGCGATTGCACTTGCTGAGAGTGTTGCTCCATATTAATTATTTTTGTGAGTAACCCTTTCGTGGCAAACGTTAGAGCATCTATTTTCTGCTCTAATCTCTTACGTGTGTGTAACACCCCAGATTTCCAAGACTTTTTAAACTTATAATAAAGGTAGAATCTCATTAAATCCCAAGGAATAAATACAAGCATATGGGGTGCTATGCCACACCTGGGCTAGAGAACCCAAGTGCACAGGCTAACTAACTAATATCCTCAAAGCGTAATTACGTAACCGTGGCACGCAGGCCAAAAAGGAAAACTATCTACTTCTATATTCCAAGTTCTAGCGCGCTCCAGTGACTTAATCTTCAGTGCCTAAAAGCCAAATATATCTGTTCAGCGAGAGATGCTGGTAACCCACTCCAACGCGTTGAAATACAATACATATAGAGATATATATAGATATACGAAAACCATTTTGAGCATGAAGATATATCATACGAACACTAGCTTTAAAACTGGGAATGACTCGACAGATAAGGCTAGACACAAGCACAGTTATAACGAGCATATGCAGTTCACAACAGATAAGGCAGATAAGGCAAAGCATAACAATGATCATAACCCAACATGAACAATCCCCAATATAAATCCCATAGTCTCATCCCCCAAGACACTCGTAATCACAACTCGTCCAGGTCACAACACATAACACACTTTGTTGGCGCCACAGGACCAATCGCATGCCCATACATGAGGGTCAGCGCATATAGCTCTGACACGGCCCCGCAGCACCCTTCCCCGTATCACAACACGGAGGGGCCGATCGCAACCGACCGATGAACCGCAGCTCATCATAGCGTTTGATCGCAACCAAACAGTGGACCGCAGCCCAAGAGAATGTCATCTGACCGCAGCCAGGAAAAAGGACGAACCGCAGCTCGTATAGAAATGTTTGATCGCAACCAAACGGTGGACCGCAGCCCAAGAGTATCAATCTGACCGCAGCCAGCTTCTGAACCGCAGCTCAGGATAACCAATCCGATCGCAACCGAATTGGGGTAACACACACATAACACATAGCAAGCACATGCAACCCACATTACACATTAGGAAGGGGAAGAGAACGTATAACAAAACCTATGCGTGATCCATCACTTACTAAGAATAGTCCTAAGGGGTTCATACTTCTTCCACCTAGGTCAACGGTATACCAATTCAACTAGCATGCAATATAATAGACTCATAAACCTACGAACGGTACCCGAAACATCAAACTAGACATAGGCACGATAAACGGAGTCCGCTGGGACACCACGGGGGACGGGGAACATCAAACGGGGAAGCCGGGGTCCCGGGTGGGATGAATTTCCAGCGGGTAGCCGGTGGGTGGGGGCCACCCGCCGGCTGCCCGCCGGATTCTACTGTTCCGGGCAGCGGGTCGCCGGCGGGCAGCTGCCCGCCCGCCGGCCACCCGCTGCCGGGCGGTGTTTTACGGCCATAGGTAGGTGGCGGGTCCCCTATCCCCCCACCTACCCCCCACTGACTCTTTTCATCACTTTTCGCCCCGGGAACCGTTGTGGAACCCGAAACCATGCTTAGACACTTTACAACGCAATTAACGACAATTCGTAGACAATTAATGGATCAAATACGAGAAACGATCGGCACATAACCTATCATGCTTTTCTAAACATAATCAACACCCAAACATTCGATTTTCCCACCCGATAATCCAAGAATGAGATCATACGATACAACCTAGGGTTCTAATCACTTTTATATCAACAAGAATACGGTTCGTCTTCTAATTGCAAGATTCGGTAAGAATAACACATAAACAACAAGAGCATCACCCAATTATCAAGAACGACACATAATCATCAAGAACTCCACATAATTATCAAGAACGCCATAGTTATCAAGAATCTCCCAATATCAAAATCATCAAGATCCCTCATGGGATCATCACATCAAACATCAATAATAATCATCATATCTCGCCAATACACAATAATATGGGGGAAACCCTAAGGGGGAATCATAGCTATGAAAATAGGTTTTGTTGAGACATGGGTTACCTCTTAGCCTTAATTAATTCCTTGGCTATGACGGATCTTTCTTTAAGCTTCCTTGCTTTCTTGATTTCTCCTAAGGGGATTCTTGGAGCTCTTTTGGGGTGGTGGGGCGTTAGACTTGTGGGAGGAGTTCTATGTGCTTCCTAAGTTCCCTATTTATAGATCTAGGGATCTTATTTAGGGTCTAATCCTATTGGGATTAGGGGTTGGGTTTATATAGGAGGGCCCATGGGCTACGGTGGGCCTTTTTCCCTAATTAATCATTATAATTTATTCTTTCTCTTGGGCTATTAATTAATTAATTAATTGGTTTTAGGACTCGTAACACGGGGTGTTACACTCTCCCCCCCCCTTAACAGGAAGCTTCGTCCCCGAAGCTTGGCCCTTGGTGAAAAAGGTTTTCTCTTAGTTACCTGGAGTGAACAGTTCGGGATACCGCTCCTTCATCGTGTCCTTAAGTTCCCATGTTGCTTCCTCGGTCCCGTGGTTGGTCCAGAGGACTTTCACCATTTCTGTGACTCGGTTCCGGGTATTTCTTGTCTTGGTGTCCAGGATTCTTACGGGTTTCTCTTCGTATACTAGTGACTCGTCGAGGTCTATGGTCTCGTGTTGGAGTACGTGGCTTGGATCGTGTATGTATTTCTTTAGCTGAGATACGTGGAACACGTTGTGTACTCGTTCTAGTTCGATGGGTAAGGCGAGGCGGTAGGCCAAGTCCCCGATTTTCTCCACGATTTCGTAAGGACCGATGAACCGGGGGCTGAGTTTTCCTTTTCTTCCGAACCTCATTACTCCTCGTGTGGGCGAGATCCTTAGCCAGACCTTGTCCCCGAGGTTGAATTCGGCTTGTTTCTTCTTTAGGTCGGCGTAAGACTTCTGGCGGTCTTGGGCGGCCTTCATCCTTTCCTGGATGTGTTTGACCTTAGCTATGGTGTCTTGTAGGTATTGGGGGCCCAGTGTTACCGGGTTGACCATATCTTCCCAACATAATGGGGTTCTACATTTCTGACCATACAGTGCTTCGTAGGGCGCCATGCGAATGCTCGCGTGGTAGCTGTTGTTGTATGAGAACTCGATGAGGTCTAGGTGTTCTTCCCACGTCCCTCGGAAGTCTAGTGTGCAGGCTCTTAGCATGTCCTCGAGGGTTTGGATGGTTCTCTCGGTTTGGCCGTCTGTGGTGGGGTGAAAGGCTGTGCTTAGTTTTAGGTGCGTTCCCAATGCTGATTGTAGTGATTTCCAGAATTGTGAGAGGAATCTGGAATCTCTATCGGACACAATGTTTCGGGGGACTCCGTGGTATTTCACCACTCGGTTTATGTAGCCTTGGGCTAGTTGCGTCATTGTCCAAGTTTCCTTCATGGCAATGAATCGTGCCGTTTTGGTCAGCCGATCCACTATGACCCAGATTTTGTCCTTGCCGGTTCTTGTTGGGGGTAACCCTCCGACGAAGTCCATGGATATGGAATCCCATTTTCCTTGTGGTATTTCAAGGGGTTGTACGAGCCCCTTGGGCTTGCATCGTTCAGCCTTTACTCTTTGGCAATTCAGGCACCTGGCCACGAAATCTGCGATTTCCTTCTTCATGCTTGGCCACCAAAACGTTCTCCTTACGTCTTGGTATAACTTGTCACCTCCCGGGTGGACCGAGTACGGGGAGTTGTGTCCTTCCTCCAAGATCCGTTGTTTCAAGTGAGGGTGCGTTGAGGGTACACACCACCTTCCTTTGTAACGGAGGCTACCGTCCGGGCGTGCTTCGAAGGGGCCCTCCTTCCCTTGGGTTAGGTCGTGGCGGATCTTATCTAGTTCTGGGTCCTGGTGTTGCCCTGCTTTGATCTCCTCGAAGAGGGCGGGTATAGCTTGCGTGTTGAGTAGGTAGGCATTGGGGCGGGTTTGTCCTTGCTCTATTATTTCCAAGTGTAGTTTTTGGAAGTCCCTGTACAGTTGGTCCGGTAAGACCCACGTGGTGTTGAGGGAATGGTTCGTCTTTCGGCTTAGGGCGTCTGCAACGACATTGGCTTTTCCCTCGTGGTATTGGATGTCTAGGTCGTAGTCTTTTATGAGTTCTAGCCACCTTCGTTGTCTCATGTTTAGGTTCTTTTGGGTGAAGATGTACTTTAAGCTCTTATGATCGGTGTAGATTTTGCATTGTACCCCATACAGGTAGTGCCTCCAGATTTTTAGTGCGAAAACGATAGCGGCTAGTTCGAGGTCATGGGTGGGGTAATTTTCTTCGTGGGTTTTGAGTTGTCTGGATGCGTATGCTATTACCTTCCCTTTTTGCATCAGCACGCATCCCAACCCTTTCTTGGATGCATCGCTGTAGACCTCGAATTCTTCCGTTCCGGAGGGGATGGCTAGCACGGGCGCTGTGGTCAACTTGTCCTTTAATTCTTGGAAGGCTGAGATGCAGTCGTTGTCCCATCGGAAGGGGGTTTCCTTTTTCATGAGCTTAATGAGGGGTTGGGCTATCTTGGTGAAGTCGGGTACAAACCTCCTGTAGTAACCGGCCAGGCCTAAGAAACTTCGGACCTCCGAGAGTGAGCTTGGCGTGGTCCATTCTTTAACGGCGCGAATCTTAGCGGGGTCCACCCTGATCCCTTCTTTGGTTATTACGTAGCCCAAGAAGGCTACGCTGTCCTGCCAGAATTCGCACTTGGAGAATTTAGCGTAAAGTTGGTTTTCTCTGAGGGTTTGTAGTGATATACGAAGGTGCTTCTCATGCTCTTCTTTATTTCGGGAGTAGACTAGGATGTCGTCGATGAATACAATGACGAAGTCATCCAGGTGAAGTCGGAATACTCGATTCATGAGGTCCATGAATATGGCGGGTGCGTTAGTGAGGCCGAAGGGCATTACGGCAAACTCGTAGTAGCCGTAACGTGTTCGGAAGGCCGTTTTCTGGATGTCCGGTTTGGCCACTTGGATTTGATGATATCCGGATCTTAGGTCGATCTTCGAGAATACCCCTGCCCCCTTAAGTTGGTCGAATAAGTCATCTATCCGGGGAAGGGGGTACCTATTCTTTATTGTAACTTGGTTGAGTTCCCTGTAGTCGATGCATAGGCGCATGCTCCCATCCTTTTTCTTAACGAATAGTACCGGTGCTCCCCATGGGGAGGTGCTGGGTCGGATATAACCCTTATCTAGTAGTTCCTGGAGTTGCGTTTTCAGTTCTTTCATTTCCTTTGGTGCTAGTCTGTAGGGTGGTTTAGAAATCGGGGCGGCGCCCGGTGTGAGGTCTATGGTGAACTCGACTTCTCTGGCCGGGGGTGCCCCGGGAATTTCGTCCGGAAAGACGTCGGTGAACTCGTTTACCACTGGGATGTCTCGTGGTTCGAGTATTTTGGCGTTGAGGTCTTCGACTGAGCATAAGAAGGCCTCGTTTCCTTGGCCCAGATACTTCTTAATTTTCATCATGTTTACAAGCTTGATCCCCGGGTCCTGGCGGATACTGTGGTATGACACCCACTTTCCGTTTGGTCCTCGTAGGACCACTTTCTGCTCTCCGCACAGGATTTGCGCTTGGAATTTCCCTAGCCAGTCCATGCCCAAGATTACTTGCATCCCATCCAGTTGGAACTGGATTAGGTTGCTGGGAAATTCCACCCCTTGAATGGTGATTATCACATGTTCGTACATGCGATCACATTTTATGATCTCGCCTGAGGCCACCTTGACTTGGAGCCGGACCTTAGTGCTGGCGTTAAGGTCGAGCTGGGCGGCGAATTCGGTTGCTATAAATGAGTTGGTAGCCCCCGAGTCAAATAGTATGGTGGCTGGGGTGGCGTGCACTAGGAAAGTTCCGGAGACTATGTTGCTATCTCCGACCCTGGCCTTGCTTAGGGTGAGGATCCTTCCCCGGGCAGTCGGCGTGATGGCCCGGCCCAGTGGGGTGGTTTTGGGGTTTTTAGGCTCTTTGGTGGGAATTGGGCGACTTCTTTCGGGCTTCCTTTTATACCCCAGTTGTGTCCCTTGGGGCGGGTTCGTTACCTGTTGTAGTTGACACGCCTTGGTGTAGGCTTCTCCGAGGGTCTTTGGTTCTTGGGCGGCCAAGGCCCTCTGGTGTTCGGGGTTAAGGCCTGCTAAGAATCTCCTGACTTTGATCCCCTCGGTGGATACTAGCTCGGGGGCGAGGCGAGCCAGTTGGCAGAATCGTTGGTAGTATTCTGAGACTGGGGCTGCCCCTTGTCTTAGATGGAGGAATTCCTCGCGTGTGGCGGCTTTCAGGTGGTTGGGGTAGAACTGTTCTCGTAACAGTGTTTTTAGGCCTTCCCAGTCGAATCCGGGGTCGTGTTCGTACGTAGGTCCCTCACGGGCCCACCAGATGTCGGCCTCGTGTCTGAAGTAGAAGGAGACTATCCTGACTTGGCGGTGTTCGGGGCATTGGGTTTCCCTGAATACCCTGTCGAAGGTCTCAATCCATTCCTCGAGGATCGTGGGGTCTCCGTCTCCCGAGAAGGTGGGCGGTTGGTGTGCCGAGACTTGGTGGTGGATTTCCAAGTTCTCGTTCGTTGGTAGGGGCTGGGGAATGACAGTGCTTAGTGCCTGGGCGATTTGGGCCAGGCGTTGTAGATTCTGAGTCAGGAGTTCCTGAGTAGGGCGTCTCGGTGTTCCTGTCTGTTTCTTCTTGGGTGCCATCCTGGTGGATAAAGGTTGATATTATTTTGTGTTTTTTCACCTTGATGTAATAAGCGGACAAGAGTTTCCTAATATTAGAGAGGGGTGAAGTGAGGGGAGGTGATGTGTAGGTTTCTCAATCTCACCGCGCGTCCTAAGATTCCTGAGGCCTATGTTCTTAAGCATCTAGAGTTCAAGCCTAATGTCCTAAAGTCCGGTCCTACGAGTCTTTTCCTAGGGTCAAACTTAGGCTCTGATACCAACTGTAACACCCCAGATTTCCAAGACTTTTTAAACTTATAATAAAGGTAGAATCTCATTAAATCCCAAGGAATAAATACAAGCGTATGGGGTGCTATGCCACACCTGGGCTAGAGAACCCAAGTGCACAGGCTAACTAACTAATATCCTCAAAGCGTAATTACGTAACCGTGGCACGCAGGCCAAAAAGGAAAACTATCTACTTCTATATTCCAAGTTCTAGCGCGCTCCAGTGACTTAATCTTCTGTGCCTGAAAGCCAAATATATCTGTTCAGCGAGAGATGCTAGTAACCCACTCCAACGCGTTGAAATACAATACATATAGAGATATATATAGATATACGAAAACCATTTTGAGCATGAAGATATATCATACGAACACTAGCTTTAAAACCGGGAATGACTTGACAGATAAGGCTAGACACAAGCACAGTTATAACGAGCATATGCAGTTCACAACAGATAAGGCAGATAAGGCAAAGCATAAACAATGATCATAACCCAACATGAACAATCCCCAATATAAATCCCATAGTCTCATCCCCCAAGACACTCGTAATCACAACTCGTCCAGGTCACAACACATAACACACTTTGCTGGCGCCACAGGACCAATCGCATGCCCATACATGAGGGTCAGCGCATATAGCTCTGACACGGCCCCGCAGCACCCTGCCCCGTATCGCAACACGGAGGGGCCGATCGCAACCAACCGATGAACCGCAGCTCATCGTAGCGTTTGATCGCAACCAAACAGTGGACCGTAGCCCAAGAGAATGTCATCTGACCGCAGCCAGGAAAAAGGACGAACCGCAGCTCGTATAGAAACGTTTGATCGCAACCAAACGGTGGACCGCAGCCCAAGAGTATCAATCTGACCGCAGCCAGCTTCTGAACCGCAGCTCAGGATAACCAATCCGATCGCAACCGAATTGGGGTAACACACACATAACACATAGCAAGCACATGCAACCCACATTACACATTAGGAAGGGGAAGAGAACGTATAACAAAACCTATGCGTGATCCATCACTTACTAAGAATAGTCCTAAGGGGTTCATACTTCTTCCACCTAGGTCAACGGGATACCAATTCAACTAGCATGCAATATAATAGACTCATAAACCTACGAACGGTACCCGAAACATCAAACTAGACATAGGCACGATAAACGGAGTCCGCTGGGACACCACGGGGGACAGGGAACATCAAACGGGGAAGCCGGGGTCCCGGGTAGGATGAATTTCCAGCGGGTAGCCGGTGGGTGGGAGCCACCCGCCGGCTGCCCGCCGGATTCTGCCGGCGGTGTTTTACGGCCATGGGTAGATGGCGGGTCCCCTACCCCCCACTGACTCTTTTCATCACTTTTCGCCCCGGGAACCGTTGTGGAACCCGAAACCATGCTTAGACACTTTACAACGCAATTAACGACAATTCGTAGACAATTAACGGATCAAATACGAGAAACGATCGGCACATAACCTATCATGCTTTTCTAAACATAATCAACACCCAAACATGCGATTTTCCCACCCGATAATCCAAGAATGAGATCATACGATACAACCTAGGGTTCTAATCACTTTTATATCAACAAGAATACGGTTCGTCTTCTAATTGCAAGATTCGGTAAGAATAACACATAAACATCAAGAGCATCACCCAATTATCAAGAACGACACATAATCATCAAGAACTCCACATAATTATCAAGAACGCCATAGTTATCAAGAATCTCCCAATATCAAGATCATCAAGATCCCTCATGGGATCATCACAACAAACATCAATAATAATCATCATATCTCGCCAATACACAATAATATGGGGGAAACCCTAAGGGGGAATCATAGCTATGAAAATAGGTTTTGTTGAGACACGGGTTACCTCTTAGCCTTAATTAATTCCTTGGCTATGAAGGATCTTTCTTTAAGCTTCCTTGCTTTCTTGATTTCTCCTAAGGGGATTCTTGGAGCTCTTTTGGGGTGGTGGGGCGTTAGACTTGTGGGAGGAGTTCTATGTGCTTCCTAAGTTCCCTATTTATAGATCTAGGGATCTTATTTAGGGTCTAATCCTATTGGGATTAGGGGTTGGGTTTATATAGGAGGGCCCATGGGCTACGGTGGGCCTTTTTCCCTAATTAATCATTATAATTTATTCTTTCTCTTGGGCTATTAATTAATTAATTAATTGGTTTTAGGACTTGTAACACGGGGTGTTACAGTGTGTTTGGAACCTCTTCAGACATCTGTAGATGAGAAACAAAATGTAAAAACAAGAAGATATGTGAGTATTCATGTTAGTGAAAGCAAAAAGTTGGTCCGCTCCCTCTCTATTCTCAGCTCACATGTAAGAGGTGGATTGTTATTCTTGAATAATTGTTGTGTGATCTATAGTCTTCATAAAGTCTATGATTGTTTGGACAAATATAATTTAACATGGAAATTCCGCATATGTCTCTGGGTGCAGTATGTGATATGATCGCTATTCGTGAATATGTGTTTAAATGAAGCATGTTAATCCATATAGTTATAAGTATTATACTAAACCCGGTATGTTGCATATAATTACATGAGGGTTAGGAGAGGACTATTGGTACATGGTATTTGGCATATTCGCATCGGGTGGGGATTAGTAGCATTATTGATGGATTATGCATATTCCGATCAAGGCATGATAATTAGTGTGACTAGTATATTGCAGATGTTACAAACATTTTGGATATTGATATTTGGTCGGTTGCATATCTAGTACAGTAATTAGGTATAAAATATTTGTTTGTGGCATTTGGTGAAATATTCCGTATGTGCTAAATTTTAGTGTTTATGTAAATACTTGTTATGTGATTATCCATCATTATTCATGATGTGCAATATGAAGATCATAATTTTATTGTCTTCCCAAAGTTTATTTACCCCATAAGAAGCAAAAACCTTTCTCCTAATTGCTTACGTGAAGATCTTTTCATCGAAAATCGATCTTTTATTAGTTTGAGTAACTATTATATGATTTATGATCTTCCTGAATTTATATGACAATTGTTTGGTTATGCCACAATGTTGAGTACGTGAATTTATTTGTTGATCATGCACTAGTTTAACATGTTGAATAATACGTATATGTGTTGTGTGATTCCATAGGACTAGTTATTATGTAAGACTTGAAATATGTTCACATGCCTTCATGCTCTATGCCTATAAACTTAAGAAGTTGTATCATTAGCATAACTGCGGCAGTATATCTAGGTGTGCTAATTTGCCGGTTTTGCATATAACATGATAGTTAATAATGAAAGATTATCATATGTGTTAGGCTTGCTATTATGTAATTGTGAGTACTTGGTGCATTGTGTCTTAGTACCATGATTAGGCATAGACCCTGCATATAGGATATTTTGCTCATGACATGCTAAATTGCACTTTAAATGTTTATATTCATTCATGGTTCGCCTGTGTTGATATATGTGCATACGGTATGACTATTCAAATTTGCACATGTGTGGAATTAGTTTCTTATTTAGGCACATAGATAAACGTATTTAATTACATGTTCGGTGCATCTTATGACCCTATATATTTAAATCATTGGAAATTATTTAAATTCCATGAGTAAGACTTCTATGCTGTGTTTATATTCATGTGAATTGCATACTCGTAGTCTCATTATTTGGTATATTTCGTTAGTACAAAGGTTATAGATGTAGGGGTGAAGTCAAATGTGTCGTTAAGGTGTAAGAATTTTTAAGTTTGATCATGCAACTAGTCGAATTCCCTTCCTTTCCCTGACAAACCAAACGCCGTTTCGTTGAGAAATCCCCTCTACCACTTCAAACTTCGTTCCTGATACCTTCTTTCAATGGATTCCGTACAAGGTGGCAACCTTATCCCCTAGATTGCAACTTTAACTCCTTTGACCCTATTCCTATTTAACATTGTCCCCAAGTTCGAAACCTAAAACTTCCATTCCCTTTTCCCTTTTGAACCGAATTTTTCCCAAAACCTAGTATATTTATACATACATACATACATACATACATACATACATATATATATATATATATATATATATATATATATATATATATATATATATATATATATATAGAGAGAGAGAGATTTTGATTCCTGTGAGGTCAGGTCTTCACGTCCGGTCAGTGCGGCATACACCATTAGGTATGCATAAATGCACCATACAGTGTTCGAAAATACACCAGAATGAAATGTCAAAAAATGCACCACACAAAAAAAATACACCACACATAATGGTGTATTTACGAACACTGTGTGGTGCATTTATGCATACTTGATGGTGTATGCCGCACTGACTGCACGGGAAGACATGACCTCACAGGAACCTGACCCTATATATATATATATATATATATATATATATATATATATATATACCCAAATATGTTACTACGGCCTTTGGTTAGTTATTTTATAAACTATGATTTTAAATTCCCAAATCCCTAATTTATTGATATGGTCCATGATGGACCGTGGACGTTTGTCTAAAATAAAGCCCGTTAGCCTTTTTGATAAAATGAGGAGGGCTCTTTTACCTTTTCAGATTAGTATTAGGAATCCTAAGCCTTTTACCTTTTCAGATTCGTATTAGGGATGCTAACCTATATATAGGGGAATTATAAGGCATCAGAACCCTATCACCCATATCTCCCTCTCCCCACATGAAATCCTCTCCCAAGAACATAGTCAGAATTCCCCATCACCGGACTTAGGGATGATCGATTGAGGAAAGATCTTAGGAAGTTGTGAGAAGTTTAATTAAGTTAAAAAGGTAACACATGTCTTACAAAACCTATTTTCCTTGCTATCATTTATTGATTGGCTCCGTTGAACGATTGAATGTATGATTTTGTATTTGTGATTTGTTAGAGCTTGTCTTAAGGAATTTGTGATATGGATTATTGTTATTCTTGATATTCTTGGTGGCCCTGTGTGGTCTTGGTATGTTCTCGTATTTAATTAGGGTTTATATTTTAAATCTTGTAGTTGTGATGTTATGGGTGTTCTTGGGTGGTTTTATGCATGCTCGGGTGTTGATTCA
Source organism: Ipomoea nil (assembly GCF_001879475.1). Lineage (NCBI taxonomy): Eukaryota > Viridiplantae > Streptophyta > Magnoliopsida > Solanales > Convolvulaceae > Ipomoea > Ipomoea nil. The sequence continues at coordinate 255,234 of NW_017616883.1, forward strand.
AGGCTAAGGCTTGTTTTTAGGGTTTTGCATATAGATATCTTGATGATATTGAGGTTCTTGATGCTCTTGGACCGTTAAGTGTTTAACCTCGAGTCTTGGCATGTTTAGGGTATAATTGTGGTGTTTCTTGGTTTAATTCTTGTTTTTCGAGTCCATATTGTTGTTGATATGTATTGGGATGTGTTTGAACATGATTTTGGGTTTAATTGATGAATTACCGAAGGGGAAAAATGCCAAGTTACCATCGTAACTGTGGGGGGTCGGTGGGGGGACGAACCCCTCCTGACCACCGCCAGGTACGCCCACCGTACCAGCGGGTAGACGGCGGGTGGTTGACCACCCGCTGGTACGGGCGGGGCAGGGTGCTGTTTTACCCCATTTGTTGTTTCCCCGTGCCCCGTTGTGCCCCGTTTGGTATTTGTGAGTCTCCTGTGATCTTTTTGGGTACCGTTTTAAGAGTTGTGTGTTGTGGTTATTGTTGTCGTTGAGCTTTGATTGTTGTTGTTGTTGAGGATTGACTATTGTGTGTGATTGAGTGTTGTCGGTAGCTGCTATCACTCAGTATTGGTTGTTGTGATTGATTTGTCCATAATGAGAAAAGAGATGTGATTGGTGGAAAAGATTTATTGGCGGTTTAGCACAACGAGTGCTCGGTCATTGTGCTATAGACACAGGCCACCTTTGATTAGTTTGCTAAAGGCATAGATCATGTTATTAAGCGCTGCGGTGCCATGTCATGTGCTATAGGCACTGACCCCTTGATTATAGTGCTATAGGCACGGGTCATGCGAATGGTACTGCGGTGCTACCATGTCGGTGGTTTTGTTGGCGGTATGTCGGTGGGGAGCATGCGTGCTCCGGAGGGATAAGGGATGCGTTATAAGGGTGGCCTGGAGGTACAGGTTGGAACTGATATAAGGAGGGAGAGGAATAAAGGTTGGAATTTGGTATAAGGTTGGATTATGGATGTACTCTCTATTGATTGCTTGTTGTTATTGATTGTTGTTGAACCTGCCGTTGTTTGTTATTATTGAGCTCTGTTATTATCTTATCGTGTGAGCTTAGGATGCATGCTAGTATCTTTATGGTGTTCATAGTGTCAACTTGTTGTTGCGTCTTGAGTCTTGATCTTGGTTTTAAAGCTAGCGTTGCTTAGAATTATATATGTATTCCAGTCTCAAAATGATTTCCTATAATTATACTTATTGTACTCCACGGGTGGAGTGGGTTACTCAGCATTATTCGCTGACGGTTGTTACACCGTATGTTTTTCAGGTGTAGATCAGTAGCTTCGGAGTGCGCTAGATAGACACGAGGACCTAGCTTAGATAGTTCTAGTCTTGGTAGATGGCATGCGTGCTTTGGTTTGTATTTTGGATATTAAACTTGGATAATGTTCTGTTTAGTTAGTTATCCTGTGCATCTAAGTTCTCAAGCTTAAATGTGGCATAGCACCCCGACTTTTATTGTTTAGTCTCTGTTCTGTTTTGGGATATTAATGTTAGATTGCCTTTATTTCATAAGCTTAAAAGTTTTAAAAATTAGGAGTGTTACACCATGCCCGGGCGAAGAAGTCCCGTCCGCATAGCCTGATGGCCCGGCTGACTCTCTGAATGGTTCCTAGCCTGGGATGCACTGCCTGCGGTGCCTGGTCGCCCAGCCGAATCCTATGAGGTGTTCGGTCGGGGATACGCCAACTGCCGCGCCCACCTGCTCTGCTCAAATCGACTGGTTTTCGCCTGGGCCGGTCAGTCGGTGGTCGATTAATGAGGACCAGTTGGTCAGGGCCCCCTTGTGCTCTTCTGCGAGTCGCGAGTGTTGCCCCTTTTTGCTAAGTGTTGTGCCCTATTCGTGCCTGACCACCTGGCCTTATCTTCCCTATCGGATGCCCGTTTTGGGGGTATATATCACTAAGATTCTTTACATTCAAATTCATCTGTGATACCCCGAAAATTTTAATTTATTTAAGCAGGAAAAAGGTTTAATAATCTTTATATATGAAGATTACATTAGATGTAATGAATTTTGAACCCTAAACCTCTCCTTTACACTCTTGTCATCCTTACCATTAAACTATCACAACTATCAAGTTTTATTTCCTCATTCCATAATATGTTAGTATACTATTAAAACTATATTATGGTATAATTATTTAATATGATATGGTGATTACGAGTACTTAAATTTATATATCTAAAAACATAATAAGCTTCAATCCAGGTTATACCCCTGGTTTATGTCCGTTTTTTCTGTTAAATTCTTTTGTACCTTATTCTATAAAAGTTGTACTACATAATTTTTTGGACAAAAATATCCCTGCAGTTATAACTTCTGTTATCTTTCTACATTATTATTACCATGTACATGCATACATAATATTATTTCATACCTCCTTCCATGGTAAGTTTGAATTCATTTAGGTTTTAATTAAAATGTTACCATATTTATATTTAATAATTTATCATTTCTATAATTTTTACCTCAAAAATATTAATATGAATTATACAATTATACACACACACACACACACACACACACACACACACACAATTATTTGTTAAAAAAATTAATATAACTAAGATTTTAATATTTAGTTTTAATATTGGGCATAGATTTTTGGACATTCCTTTGCTATACAACAGACTCGTGAAGAATTGAAGGGCACAACAGCCTTTGTTAGTAAGGAAGGATCAACATTCCATGTGTCACAACAACAAACCCCAACACTAAACTTTAAAGTGGATCTCATGGACAAATTCAATAGTGATCTCTCCACCCCTCTGGTTGAACAACCAATTGTTCTTCATCAAGTCAGCACTATGGATGAATTTGCTAATGAATACCAAGCACATGTCTATGTCATCCATTCACCGAAGCAGCAACACTGGTTCAATCTAGATCACGCTCAACATCGTAGAGACAAAACGGCCCAAGCCAAAAGGTGTGACTTAGTGTTTGCTAAGGGTAATAATGTGCTGCTTAAGCTCCAGCCTCATTGCCACTCTACAGTCCAACGTCGTATTAACGCAATGCTAGCTCCATGGTATTATGCGCCTTTTAGAATTTTGCAAAAATTAAGTGCACCTGCTAACAAATGTATGCTGCCAACTACATTTAGAGCACACCATGTTTTTCATGGGTCACAACTCAGGCATGTTAAACAACACCATGCTTTGCACCCCAGCCTTGAGGACAAGGCTGTTTCATTAGCAGTCGGTAATGATACAAATCATGCAGGAAAGGAAAGTTATCAAATCATTCTAGTGACAGAATTCAAGGAAGCATAGAATAAGGGATTGACTGATTTTATGGAGAGTATAATTAGGGATTGAATAATTATGTAATCAGTAATTGATGCTCCTACCTTATTTTACATATGGTAATAGATTATAAATAGGGACCATCTCTTAGAAGAGGGGGCATCCAATAGAATTGGAGCAATTAGCTATTAGTAGCTGTGGGCAAGAGTTTATATATGTATATACGTGTGGTAGTATATATATTAATATATTTAAATATTTGTATATATTTGGGTAATATTAATATATATATATATATATATATATATATATATATATATATACAAAATCCGGATGTCTATATGTATATAATATAGATTAAATAAAATAAGATTATGAATGTGGACTAAGTAGTGTCTATATTAATTCACATGTGGATAATTGTTGTCAACCTTATCTTTTTATCATCCATTTAATTTTCCACAAATCAAGCATTTTCATGTTTTTAAATTTCCATTCTTTTATTCCTTACCTTTTCTCCAAGGTTGACCAAGATTGGATAAATCTTCTTCCTTCTTTCATTCTTGTTAGCCGAGAATTTCCTTCCTCTCTTGATTCTTATATTGGCCGAAAAATTTAATCACATAGAAAAAAAAATTCTTCAAATTTCTTCAAGAGAGTTAGAGAATTCTACAAGCCTAAAGACGAACATTTGAATCCTTGAAAGTTTAAGAGGAATATTGGAAGAAATGAACTCTCAAGTAAGTGGTTGTGTTTCTTTTTACCGTGCCCTATTTTCAAAATATATAGATTTTGTTTAGTTGATGATTATGAAAATGTTTTGCTACATGAAATGATATGAATTTTCCTAAGTGATTAGTTGATACCATTTTGTTGATTCTTGTGTAAATTTTCGTATGAATGCATGAAATGTAGAAACATGACTTTATTCCATCAATAATCTTAATCAGAGGATTTAGCTAGAGATAATTATGTTCTTTTTAAAAAAAATTTAAAAAATATATAAATATATATTAGTGTGTATCGTGAAATAGACGAAATAAAAGTATAATTATATATATGTATAATGTATATACAAATGTTCCCTTGTTATTTTAGGAAAGAAAAGGTAAAGTGAAATTATTATTTTACTTGTTATTCTATTCTCTCAATTATTAAGTTTTGTTTTTGGGAAGAAATATTTCAATAGTAATAACCAATAAATACTCATTTATATTGGCTACGGGATTTTATACACATTTATTTTGGCGGATTTGATTCCCATTTATATTGGCTATGAGATTTTATACCCATTTATATTTTCTATGGGACTTTATGCCCATTTATATTGGCTATGGGATTTTATGGCAAATTATGCTGTGCATCAACGTCGTTTTGCATAAAACGCGCGTCCTACTTGAAAAAAAAAATCAGTTTCGATTCCCAGCAACAACATTATGTTATTCATTTTTAGTTCATTCATTTTGGATTTTTTAGTTGTGCAATTCTGGAAGTGTAGTTGTGCGATTCTGGAAGTGTAGTTGTGCGATTCTGGAAGTGTAGTTGTGCGATTCTGGAAGTGTAGTTGTGCGATTCTGGAAGTGTAGTTGTGCGATTCTGGAAGTGTAGTTGTGCAATTCTGGAAGTGTAGTTGTGCGATTCTGGAAGTGTAGTTATGAAATTATGGATGTGTAGTTATGAAATTATGGATGTGTAGTTATGCAATTCTGAATTATTTTTTTTTTAAGTTAGACGCCAAAACGACGTCGTTTTTGCATCCGTATGCACCATGCATGGTGCATACGGATGCACAGCATAACGCTCCGAATTTTATACCCATTTATATTTTCTATGGGACTTTATGCCCATTTATATTGGCTAGGGAATTTTATACCCATTTATATTGGCTATGGGACATTATACCCATTTATATTGGTTATGGGATTTTATGCCCATTTATATCGGCTATGGGATCTTATGCCGATTTATGTTACCGGATATGTGATTTCGTGCCCATTTATGTGTTTGGTGATTTTCCATAAAAACTTGTATTTACTTTAAAAGAGAAATCAAATATTTTAAAAGCACATATTGGTTTTTAAGTAAGCCTTGTGTCTAATTATTATTGTGGTGATGTTCTTCCAAAATGATTATTTGTATGTGGAAAATGAATTAAATATTTAAAGGTACATTTTGATGTGGTTATTGGTTGATGATGAAATGAAGAAGGTTTTGTAAGTGATTTTGACAGAAAAGTAGATTTTGAAAGTAATGTACCTTATTTTATTTTAAATTTTTATTTTCGAGCAAAGTAACCCTTACTTAGCATATTTTGCTAATCCCCACTGTTTGTTATGTGTTTCAAAAATAAAAATATTTAACAGGAATTGATGAAAGCTTGAAGTGAAAGAGCGCGTTAGAAGAAGAAAGCAATAAATGTAACAGTTAGTGATTGAAGTATTAGATTGATTGAAGTATTAGATTGTTTTGTGATTAGCCTTGCATCTAGTCTTGATAGGTTAGATGTGTCGGTAGCACCCTCTAAGTGTTAGAATTAGAATTATGAATTATTTAAGACTTGAACTGAAGTACATTTTATAAGAAAATTTATTTTTAGTAATTTATATTTATAGTAAGTTTCGAATTGTAATGTTATTTAAGGAAAGTTTTGGAAGTTGAAATTTGGGGGGTTACATCATCCATTGATATTCATTACATTTCATTACCTTCTTTTTACAGTATCTTGTGATTAAATATCAAAGCTATATATATATATATATATATATATATATATATATATATATATATATATATTGGTAATGTTATATATTTATTTACCAAGTATTTTATTAATACCATGAAAAAAATAATAAAATTGTTTGAAATCAATCATATTAACTATTTGGGAGATTTGTTGACAAAGACGGTATTCAAATAACCTAACAAATTGAAGCGAGAAACTACCTCGTAATATCTTTGGACTACATTACATTTAAAATGTTTAAACTTTTACTACTTTATATGATCTTATTCCTTAAACTATGAATTTCTTTATCCACAATAACTGATTCAACAATATGGTTGAACTAAATAAGCCCCGAGCAGAACACCTAAAGGACTGATATATTTTTATATTGATAATAATATGCAAATGTTAATTATATCATTATTTTACGTAATTACATTTAAAACTCGTTATTAAAACTGTCAATGTAAGGCAATAGAACATCATAACACACTTGATGCATTGAAAAGATACCGAAACTACATCAATGTTGCAATCAATTTAACAAACCTAGAAAATGAATAAATTTCAAAAGAGCCACCGTTGATTCATTCATTTATCCTGTATATAAAATACTTATTGTGTATTCATTAAATATATTAGAACTAATATAAATTTACAATTCATTTCATCTTTATACCCAACCTGCTTAGATTTCAAGCAAAATCAACATCAACCTTCACAACAAAAATACTTGGTATATAGGATGTAGACACTATTTAAAAAATGTTTATGCATAAAGTAGAAAATAATTTAACTCAAAGGTTAATATCAATTCAATAAAATAATTTAAAAAAAAAAAAAAACACACACACACACACACACAGAATCAAGTACTAAACTCACAATGAACATGAAAATGAACAGGTGCAAAATGTATTTGAAAATTATTGATGAAACTAGACACGTTGCAGCATCAGTATTCGAACACTTGCAGGATTATTGTTGTTACTATCAAGTAACAAATTATGAAAATAGAACAAGATGTACTACTCATAAACCTTACACAAATACAATAAATTTTAATATTTTATTCAATACTTCCACATAAAACATGTAGAGGAACAAACTACCACTGCAAAATATAAACATGAGCTTGCAAGATCAAGAGTTCATAATATAACTAAGATCATAGTCATATACATAACAAGGAAAATCCACAGCTTCCTACACCTTAATCTCATTGCATGACACTATCATTTATACTACCAACAGTAACTCAATTGCAAATAACACACTACCAACAAAAGGAAGAGGACAAATAGTGAAGATGAAGACAATAACAATGTTACTCAAAAGAGAATTACGAATACTTAGAAAATTCAAATCAAAAGTAGTATTTATTTATACTATCATTTTTAGACCAAGTATTTAGTTTATTTTACAAAGTTACAAACATTTATTTTAGTGACAATTATAATGAATTTCATATATTATCTTGCATTCATATACTTTAAGTTACATATTTAAATAAACCAATTCGAGATTCAATTACCTATGTATGAACTTCTCCTATATAATATTACATTGATATACATTCAACTATTTATTTAAATATAAATATTGGCCATTAATCATTCGTACAATGCGGGTGTAACACTAGTTATAATATATAAATGCCATATACCAGTTAAGATTGTAAAATTCTCCTTGAAATTCAATAATATAAAAAATTAAAGTGAATTTTCTACACTAATAACGCTTTAATTTAATTTAAAAGTTTTCAAATATTTAAATTGTCAAACTTTTTAGATTATACTAGATATCAAAAACAATATTATATAAAAAATTTTAAGTAAAACACAATTATTTTATTACACGGGTAAAACACTACTGTATTATTAGTCTAAAATAATGTGAGTTTCTTTTTAAATGGTGTTACTTTTCTCCAAAATAATTTAGAAAAAACTTTTACATATTTACAAAAATGTCACAAATTTTATTATAAGTTCTTTTCATTGTTTTAAATAAATCAGCTTATATAATCCAGACCTAATTTTTAAATTTTAAATTTTAAAAGAATTACTCAAATCATTATCTACATGACATAATATATAAAACTATAATTTTCACCAAAATATAATCTTGTCAAATATTTTTTTTTTCTATTCATATTTTATAAAATTAATCAATAGAAAAATAATACATTTACCATATATGTTAATTATTTTAATTAGATATTATTTTTGCAATACTTACTATCTATGCCGTGTATTTAATAAATTTAAGCATTATAAACACACATACATATGTAGTTGTATTCAAGTAAGAACAACTATCTCGTGTAAAAAGTAATGGTTGATCTCAACCGTCCATCAAAATTTAGCAACAATTGAGGATTTTAAAACTAAAAAACACATGGGTCAATTTTATAATTACTTCAAACTTCAAAGTTTGTAATATTTATAAAACTATATCTACAAAACACTTAAATTTTATAACATAATTTGTCAGGATGGCTAAGTGGTCTATGACGCCAGACTCAAATTCTGGTCTACTTGAGAGGGCGTGGATGTAAATCCCACTTCTGACACTAGTAATAACTAGTAATAATTACTCTTCTCTAAGGTAAGTCTAATCAAAATTAAAAAAATTCAAAATTATCAAAAATATATATAATAAAATCAAATGAACAAAATATAAAAAAATAAATTTTCAAATTTCATATTTGATAACTATTATTATAATATATATAACTGTCATATATATACTAGTTAAGACCATATATTAGTATTTATACAATATTCATTTATTGAAAAATTTTCTGTGAAATTCAATAATATAAAAAATTAAAGTGAATTTTCTACACTAATATGCTTTAATTTAATTTAAAAGTTTTCAATCATTTAAATTGTCAAATTTTTTAGATTATACTATATATCACAAACTATTATATATAAAAACTTTTAAGTAAAACACTATTGTAATATTACACGGGTAAAACACATTACTGTGTTATTAGTCTAAAATAATGTGACTTTCATTTTAAATGGTGTTATTTTTCCCCAAAATGATTAAGAAAAAACTTTTACATATTTGCAGAAATTTAGGATCTTTTATTATATGTTTTTTTTCATAGTTTTAAAGAAATCAGATATTATAATCCATACCTAATTTTAAATTTTAAAAGAATTACTTAAATCACTATTTACATATGGCATAAAATATTAAACTATAATTTTCACCAACAATATAATCTGTCAAATATTTTTTTCTATTCATATTTTATAAAATTAATCAATATAAAAACAAAACATTTACCATATATTTTAATTATTTTAATTATATATTATTTTTACAATACTTACTATCTACGTCGTGTATTTAATAAATTTAAGCATTATAAACACAGACACATATATGGGTGGATTCAAATAACAACAACTATCTCCTCTAAAAAGTGATGGTTGATCTCAACCGTCAATCAAAATTCATCAATGGTTGAGAATTTTAGTACTAAAAAATACACGAGTCAATTTTATAATTACTTCAAACTTCAATGTTTGCAATATTTATAAAACTATATCTACAAAAAAAAAATTAAATTTTATAACATAATTTGTCATGATGGCCGAGTGGTCTAAGGTGCCAGTCCCGTGTGAGAGGGCATGGGTTCATATCCCACAATTGCTTTTGACATTATTAATAATTAGTCCTCTCTAAGTGTAATTAAAAAAATTTAAAAATTCAAAATTATTTGAAATATATATAATAAAACCAAATGAACAAAAGATTAAAAATAAAATTTTAAATTTCTTATTTGAAAACTATTATATTATTATAATATATAAATGTATGTCATATATTTGAAAGCAATTAGTACACCCATATCTGACATATTCATCAATACTCAACTGGTGCACACCGATCTGATTCAAAAAGTTCAACGAATTAATAAATTTAAATTTAATAATTATTTAAAAATTTAAAAATCAAAACATTTCTAAAAAAAAAAAAAAAAAAAAAAAAAAAAAAAAAAAAAACAGAAACAAAAACAACCCATTGCCAGCGAGGGGTTGTTTTTTGTCTTTGTCTTTGTTTTTTTTTTTTTTTTGTTTTTTTTTATGTTTTAATTTTAAAATTTAATTTAAATTTATTAAAGTAATATTTCTAATTTCAATACTTTTTTTTTAAATGAAAAATAAAATTCTAATTTCAATATCTAATTTTTTGTGTAATTAAATTATATTTGACTATGGTGGTATAAATAGTTATGTTTACACCCTAATTGCTATTTACACCACCTATGAAATTGTTAAATTTTTCACCTTTTTAAAATTTCAAAGTATTCACACACACGCACGCACACACGCACACGACATTTTTCAATAATACAATGTGCGTGTTTATTGTCCGCATGGACATCTCAGTTGATTACATGCGTAGATGAAGTTTGGAAAAATGACCCGGAATCCAGTCTCACCAACGACAGTGCGGGAGCAACCTCTCAACTGAATTACCATGATTTACATCTTCCCAAGTATTCTGTCGAGCGTGGGAGGCAAAATGTAACACGCTATTTCCCTTTTAATTAATGAGGTACAGGACTTGTAATTTCACCCGTTCAAGCTGGAGGGAGTGAAAATATTTTAATTTATTGATAAACACTAGAAAAAAAAAATTAAATCTTGGAGACAAAAATTATGTTAAAAGAAAAAACTCAAAAATCAAAATGCATGTCTCGAAGACAGCAAAGAAAGGTATCCCTGTGGAAGCATGCAAGATCTTCTTTTTCCACATAATTATTATAAACATATGGTCGACAGCGACTGCCCTTTTTCCAAAGAATTTAGAATATGTTGCCACTAATTAAACACTTAGTAGACCCAACTTTTTATAAAAGATCATGAACCAACACTTGCAGCAACTATTTGAATATATAAATAAATAAATTTGCATGGACAGCTCAACTGGTCATAAAGGTAAAAGTTTGGAAGAATCATCAATGATCAAGTCTCCCCAATTTTGGAAGAATAAATAAATTACTCATTAATGAACACTCGCCCATGCTCTGTCGGGTTGGGTTCAGCGCTTTAGAAGAATAAATAAATTACTCATTAATGAACACTTCATAGTAATTAGACATAAATTTGAAGGGTAGTATCCTACTTCTGAGTTATATTTTTTTTTTTGGTGTAACATTCGACCAAGGAATGAGTGTGCGGCTATGTGAGAGCAACCTCTCAAAGGGAGGGGGGCTCCTTGTCGTAGTAAGCAAAGGTCTGCCTCTGTATTCAGTTGATTTACCATGATTTACATCCTCCCAAATGCTCTGTCAGGCCGGGTTGGGGATTCAACCTTTAGGGCCGGATTTTGGGCTACAACATAGGGCCCAAATTTAGAGGGTCCCGTAAATTTTAGAGGCCAATATTTAATTTTTACCTAGCTAGTTTAGAAATAAAAACTAAATGTTTTCAATTAAACTTAGAGGTTAATGGTTCGAAACTTGCATGTTGTTTTTATTGTAATTTGTTCCATAATATGTCTTTGGGCACAGTAACATTTTACCACATTATTATTATTATTAGATAATTAGAAAAACAATAATGATATTAGTTTTAAAGATTGTTATTTTGGTAGGGCCTCATTTATTTACCAGAACAGGGCCACAAAAATCTAAAAACCAGCCCTGTCAAGAGAATTGAATTTAATTCTCTATAATTTAACACATATTTTACAAAATTGGTATCTCCATCTTTGTAAACGTACTAATATTTTGCTTGCCAACGGTCCGAAACTATCATTAATTCAAGCAATGGTCCTCCGACTATATTAATTTTTCATAATTGATCCCTGACTTTTAATTTGGACAATTTAGACACTTGACTTTGTTGTTCCTTCTGTAAAATGAAAGTTAAGTGGGTATTAGTTTAAGGGGTAAAATAGTCATTTCACATGTTTAAAGTATAATTCAGCGTCTTTCTCCCTTCCTTCCTTGTATACGCGACATACATCAGCCTCCAGGGCGCCAATATACTGTATCTTTGATCTTGGACACTCTCCGACGGAATACTACTCCTTCTGTTCCGCAGCTGCAAGAACTGTACGTTCATCTTCTCCTTTTGGTGTGGGACGACCAAGGTCACTCTCACCCCAAGTTGATGATTTTGCTGTAGAAAGGTCTCCACAAGTTTCTTAAAGGGCATCACCATCTCATTCTAGAATAGATTATGGGCTTAATGGAGTAATGGGCGGAGATGATGAGACAATTGATTGGCACAGAAATCTTTTACATGATGATAGCAGTCAGTGGTTGGAAAACTCTGTTGCATATAGTGTCAAAAAAGGATTTGACCGTCAAGGACCTAGAGCTCTAATTGATGCATATGGAATAGATGAAAGGGAAAAAGCATTTAATTATCATCATCATAAGCTTGGTCAACCAGATGCAAATGGTATCGGCAAAAGGGTACGTAGGTGTTAAAACATGACAAAATACTGAAGAGGAAGAATTTAATTGGGAAGACATGAGTCCAAAACTTGGTGATCCTAGTCGGCGTAATGATTTTCATCATCTATGCCACCATCTAGGAGATCTATAACCGGACCCTATGTTGGTTCTCTACCCTTCAAGCCGTATCTACTATCAATGATTCTAGAAGGAGCAGTATACCACTTTGAACAATATACTGCATCTTTCATATGAAACCTGCTGAACATTGTTACAGCCCTGCAAACGAGCTCAGAAAATAGAACAGAATAGAGGGTAAAGGGGAAGAAGAAGAAGAAGAAGAGATCTAGGGTTGAGAAGAAAGGGATTTAGGAAATTTCATTCAGCAATTGTTCAAGCATAAGATAAAAAACAAAACCCATTATCCTCTTGAAATAAATAGGAAAAAACAAAGCTAAAACATCCAGAAGAATCCTCAACCAACTCCCTTGTTTCTTGCTGGACAGCCAGCCTGTGCTCCCCATCAAACGGCGTCGTCGGAGGTGTCTTTCAATTGCTTCTAACGGATAGCTTCAAACGGTGTCGTATCGCCCCTTCCTTGCAACGACTACAACGACTCTCCTTCAAACGTCGTCGTTTGGATAAGTGGCTGGTTTATTCACATTATATCAAACGTTGTCGTTTTGGTCCCCGACTTCCTTAATAGACTTAGCTTTTGAAAAATGCCTATTCTCCTGACCTTCCACCCTACTTCCCTCCTTCCACAATTTGGTTTTATCATTCAAAATCATGACATTACCTCCCTCATCACCTGATCCTTGTCCCCAAGGATCGAAATTGGGAAATTTCTTAGTGATGTGATGATAATCCTCCCATGTAGCAGCCTCTTGTGGTAAATTTGCCCATTGCACCAATATTTCCACCACTGCTGCATTATTCTTCTTAAACAGCCTCTTTTGCAGTGCAGCTATAGGGTGAGTAAGTATCATGCCTTCTGAATCAGTGGAGGGTAATACTGCCTGTGGCTCTATGTCCATTCCCACCTTCTTTTTTAAGAGAGACACATGGAACACAGGGTGAATTGTAACCTCTCCTGGTAACCTCAATCTATAGGCCACTGGACCAATCTTCTTAATTACTTCAAATGGTCCATAAAACCTTGCTGTCAGCTTAAGGTTGGACCTAACTGCTACTGATGATTGCTTGTAAGGCTGGATTTTAAGATAGGCCCAGTCCCCAACCTCAAAGTTTCTCTCAGATCTATGTTTGTCTACTTGCTCCTTCATTCTTGCTTGAGCTTTTGATAAATTTTCTCTGAGGATTGCCACCATAACAGCCCTTTCTCTGAACCAATCTTGGTACTCACCCTCTGTGATCACCTTGAAAGTTAAGTAGGGAGGGGTATATCCATATAAGGCCTGGAATGGGGAACACTTGAGAGAGGTATGGAAATTGGTATTATACAAATACTCAGCTAGGTGCAGGCATTTCAACCAATCCTTAGGCCTGTGGAACACCATACATCTCAAGTATGTCTCTACATATCTGTTGACTCTTTCAGTCTGTCCATCTGACTGAGGATGATAGGATGAAGACATACTGAGCTTCACTTGCATTTGCTTGAAAATTTATCTCCAAAACCTGCTAACAAACACCTTGTCTCTATCACTGACTATATCCTGTTGTAATCCATGTAGTTTATAGATGTTCTTCATGAACAATTCAGCTACCATTTCTGCTGTGAATGGATGTGAGAGGCCTATAAAATGTGCATACTTGGTCAACCTGTCTACTATGACCATAATGACATCCCTTCCTTGAGATTTGGGCAATCCTTCAATGAAGTCCATGGATATGCATTGCCAAGCTTGTTCAGGGATAGGAGGGGTTGTAGTAGTCCAGGATAGGCTATGTTCTCCTCTTTGCACCTTTGGCATACATCACAACTCCTCACTGCTTGAATCACCTCTCTTTTCATTCCTGGCCAATAAAACAGTTGACTGAGTTTGTGATAAGTGGCTTGCTGTCCAGAATGGCCCCCTAAGGGAGAGTTATGCATCTGCTCAACTAACTTACTCCTCAGATCTCCACTGTTCCCAACATACAACCTGCCCTTATACTTAATCAGTCCCTCATTAACAGTGAACTGTGAATCAGGTTCTGTTGCTATCATCTGTTCAGTCAATAACTTAGTAGCCCATTCATCTCCTTCATAGCTCTTAAGGACTTCTTCATTCCAAAGTGGCCTGGCAACTGAGATGGCTCCTAAGTTAGCCTGTTTTTCATCTCCTCTTCTGGATAATGCATCTGCAACACAGTTCTCATTGCCCTTTGTGTACTAAATTTCATAACTTAGTCCCAACAACTTTGTGAGGCCTTTTTGTTGCATAGCTGTGGTGATTTTTTGTTCTAACAAGAACTTGAGACTCTGATGGTCAGTCTTAATAACAAAATGCCTACCACACAAATAAGGTCTCCACTTGTCTATGGCATTGATAATGGATAAGTACTCTTTTTCATATATAGACAAGCCAAGATGTTTAGGACCAAATCCCTTACTATAGTAGGCTATTGACTTCCCTTCTTGCATGAGAACTGTTCCCATCCCTTTGTAACATGCATCAGCCTCCACAACAAAGTCTTTATTAAAGTCAGGTAGGTCAAGCACTGGTGCTGAACATACGGCCTTCTTGAGCTGTTCAAAGGCCATTTCTGAATCTGAACTCCACTGGAAAGCATTCTTCTTCAACATATCAGTGAGGGGTCTACTGATGGTACCATAAGACTTAATGAACCTTCTATAGTACCCTGTGAGTCCTAAGAAGCCCCTCAATTCCTTGATAGTAGCTAGTTTAGGCCAAGCAGATACTGCAGTTAGTTTTTCTGGATCAGTCTGCAACCCATCCTTAGAGATAATGTGCCCTAGGTATTCCACCTCCTTCTTAGCAAATGAACACTTACTGAGCTTGGCCAATAACTGGTTCTTCTTCATTATTTCCAGCACTTCTCTTAGGTGTTCCCAGTGGCTATCCAATGAAGGGCTATAAACCAGAATATCATCAAAGAAGACTAAGACTGTCTTTCTG
The DNA here is from genome assembly GCF_001879475.1 of Ipomoea nil. Lineage (NCBI taxonomy): Eukaryota > Viridiplantae > Streptophyta > Magnoliopsida > Solanales > Convolvulaceae > Ipomoea > Ipomoea nil. The sequence continues at coordinate 270,735 of NW_017616883.1, forward strand.
ATCAAGGGCTTGAACACCAAATTCATGAGAGCCTGAAAAGTAGCTGGTGCATTAGTTAATCCAAAAGGCATAACATTGAATTCATATAGGCCTTGGTGTGTTCTAAAAGCATTTTTGTACTCATCACCCTTCTTCATTCTTACTTGGTGATAACCAGCCCTTAAATCTAACTTGGTGAAAACCTTTGCATTAGCCAACTATGAGAACAAATCCTCTATTAATGGGATATGGAACTTCTTCTTGGTGGTTATTCCATTTAAAGCTCTATAATCCACACAAAACCTCCATGTGTTGTCCTTCTTAGGGACCAATAAAACTGGTGATGCAAAGGGTGATGAACTAGGTGATATAATTCCAGCAGTCAGCATTTCATCAACCATCTTCTCTATTGCATTTTTCTGGAGGTATGAGTATCTGTATGGCTTAAAGTGTACAGGTTTAGCCCCTGGGATTAAGGGAATCTCATGATCCAATGGTCTTGAAGGGGGTATGCTTTTAGGCTCTTCAAAGATCTCCTTATACTCTTGCAAAATGGTAGTCAGCTCAGTGTGGAGTGGTTCTGTGCTCTCAGAGGGGTTAATGACATGAATCATACCTTGTAGGAGGTACCCTTATACCCCTTCCTTCTTCCTTCTTCCATATCCTAATCTCTTTTTTAGAAGCCTGCTGCAACACAATTTTCTTGGTCAGTCCTTTTAGCAATATCCTCTTACCCTCCTTATGAAATGAGATTCCAGGAGGTCTTGTGTGCAGTTGAATGGGAGCATAAGTGTCTATCCAATCCATGCCAAGTACTATATCACATCCCCCTAATTTCAAAACTCTTAAGTCCTTCTTGAATTGCTCCTTCTGCACCTGCCATTCCAACCCTTTACAAACTGAGTCACACATCATAGTCTCACCATTGGCCACTGTGACCTTAAGGTTTTCAGCTCTCTCAGTAATAATTCCCCTCTGATCCAATACCTTGGGGTCCACAAAGCTGTGGGTACTCCCACTATCCACCAAAATCACTACAATCTGCTTACCTATTAAGCCTAATAACTTAATGGTATTCATGCTTTCCCCTCCAATGACAGCATTAAGGGTGACTTCCACCTCTTCATCCTCAAGTATAATCCCAGTTTCATTCTCTTCCATCTGATTTCCCATACTTTCCTCCTCTATTTCTTGGCTTTCAACTCCTTCTATGATATTAAAAGTAGGACTCTTGCACTTATGCCCAGGGCTCCATGGATCAAAGCACCTGTAACATCTGTTTTGCTCTCTAAGTTGGTCCCTGAACCTATTGATCTCAGGGATCCTAGCATTGGATTGCAGGGTATTGGAAGATGTAGTTTTGGTTGGTATTTGGTGGGGTTGGTTTCTGCTTGGCTCATTCTGTTTAGGTGGAAAGGTTCTGGGATTAGTTTGGGTTCTCTAGTTATGGGGTGGGGTTCTTTGGGTGTTGTATGGTGGTCTTGTGGTGTTGGTGGGGGTGTTTTTGGAAGGGTCACTCACTCTCAATCCTTTCTTAAACTGCTTGGCCAACCACATGGCATCCTCCAAATTAGCAGGCCTAGAGGTCCTTACAAAACACCTAAGCTGTTGTTTCAATCTCACCACAAAACTATCCAAAAAATATTGATCAGTTAATGTAGGATAACTTTGCAATAGCAACCCCTTAAACTCCTCATACTTGTCAGAAAACTCCACCACACTTCCCCATTGTTTGAAGTTGGAGAATTCCTCCATTACATCTGCATGATTATCACAAAACCTTTTGCAAATAGCCCTAGCAAACAAGGTCCACCGGAAGCCCTCCCTCAGACTATTTAGGTAAGTTTCATACAACATAGCTGCCTTACCAGTTAGATTAACACATAGAACATGCATAACTTCATCTCTGGGGATTCTAGCTAGCATGAAAAATCTCTCACACCTCACCACCCATAGCATTGGGTTATCATTATCAAAAACAGGGAATTCATGCTTATACCTCATTGTTTGTTCACCAGCTTGGTTGTTCAAGCCAGGTCTGGGGTTGAAATGGACTCTCTTTGGCTGCCAAGGTCTTTCAGCTCTCAGGGGATGCATATGAGGGCTATATTGATTCTCTCCAAGTCCTTCCTCATCATCAGACACCTCATGTGGCTCAGTGAGACCATCAACTGCAGGCTCTTTGCAAGGCCTCTTGCCAAGATCAGATCCCTCCTCTCCTGGGCTGGCATGGGATTTTTGAGCCTGACCATGAACTGAAGAAGGCTCAGAAACTGGAGGGGGCCTATTGAGCCTTAGGAGTTCCATGATCTCATCTTTCCAATCTTGCATATGATCCTTTAGTTCCTGGTTACTGTCTCTCATTTCCTGCCTGGCCTCAGTAAGACTACTACTATTCTCCAAGAACATAGCTTCCAGTTTGGATATTCTCTCCTCCATGGCTGCTGATGCTGTAGTAACCATGGTGGGCTCTGATACCAGTTGTTACAGCCCTGCAAACGAGCTCAGAAAATAGAACAGAATAGGGGGTAAAGGGGAAGAAGAAGAAGAAGAGATCTAGGGTTGAGAAGAAAGGGATTTAGGAAATTTCATTCAGCAATTGTTCAAGCATAAGATAAAAAACAAAACCCATTATCCTCTTGCAATAAATAGGAAAAAACAAAGCTAAAACATCCAGAAGAATCCTCAACCAACTCCCTTGTTTCTCGCTGCACAGCCAGCCTGTGCTCCCTATCAAACGACGTCGTCGGAGGTGTCTTTCAACTGCTTCTAACGGATAGCTTCAAATGGTGTCGTATCGCCCCTTCATTGCAACGACTACAACGGCTCTCCTTCAAACGCCGTCGTTTGGATAAGTGGCTGGTTTATTCACATTATATCAAACGCTGTCATTTTGGTCCCCGACTTCCTTAATAGACTTAGCTTTTGAAAAATGCCTATTCTCCTGACCTTCCACCCTACTTCCCTCCTTCCACAATTTGGTTTTATCATTCAAAATCATGAAAAATATCGACCTATATTGTATATGAAACCTCTGATGTCACCCTTGAGGTTAGCTGACAACCAGGTATCCCAATCCAAACGTTCAAGCTTGGCTGCAACCCTGCCGCCAAGAGCCGCTCGCCATATGCCGTGCATTTGCGAAAAAGGTGGTCACCATCCTCCGGTTGGCATGCACAAAAATCACAACACATATTAGTAGTTATTTTACACTTTACTCTCTCCACATTCGTCAGGATCTTCCCGCGTTTCACCAGCCAGATGAACATCGAAATCCTGTTAGGAATCTTCAATTTCCAAATCCTAGCCCAGTCGTTGTGCCCGGTGTTGTGCCTGGGAGTGACAAGAGTTTCATAGGCAGACGCGGTTCCAACGGTGTTAGTACACCGTTATCTTCTTCTTCTTCTTCTTCTTTTCTTAATTAATTGCGTGATTTTTCTTCTTCATTTTCACATTTCGCAGTTTCACTTTAATTTGAGGTGAGCAATGATTTCGGATATTCATAAATTATGAATTCATGCCTGAACATTCACTTTGGAACCATGCCTACACATTCCCGTCCGAAATCACGGACATTCATAAATTATGAATCCATGCCTGCACATTCACTTTGGAACCATGCCTACACATTCACTTTGGAACCATGAGATTATGAATTTTCTGTTATAAGATTATGAATTTTCAGTTATGAAATTATGAATTTTCTGTTATGAGATTATGAATTTTCTGTTATGAAATTATGAATTTTCTGTTATGTGATTATGAATCTACATTACATTCATAATCTCATAAAAGAAAATTCATAATCTCATAACAGAAAATTCATAATCTCATAACAGAAAATTCATAATTTAATAAATATTTTACTTTTATGCGATTATGAATTTACATTACATTCATAATCTTATAACAGAAAATTCATAATTTGATCAAACGCGCGCCGTTAACTCCACATCCGCGAATTTTTATTTTTTTTTGCGTAAAAACGACGTCGTTTGGACTTGCGTTCACCATTCACAGTGAACACGTTTCCAAGGCATAATTTGCCTAGCACAACGTAAATTGGCCGTTCGGTTCAAGCCTCCATCCGGCTCCATCATCCATATCGTCACCTGTGAGTATGAAGCCAATCAATCTTGTTCGCACCTCCTCCGAAATGGCGCCCTGGAGGTTGATGTATGTCGCCTATACAAGGAAGGAAGGGAGAAAGACGATGAATTATACTCAGCAGGTGAAATGACTATTTTACCCCTCAAAGTAACATCCACCCAACTTTCATTTGACGGAATAAAGGACCAATATTGGAACAATTTCAAAAGTTAAGTGTCTAAATTATTTAAATTAAAAGTCGAGGACCATTTGTGGAAAATCAACATAGTCGGAGGACCATATACACAATTTGGTGATAGCTCATTTATAGAGTAAATTTACTTATATTAACAATATACATAATCCAAAGAGTAAAAAACACAATGGTGAAGCTGTCCAAATTAATCTCCCTTGATAAATAGATTAAATCAATCGTCGTTATTATAATCGTCCTCGTCTTCGTTGTTGATGCTGTTGTTATAGTTTATTTTATATTATTTTTTCTTGAGAGTAGGGATGTTAATTGTTCCAGCCTCGTCAGTTACGGTCAAATTCTATCAAGTTGTTGTATTCATCACTTTTGCGTTTATCAAATTGATATTTTATTATTATGTTAATTTTTTCCCCTAACCCTAAACTATCAAGCTTATTGGGCATGTTCAACCAAATTGTTATAAATTGTTGGGCAACGGTTGAGAGACTCGAGTCTAATATTTTGTCATAAAAACATGACACTAATTGCACGATACGTAAATATAATGAAATAAAGTTGTACATGCGTTATTAGCTATAGCTATTGATGACGTAGGGATAAGTATTTGATCTTGAAAATTGGTAAATCTATGCAAGTATAAGGAAAGTTCATTGCACCTAACTATAATTTTTTGTGTAGTGGTAAGTGTTTGATTTTTTAACATAAATAAATTTGAATTAATATTATTGTTGTTGTTACGTTGGTGTTGTTATTATTATTTTCTTCTGCTTGAGAGTAGTATATATATATATATATATATATATATATATATATATATATATATATTACCAAATTGAACCCCCTTTAATTTGAAAAAGCATACTCAGCTCCATGGCTACATGGATTATGCCTTTTCTTGTTGAATGATTTAAAGTTTTATATAAACCCTAGCTTTAATCCCAAAAAAAAAATTAATTAAAATTAAAATTGTTTTACTTCTAATCATATGATCTAATCATATGAAAAGTAGATATATTATTCTTCCATTATATTCCTAACGCCTGCATCATTACTTATATTACTTAAACTTAGTACTATTATTATTATTATTATTATTATTATTATTATTATTATTATTATTATTATTATTATTATTGTTATTGTTATTGTTATTGTTATTGTTATTGTTATTGTTATTGTTATTGTTATTGTTATTGTTATTGTTATTGTTATTGTTATTGTTATTGTTATTGTTATTGTTATTGTTATTGTTATTGTTATTGTTATTGTTATTGTTATTGTTATTGTTATTGTTATTGTTATTGTTATTGTTATTGTTATTGTTATTGTTATTGTTATTGTTATTGTTATTGTTATTGTTATTGTTATTGTTATTGTTATTATTATTATTATTATTATTATTATTATTATTATTATTATTATTATTATTTACTTTTTGGAAACAGATGAGGGATTAACCCGAGGAAATTACACGACGGTGGCGTCTTATCGTCTAGTCTGAGGTCTACGGTCACGCCTTGCACCAACCATGTCCTCCCACATAACATCTTCGATAATCTGGAGTATTTCTATCAGCTCCTTCGCACCTAAACCATGCAAAAGGGCAGCCACGACAAGACGGTCGACGACCTGGTTGTGTTCTCTGGCCACATGCTTGAATTCTACGTGCTGAAAACCTCTATGCATTTGCACACAAAGCCTGAGAATATTGCAATCGAGTTTTTCTCCTTGGTCAGCACTGATGAGACTTCTGATTGTGCCCAACGAGTCACTTTCTAGGATGAGTTTGTGCACTGAAGCGTAGTAAATTTGGAAACAAATAAATACCTGGAGTACGGGTAGTCGAACCACAGGGAAGTGGGGTACTAAGCACTAGCTACTAACTACTCACGTGAAGCTAGCCCTAGCAAAACAGGTGATTTTGGCAATTGAGAAAATTAAATAGCTAAATAAACAGATTGATGAAAACAGAAGAGTAAAGTAGGATTCCTAGGATCTAAGTGTTTAATCCCATAGTGCCAATCAAAGAAGTAATATTTAATTCAGTTCTAAACCTGTGTGAGAATGCAGATGTGGAATTTAATCACTCCCGTAATCTCAATCCCTAATGATTATCAACTCCCGTGCGACAAACACTCAATAAGAACAAGAAATGGCATTCGTTAATTCCTAATTACTACCATCTCCCGAACTAGCAATAATTATTAATTAAATTCCCTAACGAAATTGCCCTTTCCCAAGGCGTAACTGTCAAGTGCAAACGAGTGTGCCCTAATTTAGGCCTAACTCCCGTTCAAACATGAATATGGCTATGAAGCAAGCAGTTTAGGCCTTTAACTACTAGCAACAACATTCGAATACGCGATTGCAACACAAGTAATAAAAAAAATTGTCATAAATATATTAAAGAAATTAAGCTCTTGGCACATAGGTTCATAAACACATTCACCCAGAAATTCCTAAGGTAGTGTTTTAGCCACTCATGGCCATAATAACATTGAAATCAAAATCAGGAATAAACAAAACAACGATAGAAGTAAAAGAAAAAGGGAAAGAATTCTCCCGAATCTTCCTAGCGATTTCTCTACTACAAGGCCGCTTGTAGATCTTGATCTTGTTCCTCTTGAATTTGCTCTGTTCTTGTCTCCAAAATTGCGATCTCTGAATGAATATTAGAGTTGAGGAAGGTGGAATTTTATAGCTAGAAGTCTAAGACCAATCCCGATAGAAATAGAAATTTTGTGCGAAATTGGACTGAAATTGCGTCTCGGGCCGAAATCAAAATTGCCGTCCCACTTAATTGGAATATTTGCCTACCCTTTAATTCTTTTAGAAATAGCAGCACCTTTATGCTATGGAAATTGCACCATTTAATTTCGTGAAAGCCATCTTCATGGAATTGGAAATATTGCGCCCTTTTGTAAATAGCAAATCGACGCCCTTTTTGTAATTTAAGTGCCGCGTCCTTCTCGACGCGAGGCTCGACGCGTCGAGACCTCCTGGTCTCGACTGCAATACTTGTTAGAAATTTTAAACGCGTCGAAAGTACTGTGTACACGCTATTCGGTTCACTTTGACTCTAAATTTGTCCTAGGACTTCCCTTGCTCATAACTTTGACCTACAATGGTTCAAAAACACTAACAAACACCGTAAAACATTCAAAACAAGTGTGAGCCATAATTAAATAATAAAATAAAAAATTATGCAATTAAATTACCACAATCATGACCCTAAGCCTAACAAATATAGATAAATCAATACTAAAAATGTGCACAATTAGGCTCAAATCATGCACTCCACAGCTTGCCGCCATTCTTAAACGGTGATAAACTGCCCATCTTTCCGCGATATCCGCCGAGCAAGAGCCTATGTTATACGAAAACCCTCGCACCCATGTCCCTTGGTGGTCCCGGAGAACCCCGCTACAACCTGCCCTTGTTCCCGCAGCTTTGCAACTGCTGTGAACGTTGAGCTTCAACCACCCAGTCTCTGGCTTCGTCCAAGCAGGTTGCTGAACAACAACCATTTACGTAGTAGCTCTCAGCGTCCACTTCCGTTTGAATGCTTCCCTAATCTCGTTCCCTTGGGAGAAGATCCAACTCTTCCTTTGCTCTAAAGCGACAAACTTTACGTTGAAGACTCTCCTCATTTCTCCACCGCCAGCACCACCACAGACTTAGACCAAAGGTGGCCAGCCAGTCATCTTCATTACTCAGAGCGCCGTCCGCCCGCAAGTTCAGCGAAAGCCAATCCTCCCAGCTCATCGTCTGGGCAGCCTGCACTGTATCCCTGGCAAAGTCGCCTCCCAAAACCCAGCAACGTCCACAGATTCTCTGAATATGTGGTCGAGCATCTCAGGTTTACCTTGATGTTATCACATCTGTGCTTGTTTTTATGGTTATGTTGAATCATCACAGTAATTAAGCTCTTTAATTTTGCTTATTTAATACATGTTTTCCTTGCTATTATCATTTAATTATGGTTCGCACTTGTTTTGAATATTTTATGGTGTTTGTTAGTGTTTTTAAACCATTTTAGGTCAAAGATATGACCAAGGGAAGTTCAAGGATGAGTTTGGAGCAATTTTGGATGAGTTCGGGGCCCAGTGGACTCGACGCGTTGAGCCAAGGGCTCGACACGTCGAAATTTTCCAGTAGCTAATTAATTCGCGCACAGGAAGTCTCGACGCGTCGAGAAAATTCTCGACGCGTCGAATATGCGTCTGTTTCTGGGATAAAAACAGACGCCTAAAGTGGCGCGGATAAAAAAACAGACGCCTAAAGTGGCGCAGCTGGGCAAAATTCAATATAAGCGCGAGATTTCTTTTCCTAATATCAATTGCGCGGACTTCAAGGCTCATATCTCCATATTAAAAGTTAGCAATTCAAGGAATCTTCCAAATTCCAAATATCATTAAAGACGGCAATTTCTTTATTTAAATATAGGAATTAGAATTTGAGTCCAATTTGGTACAAGATTTCTATTTCATCCCAACTTTGTACCCACTATAAAATCCCTCCTTCCTCAACCCTAATGACGGAGACGGGGACACAGAGAGAATTCAGAGATTCTTGGAGACAAGAAGGAGAGAAATCAAGAGCCACAAGTTGTCTTGGAAAGCAAGAAGAAGACTAGGGAGATTTGGGAAAATCGTCTGGTTAATTCTTGTACTCTTTGGATGATTTGTAATTCTTTATTTATATTTGCTATGTATAATTTAGTCATGCTTGGCTAAATTCTTTAGAGATTCTTGGGTAAAAGTGTTTATGAACCTATGTGCCTGAGCTCTCAGTTTCTTTAATATATTATTATTTGGGTTTAATACTTGTGTTGCAATCGTGATAATATTGTTTGATGCTTGTAATTAATGGCCATAGTTACTAGCTTCATAGCCATGTTTGTGTCACCAATGGAGTTGGGGCATAAATTAGGGCACACACGATTGCACCTAATGGTTGGCCCTTGGGAAAGGGGAACTTATTAGGGGAAGTTTATTCTAGATTGTTGCCAATCGGGAGATGGTAGTAATTAGGAATAATTGAATGCTGATCTTTGATCTTATTGGGTGTTTAAGCCATGGGAGTGGAAATTCACTAGGAATAGAGATTACGGGAGTAATTCGATTCCACTTTGCATTCCCACACAAATCTTAATTCCAAACTAAATATTGCAAACGATAATTGGCACTAGGTGATTAAATACTTGAATCCCATGAATCTCAACTTCTCTCTAATTGTTTTCAAAATCCTGAACCTCTGTTTTATTTTATTTATTTTATGCCAATCAATCATCTAAGTAATTGTTAGGATTAACTCTAATGAATAAGTTAGTAACTAGTGCTTGATACAACCACTTCCCTGTGGATCGATAACTCGTACTCCGAGAATTATTTGTTTGCAAATATACTACGCATCAAATTGGCGCCGTTGCCGGGGAGGTGGTGCTTCTAGTATTAACATTATTGAAATCTTTATTTTAGGAGACTAGTCCATTTTTTAATTTTATTTTATTTTATTTTGCTAACCCATAACAAGTTTCTCGTTTTGAGTGTGATTTAGTTTATGGATAGATATGCATTCCAAGGAACCATGCCACCGTTTTACCCTCCTTCTCAAGGTTATGAGATGAGTTGGAATATGAATCGAGAATATGGAGGAATGGAACAACAATTCCCTTTCTCAAATTTTGCCAACTCTAGTCAAGGATATTATCAAGAAAGTTCATATCAAACATCACAACCCCAATGGTGCTCATTTTGTGGTGGGAATCACTTTGTGGAAAATTGTTACATGCTCAACCCCACCAACCATATCCCTCAACAATCTACTCAAGGATTTTGTGCCAACATGAGTCAAGCTACTTATCAAAGATGCACACCACCTACTCCACAACCCTCACGGTGCATGATATGTGGTGGATCTCATGAGGCGGAAAATTGCTTTATCATGGATCCCAATTACAAGTATCAAGGGCGAGCTCAAGAGTTGCCGTACCAAGAGTTTCAACAAGATTGTCAATCACTTGACCAAATAATTGAGATGAAGTCCAAAGAGACCAAGATAATGCAATTGTGCTCGAAATATCTGGAGTTACAAGATCACATGAATGCTCAACTTGATCGCATGAATGCTCGACTCGATCACATGATAGCTCGACAGCAAGATTTGACAATTCAAGAGCCACTTCAAGATTCATTTAATGGAGAGGTTCTAGAAGAGTTGCTCTTGCCAAATGAAGGTCATGAAGTTGAGAGAAATAAAAAGGATGATGAGGATCTTAGAGAGGAAGATGAAGAATTATTTGATAAATGCATTGAGATGAAGACACCAAGCGGGGAGGAAAATGTAGAGTTGCAAAGTAATGATGGCAAGGGACATATAGAGAGATGCCCATTAGATGAGGAAGTTCTTAATGGAGCACATGATTTGAATGAGGATGTCTCACCAATGGAGAACACTTCCCTTGGAGAGAACTTCAGAGAAATTTTGAATTTGGGAGGCATTGGAGTTCTTAAGGATAATGGCACACATTTGCCTATCTATATATCCAATGATTCCCAATACTTGCTGGTTCATGTGAATGATCCGAGACTCTCATTACTTGTTGAACAAAAGAGTGATGAAAAAGAAGGAGAAGAGAATAGAGGCATAATTCTTGATTCGGGCAAATGTGGTTCCTTACATGATGACGTGAAGGGTTCGAGCTTAAGAGAGTTTATAAATGGACACCACTTGAAGAAATACTTGGAAGAGAAAGTTGATGGAAAGAAGGGGATTTTTCTTCTCCAATCACTTGATGGCTAGAGAGGTAACGTCGAGCTAACGACGTTAAATTTAGCGCTTCATGGGAGGCACCCCATGTTATCTTTTATTACTTTCCCTATTTATTTATTGCTTTCTAGTTTCGACTTATTTAGTTTTATTATTTTCTAGTTCATGATTATTTTATTGCTTCTTAGTTTTCTCTTTTCTCTTGTTCTCCTTTTCTTTTATTTTGCATCAGGGATGATGCAAAGTTTTAAGTGTGAGGGGGAGGAATCATTAATTTGAGGATATTTCTAAATTTTTAAAATTTTTTCTTTTGCTTGGATGACTCATATGCTATTTTTGGTGAATAAGCTACTTGTCTTAGCATGCAGTTACAATTATTCTCTCTTATTGGTTTGTGGTTTGTTTTAGTGGTGCTTGCTGCATCTCAATTTGTGATGGATGATTTGAGGTGTAACACATATTTGATCTATTCTCTTGCCAATAGCTTTGTTAACCACTTAATAATTGGATTAGTTCTTGATCTTGTGTTTTGCATTGCTAGTGAAGGCTTATGTGAGATTCCGGTCATGGGTGTTTTGCTAGAACTTGCCTCATTACTCCCTAAGTGATGTCTAAGTTTTGCATGTTTTGAAGTGATTTAGGCCATTTTTGTTTAGCCATACCCTTTAAACCTGTCCCTATATATATTTTATCCTTCGTATCCCCATTGTGCCTTTTGTTTGTTCAAATAAGTGCTAAGCACTTATCCCCTCTTTGTGATTGTTTTTCTTTGATTTACCCCATTATTATAACCCTTAGCCCGTGGCCAAATATTTCCCTTCCACCCTTGAGAGAATGAAACTTTTATCTTTATCTTTTCCGTATGAAGAGTTTTATGGAGTTGTGCTACGAAAAAAAAAAAAAGCAGCTAGTGTTACAAATGTTCAAGTGTGGAGGTCATGAAAGTTTGGATTAAAATTATCTTGCTATATCCAAAAGAAGTCCAAAGACAAAGAAAAGAATGAGAAAAAAAAAAAAGATTGAAAGTTTTTGAGTTTGGATCCCCACTTTACCAAAGAGATGCTAAGTTCTTAAAAGAAATTTGCTCCTTGGAATAATGATTATCTCATCTCTTCCAAATTTTGAAAAGTTTAGATAAGTTGTGACATTCTCTCTTTTTTTTTTTTATTAATTTTTCCATACCACTTCTTTGTTAGCTATCACCCGTAGCCCCATTACAAGCTAAATAAAGTCCTATTTGATCTTAGCATGAATTCTTAGATTTGATCTAGGGGAGTATGAAGGGCAAGCCTATGGGATCTCATTCATGAGCCGTGTCTTGCATAATCTCAACTGAGTATTCGTGCACATTTGATCCTCACATGCTTTAAATTCTTGGTGCTTGGTTATTGGCTTGGAAATGGGTCTCTTATGTGCCAAACAAATTTGATTCTTGAAGCTTGTTGTTTTGTAGCAAGTGGGTTGGTGGTTTGAAAGGTTGTGCAAGAGAGAGCATGAGTAATTTGTACGTTTTGACTTGTGATTTTATTCCTTAGTTTTGCTTGAGGACAAGCAAAAGCTTAAGTGTGAGGGGGTGATGTTATCACATTTGTGCTTGTTTTTATGGTTATGTTGAATCATCACAGTAATTAAGCTCTTTAATTTTCCTTATTTAATACATGTTTTCCTTGCTATTATCATTTAATTATGGTTCGCACTTGTTTTGAATATTTTACGGTGTTTGTTAGTGTTTTTAAACCATTTTAGGTCAAAGATATGACCAAAGGAGAGTTCAAGGATGAGTTTGGAGCAATTTTGGATGAGTTCGGGGCCCAGTGGACTCGACGCGTCGAGCCAAGGGCTTGACACGTCGAAATTTTCCAGTAGCTAATTAATTCGCGCACAGGAAGTCTCGACGCGTCGAGAAAATTCTCGACGCGTCGAATATGCGTCTGTTTCTGGGATAAAAACAGACGCCTAAAGTGGCGCGGATAAAAAAACAGACGCCTAAAGTGGCGTAGCTGGGCAAAATTCAATATAAGCGCGAGATTTCTTTTCCTAATATCAATTGCGCGGACTTCAAGGCTCATATCTCCATATTAAAAGTTAGCAATTCAAGGAATCTTCCAAATTCTAAATATCATTAAAGACGGCAATTTCTTTATTTAAATATAGGAATTAGAATTTGAGTCCAATTTGGTACAAGATTTCTATTTCATTTCAACTTTGTACCCACTATAAAATCCCTCCTTCCTCAACCCTAATGACGGAGACGGGGACACAGAGAGAATTCAGAGATTCTTGGAGACAAGAAGGAGAGAAATCAAGAGCCACAAGTTGTCTTGGAAAGCAAGAAGAAGACTAGGGAGATTTGGGAAAATCGTCTGGTTAATTCTTGTACTCTTTGGATGATTTGTAATTCTTTATTTATATTTGCTATGTATAATTTAGTCATGCTTGGCTAAATTCTTTAGAGATTCTTGGGTAAAAGTGTTTATGAACCTATGTGCCTGAGCTCTCAGTTTCTTTAATATATTATTATTTGGGTTTAATACTTGTGTTGCAATCGTGATAATATTGTTTGATGCTTGTAATTAATGGCCATAGTTACTAGCTTCATAGCCATGTTTGTGCACCAATGGGAGTTGGGGCATAAATTAGGGCACACACGATTGCACCTAATGGTTGGCCCTTGGGAAAGGGGAACTTATTAGGGGAAGTTTATTCTAGATTGTTGCCAATCGGGAGATGGTAGTAATTAGGAATAATTGAATGCTGATCTTTGATCTTATTGGGTGTTTAAGCCATGGGAGTGGAAATTCACTAGGAATAGAGATTACGGGAGTAATTCGATTCCACTTTGCATTCCCACACAAATCTTAATTCCAAACTAAATATTGCAAACGATAATTGGCACTAGGTGATTAAATACTTGAATCCTATGAATCTCAACTTCTCTCTAATTGTTTTCAAAATCTTGAACCTCTGTTTTATTTTATTTATTTTATGCCAATCAATCATCTAAGTAATTGTTAAGATTAGCTCTAATGAATAAGTTAGTAACTAGTGCTTGATACAACCACTTCCCTGTGGATCGATAACTCGTACTCCGAGAATTATTTGTTTGCAAATATACTACGCATCATACCTGAAGCTTCTCTTATACCTTTCCACGTTTGTCATCAAACGCCCTTGCTTCACCAGCCACAAGAAATGAATAATTTTGTTCGGGAGCCTAAGTTCCCAGATTGCTTCCTAGTCCTTATCCACGATGTTTGCAGTCCCCGGACAGAGAAGGTCGTAAGCTGATTTGATGGAGAATCTACCATTTGATTCGCCTCTCCATCCCCAATCGTCTGGAACATTCTCGTCTTCAAGTAAGACAATGGCATGCAGCTTACTGAGCCAAACCTCGCCTAGCACGCCTTCAATCTTCTACCATCTCCAGCCACGACCCAGTTCCCAGTAATCAGCCATCGGGGCGTGCAAATCTGGTAAGCTCACCGGCTTCAACATGTGTTCAAATAACCTCTGTCATTGAACCCAATAATCCATCCAGAATCTCAAATCTCTCCCATTTTTCACGATTTTGGTCATGACACTTTCTAGAAGGCTGGCTGCAGATTGAATTCCACGCCATGCATTTGTCGACCGCCTGCATACCTTCACCGTAGAATACTTTGCTTCAAGGACTCTAACCCAAGCTACGACGAAGGTATTCGAAAGGTCCACGCCATGCATTTGCTCCTTTTTCATACGCCACCCAAGCTTAGCCATGAACGCTATGTTAACCTCCTGGACCTTTCGAATCCCCAAGCCACCCGCTTGTTTCCCTTGCGTCACCACGTCCTAATTAACCAGGCTCGTCCTACGTGTTTCACAATCTCCTCCTCTCCAAATAAAACGCCTGATTAGAGCCTCTATCTTCTAGAAAACTCCCTTAGGCATCAACATGGTCTGCATCGTGTAGGTAGGTATAGCGCACAAGATGGATTTTGCGAGAGTGACTCTGTCGACAAAGTTGAGGATCTTGCTTCTCCACCCCTCCAACCGAGTGGCCATCCGCTCAATCATCCCCACAAAAGTGGCTTGCATGACTCGCCCGTGTAAGGACTGCACTCCCAAGTATCTCACTAAATCTGGCGTGCTTGGCATATCAAGAGCATTGGCGATATGTTGCATTAATTCAGGCATCGTATTCTTGGAAAAGAAAACATGAGATTTACTTAGGCTGACTTGCTGGCCCGAAGCCTTGCAAAAATGATCCAGACATCTTCGCATAACCTTTACCTGCTACAAAGACACTTATGAGAAAAGGACCATGCCGTCAGCGAAACACAGGTGGGATAGGGTCGGCCCCGTCGCAGCTAGCCGAATACCTTTCCACACTCCAGTAGCCACCTCCGTAGAGATTACTTGACAGAGCCTTTCCATGCACAAGACGAAAAGAGCGGGAGAAATGGCATCAAATTGGCGAATACCTCTCCCCGGTTTGAAACCTTCCAGTCTCACACCATTCCAGACTATTTGCATTTCAGTCGTCTGAACGCATTCCATGATGAGCCTAGTCTAGTTGTCGTTGAAACCTGCATCACAAAGAGTGTCATTAATAAAAGGCCAGGATAGGCGGTCGTACACCTTTTCCAAATCAATTTTAATTGCCATAAGGCCCTTTATCCCCTTTTTGGTATGCATTTAGTGCATCACTTCCTGGTACACAATGACGTTATCTGATATTTACCTTATTGGAACCAAAGTGCTTTGGAAAGGACCAACGAGTTTGGGCAAAATGAATTTGAGGCGGTCCGTGATTGTTTTTGTGATCAATTTATATAACACATTGCATAAGCTGATCGGCCGGAATTGCTTAATTGACTCCGACACCACAACTTTAGGGATAAGAACCAAAAGTGTGGCGTTTAATCCTTTCGGAAGCTGGCCCGTCGCAAAGGCAGTCTTCGCCATCTTATACATGCTTTCCCCTACAATGGGCCAAGCATGCTAGAAGAACGCCGCATGGAGACCGTCCGGGCCGGGTGCCTTCATGGGGATCATGTCAAACACAGCCTTACGAACTTCCTCTCCTATCACTTCCGTATTGAAAACCCGCTACTCCACCTGCCCAATGATAGGAAACAGGCCCCTTGTCGTTGTTGTCTCTGGAACAGCTCTCTCATCCCGGAAAAGCGTGGAATAAATATCTTGAACGTGCTGTTGAAGGAGCTCATCGTCTTCGATCCACCTCCCATCGTCCCCTTTCAAACTCAAAACTTTATTACAAGATTTTTTCACCATAGTAGTCGTGTGATAATATTTGGTATTCCTGTCTCTTGAAGACTATCCAATCCTCCCTAGACCGCTGATACTACATCAACTCTTCTTGATAAAGCACAGTTTCCAGCTCTTTTCTTAGCTTGACTTCCAAATTCCGATGACCTCGATGGAAAGAGACAGCCAAACGCGTCTGGATCCCTCCAATTCGGGCCAATAAGATTTTCTTGCGAACTTCCACACTGCCAAAAACCTCCTTGTTCCAAGCAGTGAGATCGCCTTGGACTCTCGTTATATTTTCTTGAAGGTTACCGCTTGATTGCCAAGCCCGACTAACCATGTAACACCCCCTGTTACGGACTTTAATCCCGGATTAATTATTTAATTAATTTCATTAATAATAATTAAAATGGATTTAATTTGGTCAGGATTCCCTCTAATTAATTAATGTGGTCCACCATGGACCGTGGACCTTTGCCTAAACTAGAGTCTTAAGCCTATTAGGAATAAAAAGAGTAGACCTTTTACTAGTCAGATTCTAATTAGGAATCCTAGACCTATATATCTGTTAGGGATAGAAAAAGTAGGCCTTTACTATTCAGATTCTGATTAGGATTCTTGATTCTATAAATAGGGGTTAGAAAGAAATTAGAACCTTTACCACCCATAGTTATATTACACGAAATTATTCCCAAGAGATTCCCCACCACGAAGCCTAGGGAGATCAATCGGATGGAAATCTTAGGGAAGAACCTTAATAGCCAAGGGAGGATTAATTAAGGCTAAGAGGTAACCCATGTCTCGACAAAACCTATTTTCCTTGCTATATCTTATTCATTGGCTCCTTTGATATATGATTCTGTGCTTGAGTCTTGATAGAGCTTTGCCTAGGGTTTATATTGTGTTTATGTGATGATCTTGATGTTTGTGTGATAATCTTAATGTTTATGATAATCTTGATGTTCTGGATACTATGAAAATTATATGAATGATCTTGTATTTTGATTATGTCTAGATCCCTAGGTTATATCGTGGATTTCGTATTTTGATGTTCTTGGTATATTTGGGTGGGATTACGCATGATCGGGTGTTGAGTCTAGCCTAGGACTTGTGTTTAGGACTTTGCATATAGATTTCTTGTTTCCGGATGTCCTTGGAACGTTATATGGTTTATGTTGAGTCTTGGCATGTTTAGGAATCATGTTAGGGTATATTTGGTGTGATTCTTGGTTTAGTTTCTTTAGTTGAATACGTGGTGTTGTCGTTATGTGTTTGAATGTGTTTTTACATGGTTTCGGGTTCCACGAGAGATCCCGGAACCAAAAGTTGCATGTGTATCAGTGGGGGGTAGGTGGGGGGACTGACCACCCGCCACCTACTCGCTGCCCGTAACACTGTTCCAGCGGGCGGTGGTCTGCCCGCCGACCACCCGCTGGAATAGTACATGGCCGCCGGTGGGTGGCTGGAAGGTGGTCCTCCACCCGCCACCTACACGCTAGAAAACCGGCGTGGTTCGTGGTGTTTTTCCCCGTTTGATGTTTCCCGTGTCTCGTTGTAACCCATTTGTCGTGTATGAGTCTCGTTTGGTGTTTTAGGCATCGTTCTAGGATTTTATGTGTGATACGTGTCGTTGTTGTTGTGTCTTGCTCGTTATGTGATTATGTGTTGATTGATTGGATGATGATGAGTATCGTGGTCATTCCGCAATGGCCAATGTGAATGATGATGATGGTGATGTTGAGATTGTGATTGGTGGAAAATAAACTGTTAGCAGTTGGCACCACTTGTGCCCGGTCATTGTACTAAAGGTACAGGCCATAGTGATGACTGTGCTAAAGGCACACACCTACCTTAGACTTGCTTGCCGTTGAGCATGGGTCATGTTATAAGTGTTGCGGTGTCATGTTAGAGCTATATGCACTAACCCCTTGATATTGGCACTAGAGGTGCGGATCATTGAATGGCACTGAGGCACCATCTTGATATGTTGGTGGTTGAAAGTTGGCTTGCCGGTGGGGGCATGTAGTTGCCCGGAGGCATAAGTGGTGGGGATATAAGGGTGGCCTGGAGGTATAGGTTGGAACTGATATAAGGACGGAGGGGAGCTACAAGGTAGGAACTTGGTATAAGGTTGGAGGATGAATTGTGTGCTTTGTTGATTACTTACTAATTGATTGTATTGAATGCCTTAGTTGCCTTTAATTGTTATTTGTATGCTTATCTACCTGTCATGTCTTGTATTGCATGCTTAGGATGCCTGTAAGTTCTTATGATTATTCCATGATATTGAGTCTGTTAATATGCCTTGAGTCTTGATCTTGGATTTAAACTAGAGTCTCGTAAGTATATATGTATTCCAGTTTCAAAATGAGTTTCTTATATCTACCTATATTGTACTTAACGCGTTGGAGCTGGGTTACTAGCATTATTCGCTAACGGTTGTTACACCGAATGTTTTTCAGGGACAGTGAGTAGCTTCGGAGCGCGCTAGTGGATTCGTGGACTTAGTTTAGATAGTTCTAGCTTGGATGAGATGGCATGCGTGCCTTGATTTGTATTTGGGTATTAGTTATGGTTTATGCTTTGATAGTTAGTTTAGCCTGTGCATCTGAGTTCTCCAGCTCAGATGTGGCATATGTACCCCGACTACTATGTCTAGTTTATGCTCTGTTTGGGAATTAATAAGAGATTAGCCTTTATTTTATAGGTTTTAAATATCTTGAAATTTAGGGGTGTTACAGTTGGTATCAGAGTCTAAGTTCCACCCTAGGATAAGGCCCTTAAGACAAGACTTTAGGACATTAAGTTTGAACTCTAGGTGTTTAAGTTCTTAGGATATAAGAATCTTAGGACACGCGGTGAGACTATGAGTTTATTTATCCCTTTCTGTTAAGTTCCCTATATTTGTTCCTTGCTTTCTACGCTTGCTCCAAAGTTGTGATTACTTGCATACTTTTACATGCTTTGTCACATATCATTCTTTGATTATTAATAACTTACTTTGACATGCTATTGATTCTGTTTCTTACATACCGGACTTGATTATTTGCTTAAGCATGAAAGTTGGGTTATTTTCCTAATTAATTCATTCATATATCGGCTAAGGACTTGCACATTATTGCTTAATTATTTGATCAATATGCATTATTTGGATATTTGTTATTTGATGGAATATTTTGGAACTTGCAATTGACGAACTTATTTGACCGATAATTGCTCACTTTTCTTAATTGTGATTGTTCGATTATTTTGGTAGTTAACTTACTTATAGCTTGATAAGTACTTGCATGAGTTTGCCTGAAAGTTATGGGAACGTAGCTTTATTCTTTAGGAGGGGAGGAATGTGATGTGTGATCCTTATGATTTCTTGAACTTTCGTTTAAGTCTTCCGTATTCCTTGTTGATATCATAATAATGTTATTCCTTGATGTTTACCATGTATTCAAGTCCCTTTTGTTGTTCATATGAGTGTGGAATTCTTTGGACTTGAATTTGTGCATTCTTGGGACTTTTCCCGAAGTGATTCCTTCTTCACAGTCACGTTCCAGTGGACCTTGGCAGGAGGTCGACCTCCCACCACGTGCCCACTGTCACGTTCCAGTGTGACCTTGACAGGCGGTCGACCGCCCACCTCGTGGCCACTGGTACGGTATGTTTTCTTGACTTCTCGTTTTATTGATCCATTGTGCACTTGTATGTCTTCCTTGCACCCAACCCACGCTGCATAAGGCCCTATCCGGGCTCCTTTGTAATCCGATTCGGTCAGGCCTCGCATCCAAGTAAACCGGAGACCGCTAAAGCCCAGGTCCACGAGGCCCTCATCATGAATCTAATTGACGAAATCTGCACTTCTTTGGTGTAGAATAGGACGAGTAGTTCAAAGTCTCTTCTTTACAGGTGACAACATTAAAGCCTCCTACAACGACCCAATCTCCTGGGATATTATGCCTATGAGCTTTAAACTCGCTCCACAGTCGCTTTCGCAGATGATGCAGCGGGCTACCACAGACAACTGCTAAACCCCACGGCTCCTCCCCTTGTTCCCTCACCTGCAATAAAATAAATTGTGGGTGAGTAAATTGAACCAGAACGTTAACGGGTTTATTCCACAACACCCATATCCCTCCACTAAATCCTACAGCCTCCACTCTGACCCAATCCGTGTAACTGAGCTTTGCACAAATAGCATTGGCCTGATCCCCGGAGACCTTCGGTTCGACAAGCCCAAGCAAGTGCGGTTGTGCATACGGAGAAGGTTTTTAAGGATGTGGTGGAAATCCCTCTCTCCGGTGCCCTAAAAATTCTAAAAAAGACTGATCATGAGAAAACAAAGAAAGAAAAAGGAATAGTAAAACAGAAAAAGGCTAAAAAACAGAGGACCAAAAAAAACAGAACGAAGAGCACAAACAAACTCATGGGGTGCTCAAGGCCCTCCCAATTTCGCCACTTCTCGGGATCTCTTCGAGATCCATAACAACATCACCTTCGTCATTAACTTGCCCCAGAGGATCGCTATGGTGTTCCTCGTGGCTTGCCAGACCGGTGAAGTAACGTCCCCCGTCGCATCCCCAGCGACCACCCTTGTAGAATTGATCACTAATCCCCCTTGCTCACCCCGAAAAACCACATGCTCATCCTCTTCCGCTGCACGTCTGGGCGCCGCATTGCTTCCCCTTCGCGAACTAACCATAGGTTCACCCACCGTTGTTCTCTGTCCGGATGAACTTCTCAGCTCATTTGCGATCTATTTTTCCGTCCCGATGACATTTGGACGCCGCTGTCGACCATCTGAAGGAGACCGCGCCAGTAAATTGCTGGTACCCGCCGCCTATTTTCCTATGTCCGAGACAGTTGCCAACGCGCCATCAGCTACTCCGGTTGGTTCAACAAGATTTTCCGTCGATGCAGCCTCCACGATCTCCTCCCTCCTATTAGTAAACGCAAGAGGCGCAAACCTTGATTCACGAGCAACCTGCACCTGTTGTGCATTATTCGCCTCATTCCGATTCCCCGTTTCACGTTGAACACGATTCGGCAGCCTCGTGTTCGGCCTCTTTCTTCGCCCAGGAGTAATCATCCAGGTGCCAAATGGGGCGGACCCAATCTAGATCGGATGATTCGCCTTCGCCGGTTGAGTCTTCGCGGCTGCTCCCCCTCATGCACCACCGCATGCTCCAGCTTGGCTATGCGAGACCTAGGACAAAAATCAGGAGAATGGCCATAAAGTCCACAGGTAAAAACATACCAGATGCAGTCCGTCGTAAGCTACATGCCGAACCCAGTTGTTGTAGGTGAATTTAGAGATAAGAGGCTTTGCTAACTCGACTTCCACGCAGATCCTTGGGAACATGCCACGAGAGACCAGACTGGTTGCTGGATCCACCCGAATCACCCTGCCGACCTTGTTCCCGAGCTTCCTGAGAAAAACAAAATTATAGTATTCAACCGGTAAGCAAGGTATCCTCACCCAGACCAAAACTTTCTTCGTCGACGCTTCAAAGGGATCAAAATCCGACTCCCATTCACGAACAATCAGATAGTGGTCCAACACCATCCATGGACCTTCAAACTTTGCGAACGCCTTGTCATCCATCGATCTAAACTTCACGAGAAAGAAGTCATTGTCTATCGCGATCAAATCAAGGCTCCCCTTTGGTTTCCACATGGACACGAGCCTCCTGCGCAGGTAGGCGTAGCCGACCTTCCTCCCCATCACCTTGATGATGAGCGACTGCTTCCACGGAGCGCATATCATCTCCACCTCCTCTTTTGTGAGCCGAATTGTGGGGCATAAGGGATCGTCATCTTCGTTATCCGCCAACTCGACGAGATCATCCTCCTACTCAGTTGCACCAACCTACAAAGACGTTGAAGCGGCAGTCTGTCCGGTCACACTTTCCGCATACTTCCAGCGAGGTAGATGTTGTCCCTGCGACGAGATTGGATCTACCTGCGATGGTGCTTGATCCCTCTCCTACGATCTCTGCGTTCCCTCCGTCGAAGCAACCTCCATCATCTCCTTGATCGGGGTCTCCTAGACGATCTCCACCTCGTCCGCATGCCTCATCCCCTCCGTCGCTGCCTGTGCATGGAACGGTGGATCAACGCCATGCCGTTTAGGCTTCTTGGTACTCCGCTCCAGAAGATCTTGATCTTCGAGGAGCCGTTGAGTCGAGAGCGAATTCGAGAGCTCCATGAGTTAGTACTGCTATTATTATATGAAAATGTTTCCATTCCTACAATTACCACTTCCTATTAGTCACTTCTTATTTAAAAAAAAAAAACTATTTATTTTCATGGATTACTAATAATGGATTGGCTAACCCACCTAAGGTTAATAGAATTGTTATACCATGAACCATTGTCCACCTTTTGAAATGTCAATCCTAGCCGATTAACTCAAAATTGATGGGCTACCCGATAGGACAAAAATATTTTAAGATTAAGGCAAAAAAAATTTAAAAAAAATAAAACAAAAGAAGCCTAATAAGCTCAAACGAGTAAAAATGAGACCAAATGAGTACTAAACATTCGTCGAAGAATCATGAAAGTTTTTTAATTTCCTTCTAAGAAATTAAAATCACATGGTACTTGTTGTTTATCTTTGAACCGATCTGATTTTTGTTCATTCTCTTTTCCAAGATCCTATTCCAATTTAATTCAATTCAAAGATGCCCCCTGCCTGGCCGGGTAGAGAGAGATATTGAGACATGATTGCTTTCCACACTTTAACCCTTTAAAGACAAGGTTATGGGACCATACCATACACAACACTTGATGATAATGATGATCCAGGCCACCTTATCCAATTTACTTAATTCCACAATGGCTTTAACAGATCATTAAACCATCTTACAAGCAAGGTATTTGATTCACTCCATCATTTTTTCCCTTTTTCCCTCACTCCTTCATCACTATATATATCTTGCATGCATGCCTGCTTCAAACTCACCAAACCATCCATCCCATTTTGTCCGAGGAAACCACCTTTTCATAATCAAAAGAAAAAAAAAAAAAAAAGACAAGAAGAATTCCGAAATGGAAAGGATAGCAGCCAGCCATGCAGTTGTTCCGGCGGCGCAGCTCAGGGTTCAGCCCTTGGCTAGGCGGCCGCCGCCGCTGTTCTCTCTCTCTGATGACCACGCCATGGTTAAGAAAATCCAGGACACCCATAGCCCCGACGGCCGCGACGTTGACGCCAGCATCATTCTCCAGATCATTGAGGAGATCTTTCAACATGCTTACCCTGGCGTTGAGGACGTTCTACAGGTATATAGTTTCCCCTGTTTACGAGTCTCTATTTTTACCAGCACCCTCTTTGGTACTGATTACTTTTTTTGTGTGGTTTGTTGACTATACATAAGAAGGGATTTATCCAGCCAGTAGTGTAGACTCTTAGTGATGCTGTTGGTCTCTCTCGTCACCAAAAAAAAAAAAAATATTACAACTTTGTTAAGGTGTAACCATATATGTGATTTTTCAGGGCACTCAGGGGGCTACTATTCCAGGGGCTCAGCCAGTAGCTAGCCTTCAGAAGTTAGAAGAGAAAGCTTCACTTGCTGTTGATGGGGTTCTTGAAGGATTGGCATATATCACCCACAAAGTCTCCTGCGAGGTCACCACAATCTTATCTTCTTTTTTTTTTTTTTTATTGTCAAACCCCGAGGTGTTCTGATTGTAGGCACCTTTAAGCTCATACCATATATACTCAAACTAATCTCGTTTTCACACCAAGCTGCCCAATTAAGGAGTAAAGTGGTGAGCAGATTGGTTTTTCCATACGAGAGGGAGTTCAAACTCCGAACCTCTCTTAAGGGACGAGAGTGCACAGCCACTCATGCCAACCAAACTGGTTTCTCTCTTCTATATATCTTTAATTCATATGAGAGGGCAACCAACCAAGTTGGTTAAACTGTTGACCCCGTAACTATAAGGTTATAAATTTGACTCCCAATGGCAATAACCTATTAACCTTTCTGGTTTGAGTTTGTCCAGTAAAGTAAATTGGTTTACCCTTTTCTGAGCATTGGTCAGCTATGAGTAACCTAAAAAGTCTGGTTTATCTGAGTGTGATTTTTTGACAGCTAGGGTCACTATCTAGTGTACACTCTCGGACAGTGGATAATTGATATGAGATATAGATGTGATATGTGTAATTTTGAATTGAATTGCAGTTGACATGCAAATGCTCAGGTGGAGGTGACAGCAACGCAACAACAATGGCAATCCTGAACATGCTGTCCAACTACCAATGGGACGCAAAGGTGGTGCTATCCCTGGCTGCGTTCGCGGTCACCTACGGCGAATTCTGGCTGGTGGCGCAGCTCTTCGCCTCCCATCCCCTGGCCAAGTCCGTCGCCATCCTCAAACAGTTGCCGGACATCGTGGAACACTCGGCCGCCCTCAAATCCCGCTTCGACGCCATCAACAATCTCATCATGGCCGTCATGGACGTCACCAGGCGCATCATGGAGTTCAAGAAGCTACCGGCGCAGTACATCTCCGAAGACCAGCCGCCTCTCTCCGTCGCCAAAACCCACATCCCCACCGCCGTCTATTGGACCATCAAGAGCATCGTCGCTTGCTCTGCTCAGCTCACTAGCCTTCTTGGCATGAACTATGAGTAAGCACAATTTTAATCTTTTACTTACATCATCACAATATTGCCACAGTGAACAAAACTCTTTGTTTCTTAGTTGTCCATTAGTTTTATGATTTATCCGGGCCCTCCAACTAGAGTGGGTGATTCCACCTTTTTGTCACAAGATCACCACAATATTTTATTTTAAGAAAAACAACACTTTTAGCTATTGATTTGTTTCACTTTTGAAAATTTAATCTCTATTAATTGATTTAAACATATAGAGTCTTAATTATTCATTATGTTACATTTTTAGTTCTTGGTGTTATATAATTATCAAACTCCGTTAACTAACTTATTTTTCTTTTTATAAATAAAGTTATTTTTATCATTTCCTTTAATTTATGTAGAGTTTGATACTGATAAATTCAATATTTGGAAATATAATGTGTACGACACAGAATCATTTTGGCTACAACCGTGGAGACATGGGAAATCACAAGTACGACCCACAAGCTGGTGAACATAAGTGAACACCTCAGGGGAGAATTGGAGCGTTGCTATCTGCATATTGGTAAGGAAATTAAAGAAAATTTATATATATATATATATATATATATATATATATATATATATATGAGAACACTTGTTTAGGTGAGAACATGAAAATAAATGGTGTGTATTCATATAATATTTTTTAATGGTCAAGATTAAATTAACTGTGTGCGAACGCAAATTAAATATATGTAAACGCTTTAGTGGTCTAGATTAGATTAGAATAAGCGTTTGCACACATTTAATTCGCGTTCGCACTCACTTAATCTAGATGGATGCACACGATTTGTTATCACGTTTTTACCTAAGTAAGTGTTCTCATTGGACCCTACTATCTATATATATATATATATATATATATATATATATATATATGAAGGAATAATACATAATCGAATCTAATTTTTCTTTTGACTACTCGCTTTTTGTATTTATGTATAATGATCATGTTGAATAATAATGCAATGATGATGAAATTGCAGAGGAGAAAATGCACATCGAGTATTACAAAATGCTTGTACACCTTTTTGAGATGACCCATTTCGACAACATGAAGATTCTCAAAGCCCTTATCTACATCAAAGATGACATACTCCCTCTTGAAGTTGGAAACATCCAGACTAGGGTAATCTTTGCTTGCTTTCACAAACTCAAACTCTTTTTTTTTTTTTTTTTTTTCATAAAACCAATATGTACAGTGACTTTAGAATAGGGTCTAGTGGATTTAATTTAAAATTAGTTCAGCAAAACTTAGACAAAATAAACATAAATAGTTAGACTTGAAAGGAAACTAAACCTAGTCTACCATAAAAAAGGATCTTGTCCAAATCCCAACCACAAAATAGCTAACAACATAAGCATGCATCAGGCCACACCGCCGCCTATGAAATAAACCAAGAACGTCCCAAATTTATCAAAAGTTCGGCACATAATGGCAGCTCTCGGAGTATGTCAAAATGACAGAATTGAAGCTATCCAAAGGCCAAGCAAGCTAAAAGGAGGCACACAGACCCAATTGTTGTCGATCTTGGCTTGCTAATATAGTACTCTAACACAATGATGATGAGGTTGATTGTAGGCGAGCATTGAAGTGCTTAGGAGGAAGACAGTGTTGCTTCTGCTGTCTGATCTGGACGTCTCCCACGAGGAGCTGCTGGTGCTCTCCCACATTTACATGGAATCAAGGACGAGGCCGGAGCTGCAATACGAGATCGTGTGGCTGCCCATCATCGAGAGGGCGACGGTGGAGTGGAACGAAGAGAGGGAGGAGAAGTTCAAGGAGCTGCAAGGGATGATGCCATGGTACACGCTGCACCATCCTTCATTGCTGGAGCCGGCAGTCATCAAGTTCGTCAAGGAAAGGTGGCACTTCACCAAGAAGATGATGCTTGTGGCTTTGGATCCACAACAAGGTAAAGTTGCCTGCCAAAATGCACTCCATATGGCCTGGATCTGGGGGAATATGGCTTACCCTTTCACCCTTGCCAAAGAGGAATCCTTGTGGAGCATCGAGTCTTGGAGGGTTGAGCTCATTGTTGATAGCATTGATCCAAATGTTCTTGAATGGGTAAGTAGTCCTTCCCCATTTACTATACTTTGGGTAGTAGTGTAGTACCATATATAAGATTGAGTTACCAATTCGCACCTTTAAATTTTTCTTGCTAACAAAAGGTGAGAATTTCTCAAATTTGGGGCCCTCACATTCGTACCTGAGTAAATAATGTTCACTCAGCGGTCCCAATCATTCTACCATGGACCATATGCATCGTCCACTATGCAAGGTGAAGTACTGGCATAAAGTATTTTTTTAATATACTGAATGTACATTATTGATGTACTGAAAGTTTATTATTTGAAAATACATTATTTGAGTACACAAATAATATAATTCACATTAAAAATGTACCTTAAGTCCGTGTGCAAAGTGGACTACTGACATAATGTACATTTTTAATATACTGAATCTACATTATTTGTATACTGAAAGTTCATTATTTAAAGATACATTATTTGTGCTTTTCAGTACATTAAAATTGTACCTTAAATCAATCTGGCCAGCACTTTGTCCCTTAATTAGGTCGGTCCGGTGCAAATGGGGATTAGTCTGAGTATTGTACAAGCTTAAATGTGCCTCCTACCATTAGAGTCTTGCTTAGGACATCTCATAACCTAAAAAGGAAAAATGTACCTTAAATCAGTGATCCACCTTGTACCTTACAAGGTGGACCACAGTTCACACTATAATTTGCCCAGCAATTCACTAGGTGGGAGTATTTGGTGTTTACAAGCAGCCCACCATATTGAGTATAATTCTCACAATGCAATTTAGAAATCAACAGGATTGCCCGTGCATGCAGCACTTTCAAATTTTCCTATAATAAGTAATGAATAGTGTATTGTGTTATGTATGTGTATGTGACAGACTGAGCAAGGGAAACACATATGTCTTTACGGAGGAGAAGACATCGAATGGATCAGGAATTTCACGGCGCTGGCGAAGAGCGTGGCCCAGAGAGCAGGGATCGAGCTCCACATGGTGTACGTGGGGAAGAGCAACACCAAGGAACGAGTGCGGAAGATCAACCAAATGATCCTCAAAGAAGAGCTGAGCTACTGCTGGAACGACCCGACCTCAGTGTGGTACTTCTGGGCGCGGATGGGGAGCATGCTTTACTCCAAGCTGCAGCAGGGGAGGAAGATCAATGAGGACAAGATCATGCAAGAGGTGGTCACCATGCTCAGCTTCGATGGCAGCGACCAAGGCTGGGCTCTCTTCAGCCGAGGCTCTGAGGAGATGGCGAGGGCCAAGAGCAACATCCTCATCGTCACCCTCGACAACTTCCCCGAGTGGGAGCAGGATGCCAGGGACAACGGCTTCGTCCAGGCTCTCATCAAGTACTTCCTCAACTTGCACACCCCGCAGCACTGCAACCGCTTGATCCTCCCTGGCATCGCCGGCGACATCCCTGAGATGATCGTCTGTGCCGAGTGCGGTCGCCAAATGGAGAAGTTCTTCATGTATCGCTGCTGCACCGATTGATACAATACATGCATGCATGGTTGTTAATTTAAGCATGTCTTTACAATATATATGTATCTCATCTAGTTTTAATGTTTATTCGCGTCTGTTGTAGGATGCAATAGGCGTCTGTTTGATGCCTATGAATCAGACGCTTATAGACAAGACTTTAGGTATCTGTTGCATTGATTTCTTGGATGTACCATGTAAGGAAAGTGGGTTTGTAAACTATGTAATGTACGGGTGTGTATGTATGTATGTGCTATCTACAGGGACTCATAGCTAGCTAGCTCTAGCTAGATTATTAGTATTGGAGTCTGCATGTATGTTTTAGAGTATTGTGTGTTGTTATTAGTATTATTGAATGAATCAAGATGGGCTCTTTTTATAATTTACAATAGAGTTATCATTTCTGATTTAATTATTACTATGTTCTTGGATCAATTAAGTTTACATTATATTACAAATAATTATAGCCACACTATTGCCCAAAAGTATGTGACAACCAATGGAATTTAGAAATTTGATCAAAATATGGACTTTCAGCAACCATAATAAGTGTATAAACTTAAGGAAAATGTTAAGTTCCTCTATATCTACCACTCACAATCACTCGCACACCATAAAAATGAGATAATTTGCGTTTGGTGTTTAAATATCAGACCCATAAAGTGAGACGGTGGCAATTTGTAATTAAAAGTTCTCTATTAAATTCTTTTTTATTTATTTTTAAATAAATGGACTATGAGCATTTGTTGTATGATCACAAAAGATGCAGATAGTCCTTAGATAATTTTTTTATTACAGAGTAATTAAATTAGAATCTGCGTCTCGTATTATTAATACCGGACACAGAAAATTAAGGTTTTCTTCAACAAATCCTTAGCCAAAATTCTTCATTCGCCCGTGACCATCATTCAATCAGCACCCACGCAGCAGATCCCGTCGTCTTCGTCGCCTCCTCCACCAAATTCCCTCGCCTCAATCGTCCCCATCGCACCCCGTTGTCGCTGCGGTCACTACTACAAAAATGTATTACAATATCGCCTTTTTAATGTCGGTTATTTACAAAATCGATGTTAAACTTTAAAAATAATTTTATTTAAAAAATACATATTACAGTCGGTTTTTTGTTAAAACTGACTTCCTATGTAAGGAAATTAGAAATTATACGACGTCAGCTCGTAAATGAGCCGACGTCGTATAGTTATACGAATTAGTTTTAAATGTTTTTATTAAAGTTACTGCGTCTGTTCGGAGTAAAACCGACTTTAATAAAAAAATTAAAAAAATATATATTTAATATATACGACGTGTCTACAATATAGCCGGCTTCGTATATATATATTAAATACCCTTATTTACTAACGAAAAACCTAAACTGCTCACAACCCTTCGCCACTGTCGCCCTCGACACCGCACGCCACACACCGTCGTCACAAACCTCATTCTCGTCGCCCCCGCGTAGCCCCCTCGATGAACGCCAGCCGCCACAACAGCCCAGCATCGCGTTACCTCTCCGCAAAAGCTTCGCTGGACGTCACCTCGCCGCCACACTTTATAATAACCATCTGCACCGCCCCACAGAGCCACTACCATCCCCTTCGTTCGAACGCCCAATAGCCACCGCAGCACCTGGCCACGGCCGCACAGCCACCGCCGCACCGGACCACAGCCGCACCGCCACTCAGCTGGCATGCCTACATTGTAAGTTTTTTATATTTTTAATTATTATTTCAATTTTTGAATTATTGGAGTTGAAAATAATTATATTTGGAATTAATTATTAATGTATTTCAAAATTTAGGAATTATATGGTATATATTTTGAATTTTATAAGATATTGGTTATATATGTTTTCAGATTTATACTAGAAGACGATAGGGAACTTGTCTTAGAATGGTTGCTATTCTAAATTCTAATGGGGTCATAGCAGTTTGATTTGGCAGAATCATAAATGCAATAGCTAGTTGGTTTCAAGAAAAAATAGTACTTAACATGGTAATAGACAACAGGTTTCCCCAAATTTTAGAGTGGCTGGGCATGAATGAAATGTTGTATCTCTAACCTTCTTTTGGCGTCTGTCCCACAAACAATATTTTGACATGCAGTAGAAGTTTAGTCCCTATTTATTCTTAGTACATATATCATCATTTTTTTTTTGTTGATTTGATAAGAGGGAATTCTCAATTTTGTCTTCTGAACATCACTCACTAGACTTAAGCATATTATGCTTTGAGAGGTCTAGCAATTTATAGTTTTCTATACACCACTTGTTGGTCCCGATAGAGTGTAGTGAGAGTCTAGAGGGGGGGGGGGGGTGTGAATAGACTCTTTTCGTGTTTTGCCCTAAAGACCACCTTTCGGTGTTTTGGCGCAGCGGAAATATCAAGTTCGATTATTTGCTTTGCACGAGTTTATGTTGTAAGGAAAGCTTTCGGTAATAGTGATGAGGACAATATGATGCAGAAGAGAAAAGCGTAAGTAAAGAGATAGAGAGACAATGGATTTTATAGTGGTTCGGCTAACGTTGCCTACTCCACTCTTCTTCCACAACTTATGGAAGGATTGCACTATCACTCGTTAGTACAATTACACAAAGACTTCCTTGATCACTAAGCCGGACAGCCTTCATAGGTTTTTCAACTTCTCGAGTTTACTCCGCCTCTATCAACTACTTCTTCAGAGTTGAGGTTGGTAGAAAATGATTACTGATTTCTCCAACTTGATGAAGTCTTGACTGTGTGAGATGATTGCTTCGAACAAATGGCAAGACTTCTTTAAGGTGTAAGATGATGATCAATGAACTTTTTCAAATATCTTAGCACCTTAACACTGGTTCACAAAAGCTTTAGAGAGCAAAGAGCGTTTAAGAGCTTTTGCATATATGGATCGAGTGAATGGAACCAGCACCTTCTTAGTTGATGAAGGTGGGTTTATATAGGTGATGAAAATTCATCCGTTGGAGGGAGATGAAATTTTTGAACCTTTTAACCAGTGGATAAGGACCGGGGAGCTTCATGCATTAAATGCTCCATTAATGAGGTTGTACCATGTAGCCGTTGAAGGTATGGAGAGCATTAGGGTTTTGTCCTTTAGCTCCAGGAGATGGTACATCTTCATTTAATGCTCTTTGGTAAACATGTCCTACAAGTTGAGGTCCTTATTTTCCTAGGATGTTGTCAAGTCAGACAGACAAAACATTATTCTCGTTGTTGAAGAGAAAGAGTGCTTGGTGAGAATCGTCTTTAATAAATCTGTCCTTTCGAGGTAGTTAACAACTTCTGATTAATTCTCGTTGCTGTTTATCATGCCTTGTGTCTTCTTTCGTCTTGGTGACCCTATCATCTAGACATAACTCATTTTCGTGTGTTTTTCTAGCTTAACACGAATTACAGGGGAGTTATGGCAACTCTCGTCTAGGACGAAAGTAGCAATTGAAAAAGCTAATAGTTAGGGGTCTACTTTCTTCATTACATTGGTATCATCAAAATCCTAATACAAGGTTCCTAACAATTTCCCCCTTTTGATGATGCCAAAACCTATACTCTTCTTATAAGGCTGATAATGGTTCCATAAATAATTTTTTATTATAAAAGCAGCCATACTTGAGAGTGTACAAGTCTTTTCTAGGATGAAACCGTTAATAAATAAGACAAGGACAAATAACTCAGACAAGTGACACGAGATGTGTGACAATGAGAGTTTCATATAAAGATGGTGAATATTACAAAAACTTTATAATGAAAGCAGAACGAAAGGATATCTTACATTTCCAAGAGTTTTGACTTCTGTTGTTCAGCTTCCTCATGTTCTCGGTCATCCCTTTCCTTTTGTTGTTTGAGCATTCTGGTGAAGTCGATTTCCTCATTAATCCTTTTTCTGAAGACCTTTATCGGATTTGTCTTGACAAGATCTTCATGTTTTCCTTTGATGTTCAGATTTGTGTAGTTGTTGTAGGCTTCACGAATGTTTCTTCCTTCGACTATTCCTGCTTTCCACCACGAGATTAGTTCGAACGAGTTCATTCCTTCTTGATAGCTCTTTCCCGACTCAGTGTGCACTTTGAGGGCTGCATTGTGAATGACACCTTGTGGAGAGGCTTTGGTTACATTTGAAAGGTCTTCAATCAGCTTCTTTATTCTTTCTCTTTCCTTTGATTCATCCTCTCTTCGTTTGACTTCTTTTTCATGTTTCTTCCATAACTCTTTGTTATCTCTTTTGATCCATTCATTTTGGGTGCTTATGTGATCTTGCCTTGTATGATTGTCCTTTGTCTTGAGCCAGATAGGAACGTTGCAACCCTCAAAACGTTTACCACTTCCCTCTTCATAGGGTACAAAATCCACAAAGTTTCCTATGCCACCCATAGTTACTTTGTTGTTCTTCATGAGTCTCTGCCTCAGATTCGTCTGTTCTCTCTTGGAGAGACCTGTGAAGATGTACTTGGCTTCAGATCCAAAAGATTGGCGAGGCTTGAGTGATCTGGATTGATATCTACCATGGTATTTTCGCTGTGAGAAATGGTGACCACGAGACCTGGATGGTGGATGGGACGGATTTGTGTTTCTTCGGCCAGAGTCTCTTGGTGTCCGAGAAGGAGAGTGTCGTGCTTTTGGAGTTTCTCTCGGAGACGGATCTTTCGTGTTATCTCTCGGATGATCATCATCCTTATCCTTGTCGTCATTGTTTCTCTTTTCCCCCTTTTTGGCATCATCGGCACAAGTGGTGGGAGGAACAGTGGAAAGCTTATTCACTGCAACTAATATGTCCTGGGTATATCCACGAATCTAGAGAGCATATTCACCCAGTTGGTAGGAATTATCTTGTGAGGTGTCTATCTTCATGCATGCCAAGTCAACACGTTCTTTGAGACTAAAATGAGAGTGCTTGAGTTCGTGTTGTTGCCGTGCAACTTTGTTAACGGAGGTATGAAGGTCATGAAGCGTCTTTGCAATCCTCCCAAGGAACTTTCGATCAGATTGAGTTGGTTGAGGCGGTTGAGTCTGTTCTGGAGGTGGAGGCCGTGATTGAGATTGGGCAGCCATTAGGAGATCTACCTTCTTGCATAAGTCATCCAATACTTTTGTGTCTTTTTGCCGAAGAACCAAGTATTGCAGATGAATGTTCTCGGCTGTATGAACAGTTTCTCTCATTTGATTCATGATGGTCCGTGGGGACTCTGGAGTTGATTCTTCGTCAATGTTTGTTTGTGATGTGTCCATTTGTTCATCTTGAGGTGGTGCTTCCCTTTTTCCACCACTTGCTGAGCTGGGGAGAATAGGTGAGGCTTCCATTTTTCCCTCAGTTGCTTCTTCACGCTTGATTGGAGTCTCGTCCATGGGTGGAATATGCGGTACAATTGCATGAGACATATCTTCGGGATGTTCATTTGAAATCTGTTGAGCTTGGTGTGTTGCTTCCTTCGTGTCATCACTGTCAGAGGGCAACTTTCTAAGTGGAGATCTTTGAGGAAAGGTATCATAATCAGGACCGATCAATATTGGATCACTGTCATAGGCCAGATCATCTCCTTGGACTCCCGCATTACCCAAATTATCATCATTGTCATTGTCATCATCATCATCATTCTCATCATCTGCATCTTCGACATCATCGTCATCATTATCTTCATCTTCCTCATTCATGTCACTTTCGTCTTCCTCAATTTCTCGTCCCTGCTCCTCTTTCGAGCCACTGATATTGCAGTTTGGATCATTCTGGTGATCTTTCACTAAAGTGGTTTTGACTTTTGATAGCAACAAGGCATATCGAAGTTGCTTTAGTTCTTCTTCAACTGCTGGATCCAACGGTGGCTTGTTAAGTTCAATGCAGAGAGGGGCTTTGTCTTTCCCAAGAGTTCGATTTGTCATCTTGTAGGAGAACACTCGTCGTATTTCTTCAAGACGAAGTGCTTTGGAGACTTCATCTGTACCGATCCATTCCAGGGCAAATTGTTCTTCGTCTTGCATGGCTTCAAATGTTTCAATGAACGTACTTAAGGGGGCTGTGCGCCACTTTTGCCACTGCAAAACTCGTTGATAGTCACTTTCAATGGATTCTCGGAGCACTTGATCTCGTGATGGTGGTGGAACAGTTGCTTTGGGAATTGGAGTTGTTACTTGTGGAATAGCTAGAGTAGCTATTGGTACTATTGGTGTCTCGTCTACCAATGCAGGTTCTTGTGTCAGAATTACCTGCTCTGCACTAGTAGGTCCTTGTGGTAGAGATGGATTTTTTTTTCTATTTTTTTGAGACTTACATCAGATGCCTCCGCAAAGGCTCGTTACGATTGGATGGCTTCTGGAGTCGCTTGGTTCGTCCTGGTGCTGTGGGTTCACCTCGTTTCGTCCAAGGTCCGGGGCATGTGCCCCTGGTTGTTACGCCTGGTGTCACCTAGATCACGGCCCGCCAGGTTCCGGCGCGTCTCGCAGTGCTTTTTCTTTGGACATCATGGGTCCCTGTTCCTCCTTGAGGTGTAGAGGACTTGTTGAGATCCCCGGTCCGTTATACGCAGGGGCGCCGTAGACCCTGTAATCCTGTTCTGGGTTATACACGACAAAGTCCCACACAGGTTTTGGTGCCCTGGAAACAGACTTCCCGTTGGTTCCAAGTACCAAGCGTACCAAGTTCTGCCAGGACCATTTTTTATTCAACAATCCGAGCCCCGAGACCAGAACACAGAGCCCAGGCCTCAGGGTACAGAGTGCAGGGCCCAGGATCGCTTTAGCAACAATATTCCGACCCACGCTTGGGATGGGAATCAATCCCGGGCCTTTCTTTTGAAGGTCCATACCGAATACCATCAGACCAAAAGGGAGATGATAGAGATGGAATTTCAATCATTGCATCAGTCACTTCTTTCGTCTTTTCTGGTGAACCAGGTTCTTGTGGAAGACTTAAGCGACTGGCCTCCATTTCTACATCAGCAAGTTCTTGTGTCAATCCTTGGGGAAGTTGCTCTGCCAAAGTAGATTCTTGTGGATGGAGGACAGGGGAGGAAATGTGACCAAGTTCTGGTACTTGATGATCAGAAGGTCTTTCTGGTGAGACAACTCTCGGTTGATCTTCCCCCTGGAGAGGTGCTTCTTTCGTGCTCACTTCCCCCTGAGGAGGTGCGTCTCTCGTGTCTCCTACTTTCGGTGTAGTATCTTTCTTCGGGGAATGCTTTGGTTTGACAGGAGAACGAAAGTGACCCTTTTTGCCGAGTCTTGATAGAGTCAGATTATCGTCTTCAGATAAATCTTTCACAACTATTGTTTCTGGTGGTGGAGTAGGTGGGGTTGGACCTTTCTTTTCTTGAGGAGATTTTGGAGGGGTTTGCAATGGTTGTTCATCATCATTTCCCTTCATCTTTTCCCGAGAGGAGCGTTTTTCTTTCTTTTGTCGTTTTGGCTTGGGTTGTTCATCTTCTGATGCTTTTGGCGTTCCTGACTTCCGTTTGCCTTTAACCAACTCAATGGAAATCCCCAGTTACAATGCCTTCTGTTTGTCATAACCAGATGGTTTCTGCTTCATATGGCAAGCTTTCGGTCCTGGCCGAATGCCTGGTCGCATTAAAACTCCCTTAGAGACAAGAAGATGGCTTACCATAAACCCATACCCTAGTTTCTTGGTGATATCTCCTGGATTCTTCCTGTGGTAGGTGATGGTGTGAACAAGATTGTTGAAAATGATCTTCGACCAGTCAACCTTAAGTTCATTAAGAAAGGCATGCAACATCTTTTGTTTGTCCTTGGTTACATCATCGGTGCCTGAAGTCTTATGATCAACAACCTTGTTGAAGATGTCAACGGTGAATTCATAATTCAACTTAAACCACTTCTTCTTTAATGGCCATGTGATTTCCGTCTTCGAAGGGGCTTGGTTGTTTTTTATAGAGTCATAGAAATCTTCCGGATCGTAGTGGTAATAGGTAAGGTTGGACTTGTAAGATTCATCTCTCTGTGGGAAACCGTACATGGTTCGAATATCTTCCGAGGTGAGGACCACTTGATGATTGTGGACTCTGGAAGTGATGGTCAGAGAGTCGGTAGAAATGGATGCATTTATGTAGAACTGTGTTACATCGATGGGATACCATATGGTGTAGAGATATGTAATGAACTTGTACAATCCGGATTCAATTATCAGTCGAATGATATCTTCGCCAAATTTTTGATCCAACACGTACTCGAGAAATCCATGGGCATCCCACATGCTTCCTCCAACAATGAATGGGACTCTAGATTCAATCGCATGTTTTTAGTTGGGAAGCTTGGGATTACCAGGGTAGAAAGGGTTTCTGGTTCCTCTTCAGAGGATGTCGCTTGTGTGTTTTCTGCCATTGTAGAGTGTCTGAAAGAGAAGTTTGGTAGCTTTGTCTGGGAGGGAATGAAAAAGGTGAGGTATGATGCAAAGAGGGTTCAAGTAAGGTTTTATTTGGTTCCGGGTAACTGAACATGGGTAACCCATATGAAGTTGGGTTAGTGGAATTTCAAAAGATTAACCGCCTCCACCTTTTCATATGGTAACTGATCAGAGCATGGGGGAGTGATAAGATCGTGTGCAGATCAATTTTGATCATTCCATATTTAATGCGGAGAGAGAAAAGTACTCGAATATCTGTCGATGCATTTAATGCACGTCAATTCATGTGTCAGTCATGGTGGGGTAGTGGACCATATTTCTCGGCCACACGATCCCCATTATGAATCATCTAAACAGTTTTGATGAGAGAGAACGAGATGAGGCTTCTTAAGCACGATTCAAACCCGAAAAAAAGATGAACTTATCATGATAGAAGATTTGTAAGACAAATAAAGTCAAACAAATCTCTTATACAATCTTCAAAGAGGATACATTTCCCGAGAGATTTATTACACGAAATAAGCAAGATAAGAACAATTACTATCTCTCGTTGTGAAAAGGTGTGCAGCCCTTCACTCAATGCCAGCCTTCTTCTTTCGAGCATTTTCAAGATACTCTTTTTTCTGAACCTCATAGGCAAATACTTCAACTATGATTGTGTCGTGATCTGTTCCCATTGCATCTCTTGAAAGACCTCGTCTTTCCATGTCATCAAGTTCAGCTAAAACTTTGGCTTCGGCACCGGCATAGAGAGATCGA
This sequence comes from Ipomoea nil, assembly GCF_001879475.1. Classification (NCBI taxonomy): domain Eukaryota; kingdom Viridiplantae; phylum Streptophyta; class Magnoliopsida; order Solanales; family Convolvulaceae; genus Ipomoea; species Ipomoea nil. The sequence continues at coordinate 308,301 of NW_017616883.1, forward strand.
TATCGTTCTTCATGCTTCAGTTGTGACGCACGTTGCACAAGTGAGAAGAAATCAGAACCACTTGATGTTTTGGTAGATTTGTCACAAGATGTTCCTTTCACCAGCGAACTTTCGGGTTTATGACTAGAGTCATTTTCGAACTCAGATAGGCTTCCAGATATAAGAGCCTTTTCTTTCCCTTTATCCATGATATTGCTGGCTGAGAGAAGTGAGTCCATAGTTTGCCGAGATGATCCTTAATATATAGCCTAAAACATGCATCAAAAGAAGTGAACGAATTGACTAGTCATAGTACGCTTGAGAGAATATTTTCATTTCCAAGAAAGGAGTAAATAAGCCGAGATGACTTTTGATGGGAATGGACAAAACAAATAAAGTTTCGTCCATTACTTTAGCAGATATAAGATAACAAACACCAAAGGATTTTTATTCATAATACCGAGAGATAGTGATACAAAGTTAAGATACATAATCTGAGGGATTAGTTTTTCTTTCTCTTGATTTTCTTGACTTTAGATGGCTCAGCTTTTGCCTTTGCATCATTTTCGTCCTCTTGCTTCAGATAGGCCATGTAGTCCAGATCGTAGTACTTGCTGAGATCCCCAGGGGATTTTGGGAGGGATGAGATAACCTCTCTCTGAGGTTCTTCAACAATGAACCCAGCCATATCATCATACAGAGATGATTCTTCAGTATCGGACGAGATTTCCAATGGTGCTTGAAGGCTATTTCCTGGATACAAATCTCATTGCTCTTGTCTTATTTGCCCGGCGAGTTCACGGAACTTGCTGGAATCTCCCCTTGTGAAGGGCTTTTTAGGAGCCATTTGTGAGGATGAGAATGGTAGAGAAAAGCAAGATATAATTCCCTTTTATAGGCAGATTTAGAAGAGATAACGTTGTGAAACTGCTCTCAGCATTCAATGCTGTAATCAATGGCCATGTATTTCTTCAACCGACCATTAATGGTGTAGAAGACTTTGAATGGAAATTTTCAAGAATGTCATAATTTCAGGGTCAGAGATATGATTTCAAGATGTGTGAATGTCAGGTAGTCAGAGATTTATGACAGAAAACCTTCATTAATTCAAAGAAAAATCACGAAACATGGATGAACAGAAATACATAGCTAGAGAACAATATTTGAACACAGGACACAGGAGATTTCATTTCTTTCCCTTTCCTTTCTTCGTGTTACTGGTTTCGCCCTTGGTGACTTTAGAGTTTTTCTTTGATGTAGAAGCTTTTGGGCACATCGGTCCACCATCAGGACGTATCTCTTCATCAGAATCTCCTTCCACATACCCCACAAATGTAGATTTGCAATCATAATGTCGATAGAAATCCCTGAGATCTCTATCCATAGTAGTGTTGTTCCATGCTTCCAATGTCAAAAACCCCTTTTTAACGATTAGAGGGGGTTCCTCATTAGGATCGAAAGATCTTGCATCTCCATCTGCGTCTCTCTTGATGAATTCATCAAAGTCCTCAATTTCAGAGTTGGATGAAATGTTCAGAGGATTGATAGAATTATTTCCAGTAATGTGAATGCCTTGTTCATCCTCTTCTGGATGAGCTCGGGTCTTTCTTGACACCTTTTTGGTGATTGAGACTTTAGGAGCCATTTTAGAAGAGATGGATGCAATTTGAGCATATCCAATGTGCTTCTTTTATAGCCATTCAAGATGAAGCGTTTTTTCTAACGGTAATCCATAAGGAAAATCCATAGTTCTTGAAGAGTCAAATAACATTAAACTCATGTCTTCATCGTTATTAATGAGATAATATTTTAAGACAAATTCCATCTTTGATCCGAAAAGAGGTAATCTGACATAACAGAATCAAGGTTAGGAGAGTAATTAGTAAAGACAACAATAATTAAAAGATTTCATTGAAGAGAATCGTGCAGAGGTACTCCAAACCATACAGATAAGACAAGCAATATTCAGATAAAGCGATAGGGCACGTGAAGTTCCAGGCGGGTTAACTCATCAGTCACATCAGTTAGATTGGCCCTGTTTGAATATTCGTCTAGTTCCTCAAGTGTGAGGGTAGGCATGTTCGGGTTGATAGGTGACTGAGAGTGAACCAAAGTGAAGTCCTCGTAGGATTGATCACTTTATTGTGGAACTTCAGGGATAGGGTACCAACGAAAGTTAGGTGGATTTGTTGAGTGCTTGCTAGCGCTCTTCAGCATCATTATCCTTTCGTTGGCAAGCCGGTTGGCTTGTTCCAAGTAATATGCCTTTTTCACCCTAGATTCATTGACAATGCTGTCCAGTGCGTCCTTTTCCTTAGGATTTGCTGTGTTGGGCATGGAGTATGTCACATTGAACCTTTCACCGTCTTCCTCCAGCTTGATAATCGTAGCATTGGGCAAACTTGCTTTCTGGAGATTTTGTTTTAGACGAATGGCCCTTCTTTTGGCTTCATCTTTTGGAAAGGCCGAGTTTGGCATGGTGAACGTTACGTGGACCTTATCACCATCTTCTACAATCTTTGTTATTGTAGCATTTGTCAGTTTGCCTGCTTCTTGAAGATGATGAATAGCTCGAATTTCTGCATCTTCAATTTTCTCTTTACCCTTATCCATACATGCAAGCTTTTCTTTTTCTAGGGGCTGAGTGTGAGTGAAACTTATGAGGAGAGAAATCAATATATAGGCATAATGTTAGCGTGTAGAACTTGTTAAAATATTTTAGACACTGATTCACGTTTCGTGTTAGTCACGCTATCAGAGATAAGTAGAAAGATAAAGTTGTTTATTAGAGAAGCGCATCATTTTGAAGATAACAACACCACAACTTATCACTGTGGCCCAATAATTTCATTTAGGCCTTCTTTTTCTTGCTGCTCGCGGTGGATTTGAGAGGAGATGGCATCTTAGGAGGGGTGCTCGAGGGTGAGTAGTCAAAGCTATCACTTTGTTCTAACACTCTTGTAACACCCCGAAATTTTTAAACTTTTGAAGCTTATATAATAAAGGTAAATTCTCATTAAATCCCAAAACATAATATAAAGAGTACGGGGTGCTATGCCACAGCTGAGCTAGAGAACTCAGGTGCACAGGCTAACTAACTAATATCCTCAATAATGTAAATGTATAAGCATGGCACGCAGGCCGAAAGGGAAACTATCTACTTCTACGCTTCAAGACTCTATCGCACTCCAGTGTCTACTCCTCTGTGCCTGAAAGCCAAATATATCTGTTCAGCGAGAGATGCTGGTAACCCACTCCAACGCGTTGAAATACAATACATATAGACATATATATAGATATACGAAAACCATTTTGAAGCATGAAGATATATCATACGAGACTCTAGCTTTTAAAACAGGGATAGACTCGACAGATAGAGCTAAGCACAAACAACAGTTATACCAAGCATATACAGTTTACAAACAGGAAAGACAGATAAAGATAAGCACAATTAATAACCATAACCCAACATATACGATTCCCAGTATAAATCCCATAGTCACATCCCCAAGACAGTCATAACAACAACTCGCCCATATCTCATCACACAAGCACACTTTGTTGGCGCCACAGGATCAATCGCATGCCCATACATGAGGGTCAGCGCATATAGCTCTGACACGGCCCCGTAGCACCCTGCCCCATATCGCAACACGGAGGGGTCGATCGCAACCGACCGATGAACCGTAGCTCATCATTGTGTTTGATCGCAACAAAACAGTGGACCGCAGCCCAAGAGTATGTCATCTGACCGCAGTCAGGAAATATGAACCGCAGCTCATGTAGAAATGTTTGATCGCAACCAAACGGTGGACCGCAGCCCGAGAGTGTAAATCTGACCGCAGTTCAGGAATAACCAATCCGATCGCAACCGAATTGGGGTATCATGCACACATAACACATAGCAAGCACATGCAACTGATAAGTGCATAATTGTTCATATTTATACCCATGTCTACCCCATATTTAGCCATTTTTTTCTTATGAATTGTCACAATGTTGTTCAAAATGATCTTTATTTGTTCATTTGATCCATTATGCACAATTCATTATCTTTGAGTAGAAATGAAAGATTTTAGATCATGTTGGATGCATTTGGAGTCAAGGGGAGCCAATGTAAAGCTATGGAGATGGATGCAACACTTCCAAAGGAGCCAAAGAGTGATGTTTTCAATGGTGTTGATCATATGGACAAATTAAACCAAAGGCAAAAGTGGAACAAGTGTCAACAAGTTGAAATTCTCGCATGGTTTGGACACTGTTATGTTTTTGGGGCATATCTCGGTCTAGAAATATCCAATTTATGTGATTCTTGTCCCATTGGAAAGAAGACTCAAAGAGATACAACTCGTATTCAGAAATCAAAGCCAAAACAGGAAGCCATAGGGGTCGAAATTATCCTTGAAGTTGAAGTTCCAAACTTACAATTCAAAACTGACCACTGTTTGCTTTTTGGACCATATCTCAGCCAAGGAATGTCCAAATAAAGTGATTCTTGCGCCATTGGAAGATAACTTGAAGGGCTACAACTTTAGTTCAAGCACCAAACGCTAATTTAAAGGTTTAGAGGGTGAAAAATGACCTAGACGACAGACTCAGTGCACAGGCAGTGCACACTGCCTTGTGGCCACGGGTCTGGCCACGCCCGTGGCCACACCCGTGGCCATTGGGCAGTGTAAACTGCCTTCCTGGCCACAGGTGTGGCCAAGGGCGTGGCCACACCCGTGGCCAGCCCTCTGCAACTTTATATACTGCGTTTTTCACTCATTTTAGCTCGGTTTTGACCCATGGTTGGGCCCTAGCTTCTCTCTTTCATTCTCCTTCATATTTTTAGGTTAGATTAGGCTTAGATTTGTGTTTCTTAACACTTTTGAAGCTTGTAATCTTGGATTTGAAGCTTGGATTCCAACATTTGAAGATTCTTCCTCCATTTTCAATACATAAGTTCTTCTTCCTTTTATCTCTTTATTTTGCAAGATTTATGTTTCATGCTTATGTTTTTATGTACTTTATGCTATTTAATCATGAGTAGTTAGTTTTTGGACTTGAGTTAGGGTTGTATTATCTATCTTGATGCTTGATTTGTGATTATTGCAAAAACGGGGAAGAAGTCCAACCTAGGGATCATGTGTTTGTGAAGGTTTTGTATTTATATCTTGTTAATGTTTGATGTACACATTCATTAGCTTGTTTTTGGAGGATTCCTTGCCTCAACGAGAGTTGGGTGATGAATCCAAGCCACCCCTTGCATAGACCCGATTTCTTCCTACGAAAATAGGGGAAATTGGGGGCTTTAGATGCTTTGTGTGCTTCATAGACTTGGAATTGATTCACCACGAAAGTGGGGCATTTCCTTGTCCTAATCCTTGTTTATTAATCACGAGAATGGTTCATAGACTAGGATACCTACGTGCATTCCCGCTTGATTCCTTGGTTACTTGTTTTCCCCAATCCTTAGGTTGTGCTATGTATCTAGAAGATAATGCTCCCTAGCTTGAGTCCTATTTCTTTATTTCGTGTTTACATCTTGTTAATATGTGTTTGTGTTACTTTGTTTAGTTACCGTAGCTTCAATCTTGTTATGATTTGCTTAGCTTCTTGTTGATTTCCTTATACTAGTGCCTAGTTTCTTGTAATTGCATATTGCGTGCCATAACCCCCAATCCCCTGAGGACGACATAACACACCCGAGCTCACATCTTATTTTTGCCACAACCAAAGTTGGCGCCGTTGCCGGGGATTGGCAATTTGGTGGTTCTATGTGATTACTTGTTTCACTAGCATTAGAGTTTAGGGAATCTTAGGAGACTAAGTTTTTTTATTTCTTTTTGTTTGTTTTTATTGTGCAAAGAGCTAATGGTCTTACCTTGATTGAAATTTGGTTGAAGGATCTTTTCTTTGTGCATTTATTCTTAATTGAAAAGGAAGAGCTTTCACTACTCAATCAAGAACTTTGAATTATGGAGGGTTATGATTTCCAAGAGCAAAGAATGTCATTGCCCAATTTCATCAAAATGGGTATAAAGACCTTTCTAGGTGGTCCACTTCAATCATTCCTTTCTTATTCTAAGTGGTGTTCCTATTGTGGTGAAGCCCATGCATTGGAGAGTTGTTACAAGTTAAACTCCACAAGTCCAACACCACCTCAAGATTGTCAACTTTTCCCTCAAGAGTGTGGTGTCAATATGAGTCAAGAAGTTCCTCAAGAAAACACTTTTCAAGCTTTGGAGCCACAATCTCCATGGTGTGCTATATGTGGTGGTTCTCATGCTTTGGAAAGTTGCCATATTTTGACTCCCACCTACCAAGTGCCTCATCAAGATGATCAACAACAAGCTTTGGAATATAATGTCAATGTCAATGAAGAAGCTTTTCAAGGAGGTACACCACCAATGTTCATGCCACAACCTCTTTGGTGTGCCATATGTGGAGGACCACATGAAGCCGAAGGATGCTACATCTTTGATCCTAATTTCCAATATCAAGGCCAAGTTTAAGAACCTCCATATCAAGAACCTCAACAAGAATATCAAGACCAATTTCAAGAAGTCCCTTACCAAGAACCTCAACAAGAATGTCAACCATTTGATCAAGAGTCTGAGATGAAGTCAATGATGGCCAATATGCTTATGCAAATGAATGAGCAACAAGTTCTACTAGACAACATGATGGCTCATATACAAGGTTTGACAACTCAAGAACCCGTTCAAGAATTGTCTTCCAATGTAGATGTTATACGAGAGTTGCTCTTGCAAAATGAATGTCATGTGGTTGATAGAAATGAAAAGGAGGGTGAGGACCTTGAAGATAAAAATGAAGATGAAGATGATGAGGTTTATGATGAGTGCATTGAGATGAGACACCAAGTTGGGGAAGTATAGAATTGCAAGGGAATGGTGATAAGGAGCAACTTGGAGATGGACCAAGTGAAGAAGTGTTAAAGAATGATGAAGTTGATGAAATTTGTGGCACAAATGAGGAATGCCCTTCAATGGATGACACTCCCTTGGATGAGGACTTTAGAGTGATTTGGGAACCGGGAGGAGTCAATATTCTTGAAAGTGTAGGCCCTCATTGGCCTATATTCATATCCAAGGATTCTTACTTCCTATTGGTGCGTGATGAAGATCCAAGGTTTCCATTACTTGCTCAAGAAAAGGGTAATCAAGAAGAGAATGGGAATGGAGACTTTGGGATTGGTAAATCTCATCTCTACTACCAAGAAGCAATGTTTAGGAAGAAATCCTTGTTTGATTTGTGGATTAAAAATGGATTTGAGGAAAGATGCATGAAGTTTGGAATAAAGAGCATTGGAATCTTAGCAATTGGAATGGTGGTTTTGTGCATAAAGGAGTTTGTTGATAGCCACCACTTGAGGAAATATTTGGAGGATAAATTTGCTAGGAAAGATGGAATGTCCTTTCTTTAATCCAATGATGGTTGAAACTTGGGAGGTTGAGTCGAGCTAGCGACGTTAAACTTAGCGCTTCATGGGAGGCACCCCATGTTATCTTTCATTTTATTTCACTTTACTTTCTTCGTTATTTTTCTTAACACTTTTATTTTTGATATATCATGCTTTCACTTGCGCTTTCATGTATATATTCTCTTGACTCTAGGAGCGACACCAAGGAGTATGCTCAATTCCAAGAAGGCTTCATTATGCTTCTTTGGCACTAGAAGATTCATTAAGGGAGTCTCATCTACCTTCTCTACTTTCTTTAATTGTGTATAGTGCTTTACTTGGTGTAGTTAGTAGAGATTGTGCTCCTTGTGCTTATTGTGTCACCCTTTTCCCCCTTGTGCTTTGTTTTCTTTCGCATCGAGGACGATGTAGCCTTTAAGTGTGGGGGAGGGGATAATTTGGGTGTTTTCTAAAAAAAAAAAATTGAAATTTTTGAAACTTTGCTTGGATGACTCTTTGTGCATAATGTTTGGTAAATTACCTTTCCTTGCTTGAAGTTGTGATTACTCCCTCTTTGTTGGTTTGTGGTTTGTTTTGGTGGAACTTGTTGCAATTCAACTTGTGATTGATGAGCCAATGGGTAATACATGATTGATCTATTCTCTTGCCAATAGCCTTGTTAACCACTTAATAATTGAATCAATTCTTGATCTTGTGTGTTATGCATTACTAGTGAAGGCTTATGTGAGATTCCGGTCATGGTTGTTTTGCTAGAACTTGCCTCATTACTCCTCGTGTGAAGTCTAAGGTTTGCATGTTTTGAAATGATTTAGGCCATTTTTGTTTAGCCCGAGCCTTTCAAGCCTACCCTTTACACATGTGTTTACCGCTAGTTGTCCCCGTTGAGCCTTTTGTTTGTTTAATAAGTGCTAAGCACTTGTCCCTACATTGTGATTTGTTTTTCTTGTGTCAACCCTCATCACTTCACCCTTAACCCTTAGCCAAAATGTTTCCCTTCACCCTTGAGAGAATAGAGCATTTATTCTTTTTCTTGGAAGAGATCTTTATTGGAGCTTATTTTGTTAGCAATCCTCTTGATAATTGTCTAAGTGTGGGGGTCTTGATTCATTGAATAAGTTTGTTGGTTGATTTGAAAAAAAAATAAAAAAAATGATGTTGAGAAAATTGAGAAAAAAAAAGTCTTGAAAAAGAGATGAAATGAGAAAAATGAAAAGAAAAGGAAGAAGAATAAAAGTTTGAAGCTTGGTTCTAGTTCGTGTTGAAAGTTGTACCCAACCCCCACCTCTTTAGAGTGTTGCTTTGTGTTCCATTGAAAATTGCTCCTTAGTTTATACATGTTATATCTCTTCTAGATCCAATTGTTGATAAATGTGAAGTTCTCTCTTTTGTTTAATTTCCATACCCCTTCTTTGTTAGCCATTCACCCTTAGCCCCATTACAAGCCAAATAAAAGTCCTACTTGATCTTAGCATGCAATCATAGAGTTGAACTAGTGGGAGTATGAAGGGCAAGCCTATGGAATCTCATTCAAAGCCAAGTTTTGCATAATCTCAACTTAGCATTTGTGCACACTTGATCCTCACGTACTTTAATAATTTTGGTGCTTGGTTATTGGCTTGAGAATTGAACTTGTGTGGAAGGCTAAAATGATTCTTGAAACAAGTTGTTTTGTAACAAGTTGGATTGTGGTTTGATAGGTTGTGCAAAGTGGGAGTGTGATCAATTTCATTTCAAGGATGGTGATTTACTTCTTGTTTTTGCTTGAGGACAAGCAAATGTTTAAGTGTGGGGAGTTGATAAGTGCATAATTGTTCATATTTATACCCATGTCTACCCCATATTTAGCCTTGTTTTTCTTATGAAGTGTCACAATGTTGTTAAAAATGATCTTTATTTGTTCATTTGATCCATTATGCACAATTCATTATCTTTGAGTAGAAATGAAGGATTTTAGATCATGTTGGATGCATTTGGAGTCAAGGGGAGCCAATGTGAAACTAAGGACATGGATGCAACACTTCCAAATGAGCCAAAGAGTGATGTTTTCAATGGTGTTGATTATATGGACAAATTAAACCAAAGGCAAAAGTGAAACAAGTGTCAACAAGTTGAAATTCTCGCATGGTTTGGCCACTGTTCTGTTTTTGGGGCATATCTTGGTCTAGGAATATCCAATTTATGTGATTCTTGTCCCATTGGAAAGAAGACTCAAAGAGCTACAACTCATATTCAGAAATCAAAGCCAAAACAGGAAGCCATAGGGGTCGAAATTATCCTTGAAGTTGAAGTTCCAAACTTACAATTCAAAACTGACCACTGTTTGCTTTTTGGACCATATCTCAGCCAAGGAATGTCCAAATAAAGTGATTCTTGCGCCATTGGAAGATAACTTGAAGGGCTACAACTTTAGTTCAAGCACCAAACGCTAATTTAAAGGTTTAGAGGGTGAAAAATGACCTAGACGACAGACTCAGTGCACAGGCAGTGCACACTGCCTTGTGGCCACGGGTCTGGCCACGCCCGTGGCCACACCCGTGGCCATTGGGCAGTGTAAACTGCCTTCCTGGCCACAGGTGTGGCCAAGGGCGTGGCCACACCCGTGGCCAGCCCTCTGCAACTTTATATACTGCGTTTTTCACTCATTTTAGCTCGGTTTTGACCCATGGTTGGGCCCTAGCTTCTCTCTTTCATTCTCCTTCATATTTTTAGGTTAGATTAGGCTTAGATTTGTGTTTCTTAACACTTTTGAAGCTTGTAATCTTGGATTTGAAGCTTGGATTCCAACATTTGAAGATTCTTCCTCCATTTTCAATACATAAGTTCTTCTTCCTTTTATCTCTTTATTTTGCAAGATTTATGTTTCATGCTTATGTTTTTATGTACTTTATGCTATTTAATCATGAGTAGTTAGTTTTTGGACTTGAGTTAGGGTTGTATTATCTATCTTGATGCTTGATTTGTGATTATTGCAAAAACGGGGAAGAAGTCCAACCTAGGGATCATGTGTTTGTGAAGGTTTTGTATTTATATCTTGTTAATGTTTGATGTACACATTCATTAGCTTGTTTTTGGAGGATTCCTTGCCTCAACGAGAGTTGGGTGATGAATCCAAGCCACCCCTTGCATAGACCCGATTTCTTCCTACGAAAATAGGGGAAATTGGGGGCTTTAGATGCTTTGTGTGCTTCATAGACTTGGAATTGATTCACCACGAAAGTGGGGCATTTCCTTGTCCTAATCCTTGTTTATTAATCACGAGAATGGTTCATAGACTAGGATACCTACGTGCATTCCCGCTTGATTCCTTGGTTACTTGTTTTCCCCAATCCTTAGGTTGTGCTATGTATCTAGAAGATAATGCTCCCTAGCTTGAGTCCTATTTCTTTATTTCGTGTTAAATCTTGTTAATATGTGTTTGTGTTACTTTGTTTAGTTACCGTAGCTTCAATCTTGTTATGATTTGCTTAGCTTCTTGTTGATTTCCTTATACTAGTGCCTAGTTTCTTGTAATTGCATATTGCGTGCCATAACCCCCAATCCCCTGAGGACGACATAACACACCCGAGCTCACATCTTATTTTTGCCACAACCAAAGTTGGCGCCGTTGCCGGGGATTGGCAATTTGGTGGTTCTATGTGATTACTTGTTTCACTAGCATTAGAGTTTAGGGAATCTTAGGAGACTAAGTTTTTTTATTTCTTTTTGTTTGTTTTTATTGTGCAAAGAGCTAATGGTCTTACCTTGATTGAAATTTGGTTGAAGGATCTTTTCTTTGTGCATTTATTCTTAATTGAAAAGGAAGAGCTTTCACTACTCAATCAAGAACTTTGAATTATGGAGGGTTATGATTTCCAAGAGCAAAGAATGTCATTGCCCAATTTCATCAAAATGGGTATAAAGACCTTTCTAGGTGGTCCACTTCAATCATTCCTTTCTTATTCTAAGTGGTGTTCCTATTGTGGTGAAGCCCATGCATTGGAGAGTTGTTACAAGTTAAACTCCACAAGTCCAACACCACCTCAAGATTGTCAACTTTTCCCTCAAGAGTGTGGTGTCAATATGAGTCAAGAAGTTCCTCAAGAAAACACTTTTCAAGCTTTGGAGCCACAATCTCCATGGTGTGCTATATGTGGTGGTTCTCATGCTTTGGAAAGTTGCCATATTTTGACTCCCACCTACCAAGTGCCTCATCAAGATGATCAACAACAAGCTTTGGAATATAATGTCAATGTCAATGAAGAAGCTTTTCAAGGAGGTACACCACCAATGTTCATGCCACAACCTCTTTGGTGTGCCATATGTGGAGGACCACATGAAGCCGAAGGATGCTACATCTTTGATCCTAATTTCCAATATCAAGGCCAAGTTTAAGAACCTCCATATCAAGAACCTCAACAAGAATATCAAGACCAATTTCAAGAAGTCCTTACCAAGAACCTCAACAAGAATGTCAACCATTTGATCAAGAGTCTGAGATGAAGTCAATGATGGCCAATATGCTTATGCAAATGAATGAGCAACAAGTTCTACTAGACAACATGATGGCTCATATACAAGGTTTGACAACTCAAGAACCCGTTCAAGAATTGTCTTCCAATGTAGATGTTATACGAGAGTTGCTCTTGCAAAATGAATGTCATGTGGTTGATAGAAATGAAAAGGAGGGTGAGGACCTTGAAGATAAAAATGAAGATGAAGATGATGAGGTTTATGATGAGTGCATTGAGATGAGACACCAAGTTGGGGAAGTATAGAATTGCAAGGGAATGGTGATAAGGAGCAACTTGGAGATGGACCAAGTGAAGAAGTGTTAAAGAATGATGAAGTTGATGAAATTTGTGGCACAAATGAGGAATGCCCTTCAATGGATGACACTCCCTTGGATGAGGACTTTAGAGTGATTTGGGAACCGGGAGGAGTCAATATTCTTGAAAGTGTAGGCCCTCATTGGCCTATATTCATATCCAAGGATTCTTACTTCCTATTGGTGCGTGATGAAGATCCAAGGTTTCCATTACTTGCTCAAGAAAAGGGTAATCAAGAAGAGAATGGGAATGGAGACTTTGGGATTGGTAAATCTCATCTCTACTACCAAGAAGCAATGTTTAGGAAGAAATCCTTGTTTGATTTGTGGATTAAAAATGGATTTGAGGAAAGATGCATGAAGTTTGGAATAAAGAGCATTGGAATCTTAGCAATTGGAATGGTGGTTTTGTGCATAAAGGAGTTTGTTGATAGCCACCACTTGAGGAAATATTTGGAGGATAAATTTGCTAGGAAAGATGGAATGTCCTTTCTTTAATCCAATGATGGTTGAAACTTGGGAGGTTGAGTCGAGCTAGCGACGTTAAACTTAGCGCTTCATGGGAGGCACCCCATGTTATCTTTCATTTTATTTCACTTTACTTTCTTCGTTATTTTTCTTAACACTTTTATTTTTGATATATCATGCTTTCACTTGCGCTTTCATGTATATATTCTCTTGACTCTAGGAGCGACACCAAGGAGTATGCTCAATTCCAAGAAGGCTTCATTATGCTTCTTTGGCACTAGAAGATTCATTAAGGGAGTCTCATCTACCTTCTCTACTTTCTTTAATTGTGTATAGTGCTTTACTTGGTGTAGTTAGTAGAGATTGTGCTCCTTGTGCTTATTGTGTCACCCTTTTCCCCCTTGTGCTTTGTTTTCTTTCGCATCGAGGACGATGTAGCCTTTAAGTGTGGGGGAGGGGATAATTTGGGTGTTTTCTAAAAAAAAAAAATTGAAATTTTTGAAACTTTGCTTGGATGACTCTTTGTGCATAATGTTTGGTAAATTACCTTTCCTTGCTTGAAGTTGTGATTACTCCCTCTTTGTTGGTTTGTGGTTTGTTTTGGTGGAACTTGTTGCAATTCAACTTGTGATTGATGAGCCAATGGGTAATACATGATTGATCTATTCTCTTGCCAATAGCCTTGTTAACCACTTAATAATTGAATCAATTCTTGATCTTGTGTGTTATGCATTGCTAGTGAAGGCTTATGTGAGATTCCGGTCATGGTTGTTTTGCTAGAACTTGCCTCATTACTCCTCGTGTGAAGTCTAAGGTTTGCATGTTTTGAAATGATTTAGGCCATTTTTGTTTAGCCCGAGCCTTTCAAGCCTACCCTTTACACATGTGTTTACCGCTAGTTGTCCCCGTTGAGCCTTTTGTTTGTTTAATAAGTGCTAAGCACTTGTCCCTACATTGTGATTTGTTTTTCTTGTGTCAACCCTCATCACTTCACCCTTAACCCTTAGCCAAAATGTTTCCCTTCACCCTTGAGAGAATAGAGCATTTATTCTTTTTCTTGGAAGAGATCTTTATTGGAGCTTATTTTGTTAGCAATCCTCTTGATAATTGTCTAAGTGTGGGGGTCTTGATTCATTGAATAAGTTTGTTGGTTGATTTGAAAAAAAAAATAAAAAAAATGATGTTGAGAAAATTGAGAAAAAAAAAAGTCTTGAAAAAGAGATGAAATGAGAAAAATGAAAAGAAAAGGAAGAAGAATAAAAGTTTGAAGCTTGGTTCTAGTTCGTGTTGAAAGTTGTACCCAACCCCCACCTCTTTAGAGTGTTGCTTTGTGTTCCATTGAAAATTGCTCCTTAGTTTATACATGTTATATCTCTTCTAGATCCAATTGTTGATAATTGTGAAGTTCTCTCTTTTGTTTAATTTCCATACCCCTTCTTTGTTAGCCATTCACCCTTAGCCCCATTACAAGCCAAATAAAAGTCCTACTTGATCTTAGCATGCAATCATAGAGTTGAACTAGTGGGAGTATGAAGGGCAAGCCTATGGAATCTCATTCAAAGCCAAGTTTTGCATAATCTCAACTTAGCATTTGTGCACACTTGATCCTCACGTACTTTAATAATTTTGGTGCTTGGTTATTGGCTTGAGAATTGAACTTGTGTGGAAGGCTAAAATGATTCTTGAAACAAGTTGTTTTGTAACAAGTTGGATTGTGGTTTGATAGGTTGTGCAAAGTGGGAGTGTGATCAATTTCATTTCAAGGATGGTGATTTACTTCTTGTTTTTGCTTGAGGACAAGCAAATGTTTAAGTGTGGGGAGTTGATAAGTGCATAATTGTTCATATTTATACCCATGTCTACCCCATATTTAGCCTTGTTTTTCTTATGAAGTGTCACAATGTTGTTAAAAATGATCTTTATTTGTTCATTTGATCCATTATGCACAATTCATTATCTTTGAGTAGAAATGAAGGATTTTAGATCATGTTGGATGCATTTGGAGTCAAGGGGAGCCAATGTGAAACTAAGGACATGGATGCAACACTTCCAAATGAGCCAAAGAGTGATGTTTTCAATGGTGTTGATTATATGGACAAATTAAACCAAAGGCAAAAGTGAAACAAGTGTCAACAAGTTGAAATTCTCGCATGGTTTGGCCACTGTTCTGTTTTTGGGGCATATCTTGGTCTAGGAATATCCAATTTATGTGATTCTTGTCCCATTGGAAAGAAGACTCAAAGAGCTACAACTCATATTCAGACATCAAAGCCTAAAAAGGAAGCCACAGGGGTCGAAAATATCCTTGAAGTTGAAGTTCCAAACTTACAATTCAAAACTAACCACTGTTTGGTTTTTGGACCATATCTCAGCATAGAAATGTCCAAATGAATTGATTATTGCTCCATTGGAAAGAAAACGTGAAGGGATACAACTTTGATTCAAGAACGAAACGCTAATTCAAAGTTTTAGAGGATGAAAAATGACCTAGACAATAGACTCAGTGCACAGGCAGTGCACACTGCCTTGTGGCCACGGGTCTGGCCACGCCCGTGGCCACACCCGTGGCCACTGGGCAGTGTAAACTGCCTTTCTGGCCACAGGTGTGGCCAATGGCATGGCTACACCCGTGGCCAGCCCTCTGCAACTTTATATACTGCGTTTTTCACTCATTTTAGCTCGATTTTGACCCATGGTTGAGCCCTAGCTTCTCTCTTTCATTCTCCTTCATATTTTTAGGTTAGATTAGGCTTAGATTTATGTTTCTTAACACTTTTGAAGCTTGTAATCTTGGATTTGAATCTTGGATTCCAACATTTGAAGATTCTTCCTCCATTTTCAATACATAAGTTCTTCTTCCTTTTATCTCTTTATTTTGCAAGATTTATGTTTCATGCTTATGTTTTTATGTACTTTATGCTATTTAATCATGAGTAGTTGGTTTTTGGAATTGAGTTAGGGTTGTATTATCTATCTTGATGCTCGATTTGTGATTATTGCAAAAAAGGGAAAGAACTCCAACCTAGGGTCCATGTGTTTGTGATGGTTTTGTATTTATATCTTGTTAATGTTTGATGTACACATTCATTAGCTTGTTTTTGAAGGATTCCTTGCCTCAACGAGAGTTGGGTGATGAATCCAAGCCACCCCTTGCATAGACCCGATTTCTTCCTACGAAAATAGGGGAAATTGGGGGCTTTAGATGCTTTGTGTGCTTCATAAACTTGGAATTTATTCACCACGAAAGTGGGGCATTTCCTTGTCCTAATCCTTGTTTATTAATCACGAGAATGGTTCATAGACTAGGATACCTACGTGCATTCCCGCTTGATTCCTTGGTTACTTGTTTTCCCCAATCCTTAGGTTGTGCTATGTATCTAGAAGATAATGCTCCTTAGCTTGAGTCCTATTTCTTTATTTCGTGTTTACATCTTGTTAATATGTGTTTGTGTTACTTTGTTTAGTCATCGTAGCTTCAATCTCGTTATGATTTGCTTAGCTTCTTGTTGATTTCCTTATACTAGTGCCTAGTTTATTGTAATTGCTTATTGCGTGCCATAACCCCCAATCCCCTGACGACGACATAACACACCCGAGCTCACATCTTATTTTTGCTACAACCAGAAACCCACATTACACATTGGGAAGGGGGGAGAAAACGTATAACAAAAGCTATGCGTGATCCTTCACATACTAAGAATAATCCTAAGGGGTTCATACTTCTTCCACCTAGGTCAACGGGATACCAATTCAACTAGCATGCAATATATAAGACTTATAAACCTACGAACGGTACCCGAAACATCAAACTAGACACAGGCACGATAAACGGAGTCCGTTGGGACACCACGTGGGTCAGGGGAACATCAAACAGGGAAGCCAAAATCCCAAGTTGGGTATTTTTCCAGCGGGTAGCCGGTGGGTGAGGGGTCACCCGCCGGCGACGATGATTCCGGGCAGCGGGTGCCCGGCGGGCAGCTGCCCGCTGCCGGCGACGTCAACAATGGCCGCGGGTAGGTGGCGGGTCCCCTACCCCCCCACTGACTCTTTTATCACAAAAACGTCCCGGGAACCTTTGTGGAACCCGAAACCATGCTCAGACACTTTTAAACGCAATTGACAACAGCACGTAGACAATTAACGGATCCAAACGCAAGAAACATACGGCACATAACCTATCATGCTTTTCTAAACATAATCAACACTCAAACATGCGAATTCCCACCCAATACATAGGGTTGTTAATGAACCGAACATAAACAACGAAGGTTGTTCGTGTTCGTTTGTTAAGAATTTTGGGGTGTTCGTGTTCGTGTTCGTTTGTTAAGGTTTTTGAAAATCATGTTCGTGTTCGTTTGTTAAGCGTTCATTAGTGTTTGTTAACGTTCGCGAACACGTTCATGAACATGGTCGTTTACATTAACGAACACGTTCGTGAACATGTTCACGAACGTGGTCGTTAACGTTAACAAACATGTTCACAAACATGTTCGTTAACAATCATGTTCACGAACATGTTGGTTTACGTTCATGAACTTTTAAAAACCAAACACATGTACATGTTTATGATCACAATTCGTTCGTGAACAAGAAATAATCTACGTTCATGTTCGTGAACATTATTAAACGAACACTAAACGAGCTTGTTCACGAACATTATTAAACGAACACAAACAGGCTTGTTCACGAACATTATTAAACGAACACAAACGAGTTTGTTCACGAACATTATTAAATGAACACAAACGAGCATACAACTGTTCAAGCTCTATTCGTTTATTAACTGAGCTCTAATTTTTGTTTGTTAATGGTTCATTTACCTTAACAAACGAACATAAATGAACGCTTACCGAACACGAACACGAGTAGTTTGTCGAAAGCTCTGTTCGCTAACACCCCTACCAATACACCAAGAATAATACCATACGCGTTTCACGATACAACCCAGGGTTCTAATCACTTTTAAATCAACAAGAACACAATTCATCTTCTAATATCAAGATTCGGTAAGAATATCACATAAACATCAAGAACATCATACAATTATCAAGAACATCACATAATCAACAAGAACATCATAAATCATCAAGAACACCATATAAACATCAAGAACCTCTTATCATCATCAAGATCATCAAGATTACCCATGGAATCATAACACCAATTACCATGGTCAATATAACGAATCATCAACACACAAGAGTATGGGGAAGGCCTAAGAGGGGAATCATAGCTATGAAAATAGGTTTTGTTGAGACATGGGTTACCTCTTAGCCTTAATTAATTCCTTGGCTATGAAGGGTCTTTCTTTAAGCTTTCTTCTTTCTTGATTTCTCCTAAGGGGATTCTTGGAACTTCTTGTGTGGTGAGAGATTATTGTGGTGTAAGATTTATGTGCCTCCTATGATCATATATGTATATATATATATATATATATATATATATATATATATATATATATATATATATATATATATATATATATATATATATATATATTTATATATATATATATATTCCTTAGAGACATAATTGGGGTCTAAATACTATGGGCTTGCTAATTCCATTCCTTATAGGACTAAAGACTTGTTTTAGGGATAAGGGTCCATGGTCCATAGTGGACCATATTAATTAATTAAAGAGAATCCTAATCATAATCTGAATAGTAAAAGGCCTACTTCCTTTATTCCTAATAGATAACTAGGTCTAGGATTCCTAATTAGAATCTGAATAGTAAAAAGGTTTACTTTCTTTATTCCTAATAGGCTTAAGACTCTAATTTAGTCAAGGGTCCACGGTTCATGGTGGACCTTATTAATTAATTAAACTGAAACCTAACGGAATTAAATCATATTTAATTTTTATTACCGGGATTAATTAAATAATTAATCCGGGATTGAAGGCCGTAACACGGGATGTTACACTCTCCCCCCCTTACGAGAAGCTTCGTCCCCGAAGCTTAGAAATCATTGCTGGGGTAACGAGTCCAAAGTAGTACGGTGGTCCTATAGAGAAAGTATTCTACAGGGAAAAACTGTATAATTGTATGTCTATGTGTACTGGGTTTTTTTTTTTTTTTTTTTTTTTTTTTGGGAACGATTAGGTTTAAAGGGCTAAGAGAGTGGGTTTCAAACCTGAGGACAAAGTGTATTTAGGAATTAGGATCAAAGTTTTCAAGGTTGCAACTTAGGGTGTGAGGTTGCCACCTTGTATGGAATCGTTAAAATAGGGAATCAAGAATGTGGTTTGAAGGGTAGAAAGGATTTTGAAATAAGGAGGGGGCCGATTTTCCGGGGGAGGGAAAGGAATTCAGCTAGGATGGGTTAAGGGTTCTCGATCTTAAGTGACTATTCTGGTTTGATGCTTTGATCACGTCGTATTGACGAACTGATGATCCTTCTTCCTTGGTTTTGGCACTTGCTTGACTTTAAGATCCTTGTTAGACCTTGCTTCCCAGGCTAAAGTTTCATCCTTCTCTCCTATCTTGAGGGTATCTCCCGTGATGATTTATCACTTACTTCTTTAATGCGTCCAAGGTCTTGACCAAGTTTGGTCAACCAAGCCAATCTCTTAGGGCGCACTTCCCAAATTCTTCCCAAAGTCTCTTGGGAGTCGATAAACTTTGGGTTGACTTTCTCTTCTTATTGAATTTCATCTCCTCTTTAGTGAATGAAATTCTTAGTAAGACTTCATGTCTTCCCCGAGGTTCGGCTTGTTGTGCCCTTTTGTGTTACTTTTAATGATGAAGGTGCCCTTGCATGCTCTTTTTCTTCTTGAAGTGCAGTTGGTTACCTAATCTCGTTGCGGAATGACTCGGTGACTTTACGAGTCATCTCATTTCCTTGTGGGTCCTTAATAACCCTTGAGGCCTTGGCACAAATTTGCTCTTTTGCTTTTTTGCCTAGAACCACGGACTACGTCATTCTTGATTTCATACAACTTGTAAGGAGCCCTTTGATTTGCTTGAACGATATCCATGGTTTGAAGGGGTCCCGGTCCATCCTTAGCATTTTGGCTTTTAAGACCTTTGTGAGTCCCTAGCATGAGTTCCCAACTCGCCTCCTTGGTTTGCACCATCCTTCACGCCAATCATCCCTAGTCGGTTGCATTGTAGAGTCCAACTTCAACTCCACGTGTAATGCAATTGGTTGTGCTTTTCTGACGGTGTTTCGCGTGTCAAGGTTTTTTACCGAGGGCACCATGTTTGGGCAACCCATGGTTCTTTTCCCAAGACTCGCGTTCATCAACCGAGGCACACAAGCGCGCCACGAATCGATAAAACGAGGAGTTAAGAAATCAGCACATTGTACCAGTGGGCGCGAGGTGGGCGGTCGTCCGCCTGCCAAGCTCCTGTCAGGGACCCGTCAAGGTCCCGCCAAGGTCCCGTCAAGGACCCGTTAGGGTCCCATCAAGGTCCCGTTGGGGACCCGCGGGAAGGTGACTAGGAAGAGTGAATTCTTTCGGGAAAAATCCCAAGAATGCACAGATTCAAGTCCCGACAAGCCCCATGCCCATGTGCACAACAAAGGGGTTCGAATACATAGGATGACCCATCGTACAGTGTTATTGATCCTTAAGCACAAGTTCTAGATGAGTCAAGACTCTCGTATGTTCTTTCCACTCAGGTCCTTGTTCCAAGGTAAGACCTTTATTGCAGGGAGGCTTTAGTTGTATGATACTTTCCATGCGTTTGTTGCCTCTTCTTGCCATATCGAGTCCTTTTCGACAATTCGCACTAAAGGTTGAGGAAGGATGTTGTTTATGCGTTAATTTACATCCTTGCATTTAATTGGTGTTCCCAATCCCTTTTACAGGTGGTCCCCCACTTCTGTTACTCCTTCCTTTGGGTTTGTTCCTAAATTTCCTGTTGTAGAAGTTGGATTTGATAAAGGTCGGCAGCACTGGTGTAGGCTTCGTTAGGGGTTCAGGGTTTGCTTACAATTAGGGCCTTCTGGGTTTCGTAGTTTGTGGTCTGTCACAGACTTCTTTATCTTGGTTGTCTCTATAGGATCTAATCCAGGCGCGAAACGAGCCAGCTGGAGGAATTGTTTGTGGTATTCCCTGGCAATGGTCATCCCTTGTTTTTAGGTGGAGACTTTCCTCGTACATGGTTGCCCTTACGGGTGCGGGGTGGGATCGCCCTCGTAGCCGTGCCCCTAGGCATTCCCAGTTGAACAACCGGTTGTTGCCCATAAGTTGGCTCTACATGGATTTATCAAAGATCAGCCTCGTGTCCTGAAGTTGAATGAGGTTATCTCTACGCTGCGTTTCTCTGGGCATTCCACTAGCCCGAGGATTTTGTTGAAGGTTCGGATCCATTCCTCTAGGAGTGTGGGATCCTTGGTTGACTTCTTGTTGGCGCCATGCTGCTGGTTTTTAGGGCCAATATTTATTGTAATGATGCGTTGATGTGTTGCACCCTTACCTTGGTGTGGTAAGCGAATGGGAGTTCTTTAAATTAGTGAGGGGAGGTTATGTGATGGTAGGCAGGTTTCATAATCTCACCGCGCGTCCTAAGATTCCTGAGTCCTATGTTCCTAAATACCTAGAATTCAAGCCTAATGTCCTAAAGTCCGGTCTTAAGAGTCTTATCCTAGGGTCAAACTTAGGCTCTGATACCAACTGTAACACCCCGAAATTTTTAAACTTTTGAAGCTTATATAATAAAGGTAAATTCTCATTAAATCCCAAAACATAATATAAAGAGTACGGGGTGCTATGCCACACCTGAGCTAGAGAACTCAGGTGCACAAGCTAAGTAACTAATATCCTCAATAATGTAAATGTATAAGCATGGCACGTAGGCCGAAAGGGAAACTATCTACTTCTACTCTTCAAGACTCTAGCGCGCTCCAGTGTCTACTCCTCTGTGCTTGAAAGCCAAATATATCTGTTCAGCGAGAGATGCTGGTAACCCACTCCAACGCGTTGAAATACAATACATATAGACATATATATAGATATACGAAAACCATTTTGAAGCATGAAGATATATCCTACGAGACTCTAGCATTTAAAACAGGGATAGACTCGACAGATAGAGCTAAGCGCAGACAACAGTTATACCAAGCATATACAGTTTACAAACAGGCAAGATAGATAAAGATAAGCACAATTAATAATCATAACCCTACATATACGATTCCCTGTATAAATCCCATAGTCACATCCCCAAGACAGTCATAACAACAACTCGCCCATATCTCATCACACAAGCACACTTTGTTGGCGCCACAGGACCAATCGCATGCCCATACATGAGGGTCAGCGCATATAGCTCTGACACGGCCCCGCAGCACCCTGCCCCGTATCGCAACACGGAGGGGTCGATCGCAACCGACCGATGAACCGTAGCTCATCATAGTGTTTGATCGCAACCAAACAGTGGACCGCACCCCAAGAGTATGTCATCTAATCGCAGCCAGGAAATATGAACCGCAGCTCATGTGGAAACGTTTGATCGCAACCAAACGGTGGACTGCAACCCGAGAGTGTAAATCTGACCGCAGCCAGCTTCTGAACCGCAGCTCAGGAATAACCAATCCGATCGCAACCGAATTGGGGTATCATGCACACATAACATATAGCAAGCACATGCAACCCACATTACACATTGGGAAGGGGGGAGAAAACGTATAACAAAATCTATGCGTGATCCTTCACATACTAAGAATAATCCTAAGGGGTTCATACTTCTTCCACCTAGGTCAACGGGATACCAATTCAACTAGCATGCAATATATAAGACTTATAAACCTACGAACGGTACCCGAAACATCAAATTAGACACAGGCACGATAGACGGAGTCCGTTGCGACACCACGTGGGTCGCGGGAACATCAAACGGGGAAGCCAAAATCCCAAGTTGGGTATTTTTCCAGCGGGTAGCCGGTGGGTGAGGGGTCACCCGCCGGCGACGATGATTCCGGGGAGCTGCCCGCCTGCCGGCTGTCCGCTGCCGGCGACGTCAACAATGGCCGCGGGTAGGTGGCGGGTCCCCTACCCCCAACTGACTCTTTTATCACAAAAACGTCCCAGGAACCTTTGTGGAACCCGAAACCATGCTCAGACACTTTTAAACGCAATTGACAACAACACGTAGACAATTAACTTTTAAAGTTGTATTGTGGTTTGATAGGTTGTGCAAAGTGGGAGTGTGATCAATTTCATTGCAAGGATGGTGATTTACTTCTTGTTTTTGCTTGAGGACAAGCAAATGTTTAAGTGTGGGGAGTTGATAAGTGCATAATTGTTCATATTTATACCCATGTCTACCCCATATTTAGCCTTGTTTTTCTTATGAAGTGTCACAATGTTGTTAAAAATGATCTTTATTTGTTCATTTGATCCATTATGCACAATTCATTATCTTTGAGTAGAAATGAAGGATTTTAGATCATGTTGGATGCATTTGGAGTCAAGGGGAGCCAATGTGAAACTAAGGACATGGATGCAACACTTCCAAATGAGCCAAAGAGTGATGTTTTCAATGGTGTTGATTATATGGACAAATTAAACCAAAGGCAAAAGTGAAACAAGTGTCAACAAGTTGAAATTCTCGCATGGTTTGGCCACTGTTCTGTTTTTGGGGCATATCTTGGTCTAGGAATATCCAATTTATGTGATTCTTGTCCCATTGGAAAGAAGACTCAAAGAGCTACAACTCATATTCAGACATCAAAGCCTAAAAAGGAAGCCACAGGGGTCGAAAATATCCTTGAAGTTGAAGTTCCAAACTTACAATTCAAAACTAACCACTGTTTGGTTTTTGGACCATATCTCAGCATAGAAATGTCCAAATGAATTGATTATTGCTCCATTGGAAAGAAAACGTGAAGGGATACAACTTTGATTCAAGAACGAAACGCTAATTCAAAGTTTTAGAGGGTGAAAAATGACTTAGACGACAGACTCAGTGCACAGGCAGTGCACACTGCCTTGTGGCCACGGGTCTGGCCACGCCCGTGGCCACACCCGTGGCCACTGGGCAGTGTAAACTGCCTTTCTGGCCACAGGTGTGGCCAATGGCATGGCTACACCCGTGGCCAGCCCTCTGCAACTTTATATACTGCGTTTTTCACTCATTTTAGCTCGGTTTTGACCCATGGTTGAGCCCTAGCTTCTCTCTTTCATTCTCCTTCATATTTTTAGGTTAGATTAGGCTTAGATTTATGTTTCTTAACACTTTTGAAGCTTTTAATCTTGGATTTGAATCTTGGATTCCAACATTTGAAGATTCTTCCTCCATTTTCAATACATAAGTTCTTCTTCCTTTTATCTCTTTATTTTGCAAGATTTATGTTTCATGCTTATGTTTTTATGTACTTTATGCTATTTAATCATGAGTAGTTAGTTTTTGGACTTGAGTTAGGATTGTATTATCTATCTTGATGCTCGATATGTGATTATTGCAAAAAAGGGAAAGAACTCCAACCTAGGGTCCATGTGTTTGTGAAGGTTTTGTATTTATATCTTGTTAATGTTTGATGTACACATTCATTAGCTTGTTTTTGGAGGATTCCTTGCCTCAACGAGAGTTGGGTGATGAATCCAAGCCACCCCTTGCATAGACCTGATTTCTTCCTACGAAAATAGGGGAAATTGGGGGCTTTAGATGCTTTGTGTGCTTCATAGACTTGGAATTGATTCACCACGAAAGTGGGGCATTTCCTTGTCCTAATCCTTGTTTATTAATCACGAGAATGGTTCATAGACTAGGATACCTACGTGCATTCCCGCTTGATTCCTTGGTTACTTGTTTTCCCCAATCCTTAGGTTGTGCTATGTATCTAGAAGATAATGCTCCTTAGCTTGAGTCCTATTTCTTTATTTCGTGTTTACATCTTGTTAATATGTGTTTGTGTTACTTTGTTTAGTCACCGTAGCTTCAATCTCGTTATGATTTGCTTAGCTTCTTGTTGATTTCCTTATACTAGTGCCTAGTTTCTTGTAATTGCATATTGAGGCCATAACCCCCAATCCCCTGAGGACGATATAACACACCCGAGCTCACATCTTATTTTTGCTACAACCAGCAACCCACATTACACATTGGGAAGGGGGGAGAAAACGTATAACAAAACCTAAGCGTGATCCTTCACATACTAAGAATAATCCTAAGGGGTTCATACTTCTTCCACCTAGGTCAACGGGATACCAATTCAACTAGCATGCAATATATAAGACTTATAAACCTACGAACGGTACCCGAAACATCAAACTAGACACAGGCACGGTAAACGGAGTCCGTTGGGACACCACGTGGGTCGGGGGAACATCAAACAGGGAAGCCAAAATCCCAAGTTGGGTATTTTTCCAGCGGGTAGCCGGTGGGTGAGGGGTCACCCGCCGGCGACGTCAACAATGGCCGCGGGTAGGTGGCGGGTCCCCTACCCCCCCACTGACTCTTTTGTCACAAAAACGTCCCGGGAACCTTTGTGGAACCCGAAACCATGCTCAGACACTTTTAAACGCAATTGAGAACACCACGTAGACAATTAACGGATCCAAACGCAAGAAACATACGGCACATAACCTATCATGCTTTTCTAAACATAATCAACACTCAAACATGCGAATTCCCACCCAATACATAGGGTTGTTAATGAACCGAACATAAACGAACGAAGGTTGTTCGTGTTCGTTTGTTAAGAATTTTGGGATGTTCGTGTTCATGTTCGTTTGTTAAGGTTTTTGAAAATCATGTTCGTGTTCGTTTGTTAAGCGTTCATTAGTGTTTGTTAACATTCGCGAACACGTTCATGAACATGTTCGTTTACATTAACGAACACGTTCGTGAACATGTTCACGAACGTGGTCGTTAACGTTAACAAACATGTTCACAAACATGTTCGTTAACAAACATGTTCGTTTACATTAACGAACACGTTCGTTTACATTAACGAACATGGTCGTTAACGTTAACAAACATGTTCACAAACATGTTCGTTAACAAACATGTTCACGAACATGTTGGTTTACGTTCATGAACTTTTAATAACCAAACACATGTACATGTTTATGATCACAATTCGTTCGTGAACAAGAAATAATCTACGTTCATGTTCGTGAACATTATTAAACGAACACTAAACGAGCTTGTTCACGAACATTATTAAACGAACACAAACAAGCTTGTTCACGAACATTATTAAACGAACACAAACGAGTTTGTTCACGAACATTATTAAATGAACACAAACGAGCTTGTTCACGATCTCTTAGCAAACGAGCATACAACTGTTCAAGCTCCGTTCGTTTATTAACCGAGCTCTAATTTTTGTTTGTTAATGGTTCATTTACCTTAACAAACGAACATAAATGAACGCTTACCGAACACGAACACGAGTAGTTTGTCGAAAGCTCTGTTCGCTAACACCCCTACCAATACACCTAGAATAATACCATACGCGTTTCACGATACAACCCAGGGTTCTAATCACTTTTAAATCAACAAGAACACAATTCATCTTCTAATATCAAGATTCGGTAAGAATATCACATAAACATCAAGAACATCATACAATTATCAAGAACATCACATAATCAACAAGAACATCATAAATCATCAAGAACACCATATAAACATCAAGAACCTCTTATCATCATCAAGATCATCAAGATTACCCATGGAATCATAACACCAATTACCAAGGTCAATATAACGAATCATCAACACACAAGAGTATGGGGAAGGCCTAAGAGGGGAATCATAGCTATGAAAATAGGTTCTGTTGAGACATGGGTTACCTCTTAGCCTTAATTAATTCCTTGGCTATGAAGGGTCTTTCTTTAAGCTTTCTTCTTTCTTGATTTCTCCTAAGGGGATTCTTGGAACTTCTTGTGTGGTGAGAGATTATTGTGGTGTAAGATTTAGGTGCCTCCTATGATCCTATATATATATTCCTAAGAGACATAATTGAGGTCTAAATACTATGGGCTTGCTAATTCCATTCCTTATAGGACTAAAGACTTATTTTAGGGATAAGGGTCCATGGTCCATAGTGGACCATATTAATTAATTAAAGAGAATCCTAATCATAATCTGAATAGTAAAAGGCCTACTTCCTTTATTCCTAATAGATAACTAGGTCTAGGATTCCTAATTAGAATCTGTATAGTAAAAGGTTTACTTTCTTTATTCCTAATAGGCTTAAGACTCTAATTTAGACAAGGGTCCACGGTTCATGGTGGACCTTATTAATTAATTAAAGGGAAACCTAACCGAATTAAATCATATTTAATTATTATTAACCGGATTAATTAAATAATTAATCCGAGATTGAAGGCCGTAACACGGGGTGTTACAATTCTGTCTTCCTTGACATACCCTATAGGGTTGCCAACAGAGTGGAATGACTCTCTTGATCCATTTTCCGCTGGGTCACGGAGAGGACTCTGTATGTTTTGAGAGTGTTCAAGAAATTTGTTCAATTCTTGCTCGGTCACAAGTGGATCATTGAAGATTTCGCTTTTCTCCTCTTGTGCCTAAGTGATTGTTCTCTCGCTTCCTGTACTCATATCTGCACACACAAAGATAAACACTAGAGTTTTTGTTAGTTATGAGGGTTTAATGACGTTGTGTACCTCATTT
This sequence comes from Ipomoea nil, assembly GCF_001879475.1. Classification (NCBI taxonomy): domain Eukaryota; kingdom Viridiplantae; phylum Streptophyta; class Magnoliopsida; order Solanales; family Convolvulaceae; genus Ipomoea; species Ipomoea nil. The sequence continues at coordinate 335,571 of NW_017616883.1, forward strand.
TATAGAGATATTTGCGTGTGAGGATGGATCGAATCTTTTGAATATCAAGAATGAGAATCTTTGCAGATTTGATTCTCACTCCTTTATGTCATTTCAATCGTTCCTATTTCATGCCTTAGAGAGGAGAATCTTGCTTCACTCAAAGGTTTCGTGAGTATGTCCGCAAGTTGATCATCAGTGTTAACATACTCAAGAGATATGTCTTTCTTCTCGACATGATCACGAATAAAATGATATTTGATATCAATATGCTTAGTTCGTGAGTGTAAAACGGGATTATGTGTAATGGCAATTGCACTCGTGTTATCGCATTTGATGCTTACTTCTCGTGCATTAATGCCATAATCTTTCAATTGATGTGTCATCCATAAGATTTGAGCACAGCAGCTCCCAGCCGCTATGTATTCGGCTTCAGCCGTACTAGTGGCAATAGAATGTTGTTTCTTGCTAAACCATGACACGAGTCTTCCCCCTAGGAAATGGCAAGTTCCTGAGGTGTTTTTTCTATCGATTCGGCATCCTGCAAAGTCGGCATCTGAATAGCCAACAAGATCGAGAGATCCTCCTTTCGGGTACCAAAGTCCAACACTTTGTGTCCCTTTAAGGTATCTTAAGATATTTTTAGTGGCACTTAAGTGACTTTCTTTTGGTTTCGCTTGAAATCGGGGACATACACCAACAACAAACGAAATGTCAGGTCTGCTTGCTGTTAGGTATAGAAGAGATCCAATTATGCCACGAAAGTTTTTCTGATCCACATCTTTTCATTCGTTGTTAATATCCATTCTAAGAGATGTGCTCAAAGGAATTTTAACAGATGTTTTCCCATCAATGCCAAATTTTCGAATTAGATCCTTAGTGTATTTGGCTTGACTTATAAAGATTCCATCTGAGCATTGCTTTACTTGCAATCCCAGAAAGTAGTTGAGTTCTCCCATCATGCTCATTTCAAACTTGCCTTGCATGAGTGTTGAGAACTTTTCACATAACTCAGGGTTCGTGCTCCCAAAAATAATGTCATCAACATAGATTTGTACAAGAAGAATGTGATCATTGTCTTTGATACGAAAGAGTGTTTTGTCCACGACTCCTTTCATAAAACCACATTTTATGAGAAAGTGTGAGAGTGTATCATACCAAGCCTGTGGAGCTTGTTTTAATCCATAGAGAGCCTTTTTGAGATGATAGACCTTTTCATGCTCATTATCAATTGCAAAGCCAGGTGGTTGCTCAACATATACTTCCTCTTCTAGAAGTCCATTTAAGAAAGCACTCTTGACATCCATTTGATAGACTCTGAAGTTTTTATGAGCTGTAAAGGCCAAAAATATTCGTATGGCCTCCAGTCTAGCTACGGGGGTGAAGGTTTCATCAAAATCAATTCCTTCTTCTTGACAATACCCCTTAGCAACAAGACGAGCATTGTTCCTAACAATGAGCCCATCTTCACTCATTTTGTTCCTGAAGACCCATTTTGTTCCTATGACATTCTGATGGGTTGGTCTCGACACAAGTACCCATACTTCATTACATTCAAACTGATGGAGCTCTTCTTGCATGGCTATTACTCAGTCAAGGTCACTTAGGGCTTCGTCTATGGATTTTGGTTCCATTTGAGATAAGAAGCATGCCATCATGCTTTCGTGTAAGGAGGCTCTTGTTCGTACACCTTCTTGGACATTTCGTATTACTTGATCAGGTGGGTGATCTCTTAACCACCTAAGATCAGGTTCGAATGTATTTTGTTGATTTTGAACATCCATTTCAGGAATATAAGGTAGATCAATATAAATCATTGGTTCAGATGTTGTGGTGACATGATTGTTTTGTTGAGTTGTGACCTTTTCTTGAGTTGTAGGTTCGGGTTCAGAAACCTTTAGCTGATATTTTGTGTAGGACGATAGTATATCTTCATCGTCTAAAATTTCTTCATCAACATGTTGCTGAGGGTTTTGACTCGAATTACTTGGCGTTTTGATGTCGGATGGATTTTTCTCGGATTGTTCATCAAATTTAACATGAAAGGATTTCTCAATTACCATTGTTCGTTTATTTAGAACTCTAAATGCTTTGCTTACTGAGGAATATCCCATGAACAATCCTTCATCAGCTCTTTCATCAAAGGCCCTCAAATGATTCTTTCCGTTGTTGTGTATGAAACACCTGCAACCAAAGATATGAAAATAACCAATACTAGGTGTTTTACCTTTCCATAGTTCATATGGTGTTTTGTTGTGAGATTTGTTGATTAGGGATCTATTCTGTGTGTAGCATGCCGTATTTATAGCTTCGGCCCAAAATCTCTTTGGTAGGCCTGAATATGAGATCATTGTTCGTGCAGCTTCTTTCAAGGTTTTGTTTCTCCTTTCGGCCACCCCGTTTTGCTGAGGAGTTCATGCTGCTGAATGTTGATGAAAGATTCCATTTTGCGCACAAAACTCTTTTATGACCTTATTAACAAATTCAGTTCCCTGGTCTGATCTTATCCGAATGATTTTGACCTCCTTTTCTGTTTGAAGTTGTCTTAAGAGATTGGGAAGAACTGTTTCTGTTTCATTCTTCTTCTTCAAGAAAATCACCCAAGTATATCTCGTATTGTCATCTACAATAACGAGAGTATACTTTCTTCCACTCAAACTTGCTGGGTCAACTGGTCCAAAGAGATCCATATGTAGAAGGCTTAGAGATCGAGAGTTTGCCTCCACATCTTTCGACTTAAAAGATGACTTGAATTGTTTTCCCTTTTGACATGCCTCGCATATTTTATCTTTCGTGTATGATGCTTTGGGCAGTCCTCTCACGAGATTTCTTTTGGCGAGCTTGCTGATTGTCTTTAGGTTGAGATGGCTAAGTTTATTGTGCCATTCTTGATTAAGATCTGCATTACTTTTGGCCACAAAACAAACGTTAGAGTTAGAAGAAATCAAAGATATTACGTACATGTTCTTCTTTCGTTGACCAGATAAAGCTGTTTTGCCATCCTTCGTGTTCACGATTTTACACTCGTCCTTGAAGAATTCAACTTTATATCCTTTGTCACAGAATTGACTCGTGCTTAGAAGATTGAACTTCAGTCCTTCAACATAAGACACATCTTGTATTGTTATTCCCTTTTTGATAATATCCCCCTTTCCACGAGTTTTGCCACTGTTTTCTCCTCCAAAGATGACTTTGGGTCCATCTACTTCTATGAAGTTGCTCAGCATTGTTTTGTCACCAGTCATATGTCTTAAGCATCCACTGTCAACATACCATATGACTTGTTTTTCCTGCAGCAAAGATTATATGTTTTTAGGTACCCCTTGAATTTCGGGTCCTTGAGGGTTAGCTGTCAACTTTGGAACCCACATCAACCTAGAGTGTCCACGACTCATCCTTGGTCCTGTATACCCATTAGATGTGCGATAATCATAATGTATGCTGGCAAAGACTTTAGCATTATATCTTTTACGAAGATATTCCTGAGGAGGATTTTCATAATGCTTGAGATGATTGGTTTGTTAACGCAGATGAATCCTTTGTAGTTCTACTTTAGACAGAGGTTCTGGGTAATCATACCAATCTTCTTCTGATGGTCCAGTCCATCCATTACCATACCCAGATCTTATGAAGGATCTTTCGGGTTGTCTGATTCGTCCATTTTTTGGGTTTCCTTGATCAGGATTCTCTCGTGTTGTTTTAGGACGATATTGCCTCTGGTCAACATTCGGCCTTTTCCTTGATTGAATATTCTTAGCAGGCTGACCTTTCTTATGGTGTAGATTCTGTCTATTTCCATTTGGTCCATTCCTTTTGACATATTTTTGTCTAGGATTGCCTTTGTAAGATTTTTCATTTCGAGGATCCACAATTCGTTGTATAGCCTTTCCTTTCGGTAAGCTTGTTGATTGTGGTATGGCATCGTTGTTAACTTTCGTCATTGGCTCAGACACCTGGGTTGGTCCTTGAACAAATGCAGCTTGAAAGCCTTTGTGTGAATATGCATTCGTGGATTTGTTCAAGCAGGTTTGTGAGGAGGAGCTGGGGTCAAAACCAATTCTCGTTCTTTCCCCGGGCAGTCTGGAGTCATTCATCATTCAATCCATTAGATTGGATGAATTATTGAATTTGTCCAAGACTTCAAGCAATTCTTGCTCTCTCCTTTCTCGTGCTGTGCACTGCTCCTTCAGAGCGAGAACATTTTTCTCAAGTTGCTCCTTAGCAATGGCTAGCATAATGTTCTCAATTCGAACTTGCCTTAGCGCATTGTAGCTAATCATGAGCCGAGAGTTCTCCTCCTTAAGTTTGGAGTATGTGCTATTTATCACTTTGAACCTCCTCATCATTTTGGTAACTGATTCATTGGAGGTTTGACTCCCTATAGAACTTGACTCAGCTGAATAAAAAGAAGATGAATGAGAGTTTACCTCATCTTCGTCAGCCATAAGACATAGATCTTCTGATTCCTGACTGAAAAGGCATAAGAGTCCTTTTTCTTCTTCAGGACTTTTGTCGTCTGAACTCGAGCTTGAGGAGCTACTTTCGTCCACAATTGTGTCAGAGGTTTCGTTCACTACCATTGCCTTCCTTCTTCTCTCGTTTCTAGAGCCTGATGATTCTGGCTTGTCATTTATTTTGTATCTTTCTCCAGTCTCCTTGGATGGGCTTTTGGTAGTGTTGCTATCTTGATGCTTGCTCACTATTGGATGAGGACAATTGGCCTTAAAATGTCCTGGTTTTCGACAGTTGTAGCACAACAGTTGCGAGTCTGAGGTTTCTGCCTTTGAGGTTTGAAGAGAACTTTCGTGTTGCTTTCGGTGACCTGAACGGTGAGAGTCTTGAAAGTTGTTCTTCCCCATGAACCTTTTCATTTTCCTGAAAAATAGTGCATATTGTTCATCAGATAAAAAATCACAAGAGTTAGATCTCGACCTATTGGATGTTGATGCTGATTGGTTGGCCATGAGAGCGATATTTCTCGTTTCTGATTCCTCGGCATCTTTCGGTTTATGTTCGAACTCATATGCTTTGAGATCATTAAAGATCTTGGTCGTGCTCGTTGTTTTCATGTCTCGATTGTCCCTCATTGCAATGACCTTCATTTCCCAAGATTTTGGCAGGCCACGAAGAATTTTTAGATTCCTTTCTTTCTCGGTCATTTCCTTCCCGAGATCTGTCAGATCTCCCATGAGTCTGGTGAATCTCAGCTCCATATCCATGATTGTCTCATTTGGAAGCATCTTGAAATCTTCAAACTTCTTCATGGCTACAGTCAGTTTGTTGTCTTTCTCCTGCTCATCCCCTTCTCCTAGTTCCATCAGAACATTCCATATGTAACACCCCGTGTTACGGCCCCTAAAACCAATTAATTAATTAACCCTTAGCCCAAGAGAAAGAATAAATTATAATAATTAATTAGGAAAAAAGCCCACCATAGTCCATGGGCCCTTATCCCTAAACCCAATCCTTAGTTCCAAAAGGAATAGAATTAGCAAGCCTATAATATTAGTTCCTAATCAGGACTCCTAAGTATATAAATAGGGGACTTAAGAGGCACCTAGAACCCTCCCCACAAGATTAACGCCCCACCACCCCAAAAGAGCTCCAAGAATCCCCTTAGAAGAAATCAAGAAAGCAAGAAAGCTTAAAGAAAGACCCTTCATAGCCAAGGAATTAATTAAGGCTAAGAGGTAACCCATGTCTCAACAAAACCTATTTTCATAGATATAATTTCCCCCGTAGGATTTCCCCATATTATTGTATATTGATGATTTGTGATATTATTATTGATGATTAATGGGATAATTCCATGGGTGATCTTGATATTGGGAGGTTCTTGACAATGATGATGTTCTTGATGATTATACGGAGTTCTTGATGTTTATATGTCGTTCTTGATAATTGTTTGGCATTCTTGATGCTTATGTGTTATTTGTACCGAATCTTGTAATTCGAAGACGAATCGTATTCTTGTTGTTATAAAAGTGATTAGAACCCTAGGTTGTATCGTATGATATTATTCTTGGTGTATCAGGTTGGGAAATCGCATGTTTGGGTGTCGATTATGTTTAGAAAAGCATGATAGGTTATGTGCCGTACGTTTCTCGTATTTGATCCGTTAATTGTCTACGTGTTAATCGTTAATTGCGTTGCAAAGTGTCTAAGCATGGTTTCGGGTTCCACAATGGTTCCCGGGGCGTTTTGTGCGTAAAGAGTCAGTGGGGGGAAGGGGACCCGCCACCTACCCGCGGCCAGAAGGAGCGTCTCCGGCAGCGGGCAGCCGGCGGGCGGGCAGCTGCCCGCCGGCGACCCGCTGCCCGGAACAGTATTTACCGGCGGGTGGCCCCCCACCCACCGGCTACCCGCTGGAAATCATCCCCACTCGGGACCCCGGCTTCCCCGTTTGATGTTTTCCCGATCCCCGTGGTGTCCCAACGGACTCCGTCTATCGTGCCTAGGTCTAGTTTGATATTTCGGGTACCGTTCGTAGGTTGTATGAGTCTTATATATTGCATGTAGTTGAATTGGTATCCCGTTGACCTAGGTGAAAGAAGTATGAACCCCTTAGGATTATTCTTAGTATGTGAAGGATCACGCATAGGTTTTGTTATACGTTTTCTCCCCCTTCCCAATGTGTTAATGTGGGTTGCATGTGCTTGCTATGTGTTATGTGTGCATGATACCCCAATTCGGTTGCGATCGGATTGGTTATTCCTGAGCTGCGGTTCAGAAGCTGGCTGCGGTCAGATTTACACTCTTGGGCTACGGTCCACCGTTTGGTTGCGATCAAACGTTTCCACATGAGCTGCGGTTCATACTTTCCTGGCTGCGGTCAGATGACATTCTCTTGGGCTGCAGTCCACTGTTTGGTTGCGATCAAACATTATGATGAGCTGCGGTTCATCGGTCGGTTGCGATCGACCCCTCCGTGTTGCGATACGGGGCAGGGTGCTGCGGGGCCGTGTCAGAGCTATATGCGCTGACCCTCATGTATGGGCATGCGATTGGTCCTGTGGCGCCAACAAAGTGTGCTATGTGTTGAGATATGGATGAGTTGTGATTATGAGTATCTTGGGGGTTGTGACTTTGGGATTTATGTTGGGGATTGTTTACGTTGGGTTATGATTATTAATGGTGCTCAGCTCTATCTGTCTTGCCTGTTGTGGATTGTATAAGCTTGTTATAACTGTTGCTTGTGTCTAGCCTTATCTGTCGAGTCATCCCCGGATTTAAAAGCTAGAGTTCGTAGGATATATCTTCATGCTCAAGATGGTTTTCGTATATCTATATATATCTCTATATGTATTGTATTTCAACGCGTTGGAGTGGGTTACCAGCATCTCTCGCTGAACAGATATATTTGGCTTTCAGGCACAGAAGAATAAGTCACTAGAGCGCGCTAGAACTTGGAACGTAGAAGTAGATAGCTTCCCTTTCGGCCTGCGTGCCATGCTTATGCATTTACATTATTGAGGATATTAGTTAGTTAGCCTGTGCACCTGAGTTCTCTAGCTCAGGTGTGGCATAGCACCCCGTACTCTTGTATTATGGTTTGGGATTTAATGAGATTTCACCTTTATTTTATAAGTTTTAAATGTCTTGAAAATCTGGTGTGTTACAGTTGGTATTAGAGCCTAAGTTTGACCCTAGGATAAGACTCTTAAAACCGGACTGTAGGACATTAGGCTTGAGCTCTAGGTACATAGGAACATAGGATTTGGGAATCTTAGGATGCGCGGTGAGATTGTGAAACGTACACATAACCCCTCCTCACTTTATCCCTCCCTAACTTAAAGGAACCCCCCCCCCCCTTCACTTATTGCATCAAGGTAAGGACGCAAAATAACATCGACCTATGAACACCAGGATGGCGCCAAAAAGAAGACAGGTAGGAACACCGAAACTCCCCACTCAAGAATTCCTGACTCAGAATCTGCAACGCCTGGCCCAAATTGCCCAGGCACTAAGTACTACCGTTTCCCAGCCTCCACCAACAAACGAGGACTTGGAAATCCACCACCAAGTCTCGACACACCAACCACCCACCCTCTCGGGGAACGAAGACCCCACGACCCTCGATGAGTGGATCAGGACTTTCGACAAGATATTCAAGACAACTAAATGCCCCGAAGGGCACCAAGTAAGAATGGCCTCCTTCTACTTCAAACACGAGGCCGACACCTGGTGGGCTCACGAAGGACCCACCTGCGAACAAGACCCCGGATTCAACTGGGACGCCCTAAAGACGCGGCTACGGGAACAATTCTATCCCAACCATCTGAGAGCCACCATATACGAAGAATTCCTCCACCTAAGACAAGGTGTAACCTCGATCACGGAATACGACCAACAATTCCACCGACTGGCTCGCCTCCTCCCCGAGCTAGTGCCCACCGAGGAGACCAGAATCGAAAGGTTCATAACAGGCCTCAACCCCGAATATCAAAAAGCCCTGGCCACACAAGAGCCAGGAACCCTAGGGGAGGCCTATGCCAAGGCATCCCAACTACAACATGTGCCAAACCAACCCCAGGAAACACGTCTGGGATGCAAAAGGAAATCTGAAGGAAGTCACGTAAACTCTACCCGCGGCTCTAAAAACCCCAGGGCCGCCTCACCACGCCAAGTCACGGCGACAACCATTCAAGGAAGAATCCTTACTCTAAGCAAAGCCAAAATTGGGGACAGCAACATAGTCTCCGGAACCTTCCAAGTACACGCCACCCCGCCACAGTATTGTTTGACTCAGGGGCTACCAACTCGTTTATAGCAACCGAGTTTGCCACTCAGCTCGGCCTCAACTCCAGCACCAAGGTCCGACTTCAGGTCAAGATGGCCTCAGGCGAAATCCTAGAATGCGACCGCATGTACGAAAACATAATGATCACCATACAAGGGGTGGAATTTCCCAACAACTTAATCCGATTCAAACTGGATGGGGTACAGGTGATCTTGGGCATGGATTGGCTAGGGAAATACCAAGCACAAATCCTATGCGGAGAACAAAAAGTGGTCCTACGGGGGCCAAGCGGTAAGAGGGTGTCATACCGTGGGACCCACCGGGAGGCCGGGATCAGAGTGGTGAACATGATAAAGATGAAGAAATACCTAAACAAGGGAAGCGAGGTCTTCCTATGTTCGGTCAAGGACCTCAGCACCAAAACCCCCGAACCACAAACCATTCCAGTGGTAAACAAATTCACCGACGTCTTCCCGGACGAAATCCCCGGGGCACCCCCAGCCAGAGAAGTCGAGTTCACCATAGATCTCGTACCGGGTGCTGCCCCGATTTCCAAACCACTCTACCGGTTAGCACCAAAAGAAATGAAGGAACTGAAGACACAACTGCAGGAATTGCTAGACAAAGGCTACATCCGTCCTAGCACCTCCCCATGGGGAGCGCCAGTGTTGTTTGTTAAAAAGAAGGATGGGAGCACGCGCCTATGCATCGACTACAGGGAACTTAATCAAGTCACAATAAAGAATAAGTATCCCCTTCCCCGAATCGACGACTTGTTCGACCAACTTAAGGGGGCAGGGGTATTTTCAAAGATTGATCTAAGATCCGGGTATCACCAAATACAGGTGGCCAAACCAGACATTCAGAAAACGGCCTTCCGGACACGTTACGACCACTATGAATTCACCGTAATGCCCTTCGGACTCACCAAAGCGCCTGCCATATTCATGGACCTCATGAACCGAGTATTCCGACCCCACTTGGATGACTTCGTCATTGTATTCATTGACGACATCCTAGTCTATTCCCGAAACAAGGAAGAACATGCAAGACACCTCCGCATAACCCTGCAGACTCTAAGAGAGCACCAACTATACGCCAAGTTTTCTAAATGCGAATTCTGGAAGGACAGTGTGGCCTTCTTGGGTCACGTGATAGCCAAGGAAGGAATTAAGGTGGACCCCGCCAAAATCCGTGCCGTTAAGGAATGTACCACACCGAGCTCACTCTCAGAAGTCCGAAGCTTCCTAGGCTTGGCCGGCTACTACAGGAGGTTTGTACCCGACTTCACCAAGATAGCCCAACCCCTCAACAAACTCATGAAAAAGGAAACTCCCTTCCAATGGGGCAGCGACTGCATCTCAGCCTTTCGAGAATTAAAGGATAAGTTAACCACGACACCCGTACTCGCCATTCCCTCTGGGGAGGAAGGATTCGAGGTCTTCAGTGACGCATCCAAGAAGGGGTTGGGATGCGTGCTAATGCAAAAAGGCCGAGTAATAGCCTACGCATCCAGGCAGCTCAAAACCCACGAAGAGAACTACCCCACCCACGACCTCGAACTAGCCGCAATCGTGTTCGCACTAAAAATTTGGAGGCATTACTTATATGGGGTGCAATGCAAGATCTACACGGACCATAAGAGCCTAAAGTACATCTTCACCCAGAAAGACCTAAACATGAGACAACGGAGGTGGTTAGAACTCATAAAGGACTACGATCTGGACATCCAATACCACGAAGGGAAGGCTAACGTTGTGGCGGATGCCCTAAGCAGAAAGGCTAACCACTCCCTCAACACCACCTGGGTCCTACCGGACCAACTGTACAGGGACTTCCAAAGACTAAATCTGGAAATCATAAAGCAAGATCAAACCCACCCCGACGCCCACTTGTTCAACACGCAAGTCATACCTACACTCTTCGAGGAAATCAGAATAGGGCAACAGCAGGATCCGGAACTAGACAAGATCCGCCTCAACCTAACCCAGGGGAGGGAAGGACCCTTCAAAATACACGAAGACAGCAGTCTCCGTTACCAAGGTAGGTGGTGCGTGCCCTCAACGCACCCCCACTTGAAACAACAAATCTTGGAGGAAGGACACAACTCCCCATACTCAGTGCGCCCAGGGGGTGGCAAGCTATACCAAGATGTGAAGAGGTCGTTCTGGTGGCCCAACATGAAAAAGGAAATCGCGGATTTCGTGGCCAAGTGTCTGAATTGCCAAAGGCTGAAGGCCGAACGATGCAAACCCAAGGGACTCATACAACCCCTCGAGATACCACAAGGAAAGTGGGATTCCATATCCATGGACTTCGTCGGGGGACTACCCCCAACAAAAACCGGCAAGGACAAGATTTGGGTCATAGTGGACCGACTAACCAAGACGGCGCGATTCATCGCCACGAAGGAAACATGGACAATGACACAACTAGCCCAAGCCTACTTGAGCCAGGTAGTGAAGTATCACGGAGTCCCCCGAAACATCGTATCCGATAGAGACTCCAGGTTCCTCTCACAATTCTGGAAATCACTGCAATTAGCTTTGGGGACACGACTAAAACTAAGCACTGCCTTCCACCCCACCACGGACGGCCAAACCGAAAGGACCATTCAGACCCTCGAAGACATGCTAAGAGCCTGCGTGTTAGACTTTCAAGGGACATGGGAAGAACACCTAGACCTTATTGAATTCTCATACAACAACAGCTACCACGCGAGCATTCGTATGGCTCCCTACGAAGCTCTATACGGATCAAAATGTAGAACCCCCTTTTGTTGGGAAGACATGGTCGACCCAATAACACTAGGGCCCCAACACCTACAAGATACCATCGCCAAGGTCAAACACATCCGGGAAAGGATGAAGGCCGCCCAAGACCGCCAGAAGTCCTATGCCGACCTAAAGAGGAAACAAGCCGAGTTCAACACCGAGGACAAGGTCTGGTTGAGGATTTCGCCCACACGAGGGGTGATGAGATTCGGAAGAAAAGGAAAGCTCAGCCCTCGATTTATCGGCCCCTATGAAATCATAGAAAAAGTCGGGAACCTAGCCTATCGCCTCGCTCTACCCGTTGAACTAGAACGAGTACACAACGTATTTCACATATCCCAGCTAAAGAAATACGTACCCGACCCAAACCACGTGCTTCAACCCGAGGTCGTGAACCTCGACGAGTCACTAACATACCATGGGACCGAGGAAGCAACGTGGGAGCTCAAAGACACCATGAGGGAACGCTACCCCGAACTTTTCACACCAGGTAACTAAGACAAGGTCACACGGCAAGGACCAAGCTTCGGGGACGAAGCTTTCTGTTAAGGGGGGGGAGAGTGTAACACCCCGTGTTACGGCCCCTAAAACCAATTAATTAATTAACCCTTAGCCTAAGAGAAAGAATAAATTATAGTAATTAATTAGGAAAAAAGCCCACCATAGTCCATGGGCCCTTATCCCTAAACCCAATCTTAGTTCCAAAAGGAATAGAATTAGCAAGCCTATAATATTAGTTCCTAATCAGGACTCCTAAGTATATAAATAGGGGACTTAAGAGGCACCTAGAACCCTCCCTACAAGATTAACGCCCCACCACCCTAAAAGAGCTCCAAGAATCCCCTTAGAAGAAATCAAGAAAGCAAGAAAGCTTAAAGAAAGACCCTTCATAGCCAAGGAATTAATTAAGGCTAAGAGGTAACCCATGTCTCAACAAAACCTATTTTCATAGCTATGATTTCCCCCGTAGGATTTCCCCATATTATTGTATATTGATGATTTGTGATATTATTATTGATGATTGATGGGATAATTCCATGGGTGATCTTGATATTGGGAGGTTCTTGATAATGATGATGTTTGGCATTCTTGATGCTTATGTGTTATTTGTACCGAATCTTGTAATTAGAAGACGAATCGTATTCTTGTTGTTATAAAAGTGATTAGAACCCTAGGTTGTATCGTATGATATTATTCTTGGTGTATCGGGTGGGGAAATCGCATGTTTGGGTGTCGATTATGTTTAGAAAAGCATGATAGGTTATGTGCCGTACATTTCTCGTATTTGATCCGTTAATTGTCTACGTGTTAATCGTTAATTGCGTTGCAAAGTGTCTAAGCATGGTTTCGGGTTCCACAATGGTTCCCGGGGCGTTTTGTGCGTAAAGAGTCAGTGGGGGGTAGGTGGGGGGTAGGGGACAGGCCACCTACCCGCGGCCAGAAGGGGCGTCTCCGGGAGCGGGCAGCCGGCGGGCGGGCAGCTGCCCGCCGGCGACCCGCTGCCCGGAACAGTATTTACCGGCGGGTGGCACCCCACCCACCGGCTACCCGCTGGAAATCATCCCCATTCGGGACCCCGGCTTCCCCGTTTGATGTTTCCCCGATCCCTATGGTGTCCCAACGGACTCCGTCTATCGTGCCTAGGTCTAGTTTGATATTTTGGGTACCGTTCGTAGGTTGTATGAGTCTTATATATTGCATGTAGTTGAATTGGTATCCCGTTGACCTAGGTGAAAGAAGTATGAACCCCTTAGGATTATTCTTAGTATGTGAAGGATCACGCATAGGTTTTGTTATACGTTTTCTCCCCCTTCCCAATGTGTTAATGTGGGTTGCATGTGCTTGCTATGTGTTATGTGTGCATGTTACTGTAATTGGTCCAGTTGTTATGACGTCCCACATTTTGTCATGTATGGAGCAGAGGAGTGCCTGCATTCTTATCTTCCAGTCATCAAATTTAGCAAGACTAAAAACGAGCTCCTTAGAGCGGTTAGCATGATCCTTTTTCCATTTTGCAAAAATTCGTGCAGAGTTGAAAAATATGCAGTTTTTCATAATTTTGATAGGGGATCTACCAGGCAATAAAAGCAAAGCCTTTACCATTCACGGTATTTGGCTCTGATACCACTTGTTGGTCCCGATAGAGTGTAGTGAGAGTCTAGAGGGGGGAGGTGGGGTGAATAGAATCTTTTCGTGTTTTGCCCTAAAGACCACCTTTCTGTGATTTGGCGCAGCGGAAATATCAAGTTCGATTATTTGCTTTGCACGAGTTTACGTTGTAAGGAAAGCTTTCGGAAATAGTGATGAGGACAATATGATGCAGAAGAGAAAAGCGTAAGTAAAGAGATAGAGAGACAAGGGATTTTATAGTGGTTCGGCTAACGTTGCCTACTCCACTCTTCTTCCACAACTTATGGAAGGATTGCACTATCACTCGTTAGTACAATTACACAAAGACTTCCTTGATCACTAATCCGGACAGCCTTTGTAGGTTTTTCAACTTCTCGAGTTTACTCCGCCTCTATCAACTTCTTCTTCAGAGTTGAGGTTGGTAGAAAATGATTTCTGATTTCTCCAACTTGATGAAGTCTTGACTGTGTGAGATGATTGCTTCGAACAAATGGCAAGACTTCTTTAAGGTGTAAGATGATGATCAATGAACTTTTTCAAATATCTTAGCACCTTAACACTGGTTCACAAACGCTTTAGAGAGCAGAGAGCGTTTAAGAGCTTTTGCATATATGGATCGAGTGAATGGAACCAGCACCTTCTTAGTTGATGAAGGTGGATTTATATAGGTGATGAAAATTCATCCGTTGGAGGGAGATGAAATTTTTGAACCTTTTAACCAGTGGATAAGGACCGGGGAGCTTCATGCATTAAATGCTCCATTAATGAGGTTGTACCATGTAGCCGTTGAAGGTATGGAGAGCATTAGGGTTTTGTCCTTTAGCTCCAGGAGATGGTACATCTTCATTTAATGCTCCTTGGTAAACGTGTCCCACAAGTTGAGGTCCTTATTTTCCTAGGATGTTGTCAAGTCAGACAGACAAAACATTCTTCTCGTTGTTGAAGAGAAAGAGTGCTTGGTGAGAATCGTCTTTAATAAATCTGTCCTTTCGAGGTAGTTGACAACTTCTGATTAATTCTCGTTACTGTTTATCATGCCTTGTGTCTGCTTTCGTCTTTAGAGACCCTATCATCTAGACATAACTCATTTTCGTGTGTTTGTCTAGCTTAACACGAATTACAGAGGAGTTATGGCAACTCTCGTCTAGGACGAAAGTAGCAATCGAAAAAGCTAATAGTTAGGGGTCTACTTTCTTCATTACATTGGTATCATCAAAATCCTAATACAAGGTTCCTAACAGCAATTAAGTCTAATGACACATCATGGAATTTAAACATTCTGGATGGTAATAATTCAACAAAATGAGACATATTAAATTTAGGCATCTTGTTTGAATTGTCAACAAGCACAAAATCTTTCCTCCTAGAGCTTAAGGTAAAATCAAACAGAAAATTCATGGAAATATCAAGTAATGATTTAGATGTATTATGGTGGTAAGTAGCACAATTCTGAACATAAGATTCTACATCTTTTTTCTTCTTTGGCCAATGAAAATATCCATGCAAAACATCATCACTCCTTGGAAAATCAAAATGTCCCTTATTTGAATCAAAAATTAAATCATAGCCCAAAACAAAGCAAAGAGTGTCAATCCCATTGACTTTGAACCAAAACCCCTTGTGCAAGTAGTAATTGCCATAAGAAGTTTTCAAATGTGCCTTATAACTTCCAAGTGATTCCTTATCTCTATCAAATAAAGTTTTAGTAAAATCAAAATTAAGGAATCTTGGATGTATGGAGGCAAACAAATTTCTAACACATCTAGCAAGTAGGTCATTAATAGAAACATGGCAAACAAATCTAGAGAATTTTAATGCATGCTTTTGAAATAAAAGTGAGTAAATAGTTACTCCCCTTCTTTTCTCTTGCTTATTATCCTTTTTTGTTAGCAAGCGAGGCTGAACTTTGATAGCTATGACTGGTTCTTTCCACTGTACCACTGATAGCGGTTCCTTAGTTTGGCTGCAATCTAAGTTAGAGGACTGGAGTGGTGACTCCAATTCTAAATGTGGAGGTTCCAGTTTGCTCTCTTTGATTTCTTCTTTCTTCAAGGCTAGTTTGAGAGCTTGCTTCGATCTCAGTTGAATTACTTCTACTTGTTTTGGAAGTAGAGGCTTAAGCACATGTATAAATCTATTATAGGTGACATTGCATGTGTTGTTGAGTGCATTATAATAAAAATGTCTATCATGTTGCCATGACCTTCCAAGTGAAACATGTGCAATACGCATTGGCACAATACTTGCCAATTCAAAAAGGAATAAAAACTTGTTTAGTCACTCTCGCATTCCCTGAATCAATAAGATTGTATGGTGGGGGGTGATTGATAAGAGGTAACTTAAGGTAGTCCACCATGGCTGCACTAGCGAAATTCATACAACGATCCGAATTGATAACGATAATGCATCCCTTTCCATGAATGTTTCCTATAGTATAGAGTGGCAATTGCACTCGCTTAGGGTGTTGCTCTAGATTAGTCATTCGAGTGCTTAAACCTTCCAGGGCAAAGGCTAGAGCATCTATTTTCTACTCTAATCTCTTATGTGTGTTTGGAACCTCTTCAGCCATCTGTAGATGATAAACAAAATCTAAAAACAAGAAGATATGTGAGTTCATGTTAGTGAAACCAAAAAGTTGGCTCGCTCCCTCTGTATTCTCAGCTCACAGGTAGGAGGTGGATTATATGGCTCTGGGGTGCACTACGCACTCTTACAAACACACACTCCACTCGTGTATCGCTCAAGGTGGCAGATACTCTAACAAGCCTTTTTCCGAAAAGGAAAATTCTAGTCCAGAACTCAAGTTGATATGGATTCAACCTCAAAGTTCAAGAAAACGTACCTTGAAAAACTTCACAAGCCTTTGAGAGTAAGGTGTATCGCGAGGTAGGTAATAAAATTGAGAGCAAGAAGCAAAGAAAAAGGACAATACAAGCAAAGAAACTAAGCAAGATTTGAATGAAAAAAAGGAAGCAAAGAAAGAAGTATGGCAGAAAGATATGCAGGACCAATATCAGAAGATAGACACAAATAGAATGTAATAGGGGTGCAAGTGTACCACAACCAAATAGGAATATATCAAGAAATCCTTCCAACCTTATACTTTTCCCCTTCCTTTTCCCTCCGAAATTCTCCTACCAACCAGATTCTTTCCCCAACCTTATTCTTCTTCTTTATTGCTTTCTCTTTTTTGCTTTTTTTTTTTCAACTTTCTTGATTTGTTTTTGATTTTTTTTTGATAAGTAACCTCCAAATAACTACTGTAAGTATCAACAAAAAATTCGGACCAAGAAGATCCACACAGCCCCTTCAAAACATAATCAAGAATTTCAAGAATCACCTAGAAAAACAGAAACGCTGCCCTTACTTCGAAGATCAATATCTCAATGACCGTAATGAATTAGCAAGTGTATCAATATATCAATTACCAAGTCCAAGTTTTCAAATAAGATGGAGTATTTCCCCAAGATAGCTCTCAATGTAAAGATAGAGATGAATCGAAATACCTTAAACCTCATGAGAAACCCTTAGTCCCGAATCCTCAAAGACTTTGAAGAATCCCGTGTAGCTTCTAGTACCTCGATGTTGAAATCTTCAATCAACTAGAGTCGGATCTAGTTTCCTTCGATTCAAGAACGAGTCCACGAACCTAAATCTAAGGTTGAAGAAAGGAAGATTATTCGAGTCCACGAATCAATTTGCTAGTCGAGTCCACGACTAGCACTAATTGAGTCCACAATCAGCCATAAGGTTTCTTACACAAGTGTAAGGAAAAACTTAAGAATTTTATTGAATTAAAGTATCCCTAAAAATGATATGGATGTGCCTATTAATAGGTATAGGACATCATTGTAATCCTAAATACAATGAGAAAAAGAGTCTTAAACCTAATCTAGAAAGCAAGTAAATATAGTCCTATTAGGAAAGGGATTTAAGGAATCCTTTCTAAATAGAAAAAGAGTTCTAAACCTAATCTAGAAAGCAAGTAAATATAGTCCTATTTAGAAAGTGATTTAAGGAATCCTTTTCTAAATACAAAAAGAGTCCTAAACCTAATCTAGAAAGCAAGTAAATATAGTCCTATTTAGAAAGGGATTTAAGGAATCCTTTCTAAATACAAACTAGTGTTTTCTCTTTAATTCCAAAGAATTTATAATAATGATGAACACAAATAGTAAAGCTGATTTGGGCCTTGGATCTTGTGATTGGCCCATTTGTACTCTTATTGGATCTTCATTATGTTGGGCCGCATCAGCTTCGGAGCGCGCTAGTGGATTCATGGACTTAGTTTTGATAGTTCTAGCTTGGATGAGATGGCCTGCGTGCCTTGATTTGTATTTGGGTATTAGTTACGATTTATGCTTTGTTAATTAGTTAGCCTATGCGTCTGAGTTCTCCAGGTCAGATGTGGCATATCACCCTGACTTCTATGTCTAGTTTATGCTCTGTTTTGGAATTAATAAGAGATTAGCCTTTATTTTATAGGTTTAAAATATCTTGAAATTTAGGGGTGTTACAGTTGGTATCAGAGCCTAAGTTCGACCTAGGATAAGACCCCTAAGGACACGACTCTAGGACATTAAGTTCGGACTCTAGGTACTTAAGTACATAGGATCTAGGAAGTTTAGGGCACGCGGTGAGGCTGTGAGTTTATCTAACATTATCTGCTTAACTTCTCTCTAATCTATTATGTGCTTAGCTTGAAAGTCCCTCATAAATTATAACATCAAGGTAAGGATGCGAGTCCTGAACTTACCGTTACGATCGGTGTTGATCCTGTAGACACCGGAATGGCACCATCAAGAGATCAACCAGAACACCACACACACGATCTCCTGACTCAGAACCTACAGCGATTAACCCAGATCGTTCAAACACTGAGCCACGCCTTAACAACCGATAATGATCCAACCCCAATGGGTGGAAACCACGACTTAGTACGCCGAATCGGGGAAATATGACACACCTTCGTTCGCCGGCGAAGAGGACCCTGAGACACTCAAGGAATGGGTTCGGACTTTCAATAAGACCTTCGGCATGTCGCCGACGAGTGGTGGGCCCAGACAGAGCCAGGCATGAGCTGGCCGGCCTTGCAAACCAAACTGAGAGAGCGTTTCCATCCCTAACGCATCCGTACGGTCAAGGGCGAAGAACTCCTACGCCTGAGACAGGGAAACTCCACCGTAGAGGAATACCATAATAAATTCCTAAAGCTGACCCACTTCGCCAACGAGTTGGTCCCTACCGAAGCCTTTAGAGTAGAAAGGTTCGTGGCCGGACTCAACTTCGAAAGCCAAAAGGCCTTGACCATGCACAAACCGAAGACATTTGAGGAAGCCTATGCTAAGGTAGCCAAACTCCAACAAATACCACGCAACCCACGGGGGACACAAGAGGGACACAAAAAGAAAGTCGATGGAAGTCACGCAACCCCTCCACGGAAAACAAAGGTTGTCAGGGCCACCCCGCCCCATGACCGGAAAAAAGCAATGGCGCAAGTCCCAGAGGAGGGGGCGAAGGTCATCCAGGGAATGATCCTTGCCATGAGTAGAGCCCGAATCGGAGATAGCGACGTAGTCACCGGAACCTTCCTCGTGCACACCGTTCCTGCCATCGTGCTATTTGATTCAGGAGCAACCAATTCATTCATAGCAGATGAATTCGCCACAAGGCTCGGTTTAACCACAAGCACAGGGGTACAACTAAGAGACAAAGTGGCATCGGGCGAAGTAATGAAGTGTGATCGCATGTACAAGGACATAATGATCACCATCAGTGGAATAGAATTTCCCAGCAACCTAATCCAGTTGAAGTTGGATGGAATACAGGTAATCTTGGGGATGAACTGGCTGGGGAAATTCAAGGTACAGATTCTATTCGGCGAACAGAAAGTGGTCTTAAGGGGACCAAACAGGAAACGGGTTTCCTATCGCGGATCCCCCAGAAATTCAGAAATCAAACTGGTGAAAATGATGAAAATGAAGAAGTACTTAACCAAAGGGCACGAAGCCTTTCTGTGCTCAATCGAGGATTTGGATGCCAAAAATAATGAACCACAGATAATTCCGGTAGTGGACGAATTCACGGACGTTTTTCCAAATGAGATCCCCGGAGTACCTCCGCCCAGGCAAGTAAAATTCACCATAGACTTGGTGCTAGGCACTGCCCCTATCTCAAAGCCACCCTATAGGCTGGCACCAAAGGAAATGCAAGAACTGAAAGCACAATTACAAGACTTGTTAGATAAAGGGTACATATGCCCCAGCACCTCACCATGGGCAGCACCGGTACTGTTCATCAAAAAGAGAGATGGAAGCATGCGATTATGCATTGATTACAGGGAACTAAATCAGGTTACTATAAAGAACAAGTATCCCCTCCATCGGATAGACGACTTGTTCGACCAACTCAAGGGAGCAGGGGTGTTCTCGAAAATCGATTTGAGATCCGGATACCATGAAATAAAAGTGGCCAACCCCTATATTCCAAAGACAGCCTTTTGAACCCGCTACGACCACTATGATTTCATATTAATGCCATTCGGGCTAACCAATGCACCCGCAATCTTCATGGATCTCATGAACCGTGTATTTTGACCCCACCTGGATGACTTCGTGATTGTATTTAGTGACGACATCCTGGTCTACTCACAAGACAAGGAGGAACACGAGAAACACCTCCGGCACAACCTTACAAACCCTGGGGGAAAATCAGCTATATGCCAAACTCTCCAAATGCGAATTCTGGAAAGGCAGCGTAGCATTTTTGGGCCACGTGATAACCAAAGAGGGGATCGGGGTAAATCCGACCAAGATCCGAGCAGTCAAGGAATGGCCCACACCCAAAGGTAGTTCCAGAGGATAGGAGCTTCCTTGGGTTGGCCTAAAGGAGAGGCTGACCACAGCCCCAGTATTAGCACTACCCTCGGGAATAGAAGGATTCGAAGTTTTCAGCGACGCTTCTAAAAAGGGGCTGGGATGCGTGCTAATGCAATATGGCAAGGTAATAGCATACGCGTCCAGACAAATCAAAACCCACGAGGAAAATTACCCAACACATGAACTAGAACTAGCCGCCATTTTGTTCGCCGTAAAAATCTTGAGGCATTATCTATACGGGGTGCAATGCAAGATGTACACAGATCATAAAAGCCTGAAATACATCTTCACTCAAAAGGATCTGAACATGCGACAACAATGCTGGTTAGAACTCATAAAAGATTATGAATTGAATATTCAATACCACGAAGGGAAAGCTAACGTTGTGGCAGACGCACTAAGTCGAAAAACGAGCCACTCCCTCAACACCACGTGGATACTGTCAGACGAACTATGTAAAGAATTCCAAAGGTTAAAATGGGAGATAGTGGAGCAAGGACGAACAGATTTGGAAATCCAACTATTTAATCTCAGAATCATACCTACACATTTGAAGAAATCAAAGCCGGACAACAACAGGATCCTTAATTGGATAAAATCTGACTCGACCTGGCCCAGGGAAAGGACGGGCCATTCAAACTATCTAATGATGGCAGCCTCCGCTATAAGGAAAGATGGTGCATACCTACAACACACACCCACCTAAAACGACAAATCCTAAAGGAAGGGCACAGTTCACCTTACTCCGTGCACCCCGGAGGCGATAAACTGTACCAAGATGTGAAGAAGTTGTTTTGGTGGCCCAACATGAAGAAGGAAGTAGCAGACTTTGTAAGCAAATGCCTGAACTGCCAAAAGGTGAAAGCTGAACGATGCAAACCCAAGGGACTCGTACAACCCCAATGCAACCCAAACTACTGAAGATCCATTAAGACTACCAGTTGGGCCAATCACAAGGTCTAAGTCCAAACAATTAAGACAACTCTTCATTGGTTATGTTCAAAAATGGTGGAAATCCAATTCAAGCCCAATTGCAAATGATGGCGAGGAACTCAAGGCTTTTTATAATTGTTTAAGTGCTGATTTTGGTGATTAAATTCGTCCCAAATCAGCCCTATTATTTTTGGTAATCATTAATTTAAGTTGTTTGGCATAAAAGAGAAAACACTAGTTTGTATTTAGAAAGGATTCCTTAAATCCCTTTCTAAATAAGACTCTATTTACTTGTTTTCTAGATTAGGTTTAGGACTCTTTTTCCCATTGTATTTAGAATTATAATGCTGCCCCTATACCTATAAATAGGGGCACATCCATATCAGTTTCGATCAGGCTTTAATTCAATAAAATTCTTAAGTTTTTCTTTACACTTGTGTAAGAAACCTTATGGCTAATTGTGGACTCAATTAGTGGCTAGTCGTGGACTCGACTAGAAAATTGATTCGTGGACTCGAATCAATCTTCCTTTCTTCAACCTTAGATATATGTTCGTGGACTCGTTCTTGAATCGAAGGAAACTAGATCCGACTCTAGTTAATTGAAGATTGCATCATCGAGGTACTTGAAGCTACCATGGGATTCTTCAAAGTCTTTCAGGATTCGGGACTAAGGGTTTCTCGTGAGGTCTAAGTTATTTTGATCCATCTCTATCTTTAATTTTGAGAGCATTCTTGGGACAATATTCCATCTTATTTGAATCTTGGACTAGGTTCATATCAATTTGGTATTCAGAGCCTAGGTTTATCTCTTTCTTATCTACATACTACTTTTTTTTCCGTGCCTTATTCATAAAAAACCCTAAAAAAATTTTCCTTTGCATTCTTGATTGTGTTCTTGAATCTTGATACATGTTCTCCAGTTTCTTGAAAAACAATCCCGAAAGAGTTTTCCCTTTTTCCCGTCTAATATCAACGAGACCTCACACCTCCTAATCACCATATTACCAAATATTCTGTCGAGAAAACAAATCCATCTCACCCTTACCTATATCCAAAGCGCATTCACGCGCAATCACGTCGCTATCACACCCTGGCTATATTTCCGTGTTCTGTGTCCAGTTTCAAAGAATGACCTATATCTCAAGATACACTGGTTATTTTATCTGAAATTTTGATATGTTTTAGATATCGTCTGGGGCGTTCTATTGATATATTATACACTTGCTAATTCCTTACGGTCATTGAGATATTGATCTTCGAAGTAAGGGCAGAGTTTCTGTTTTTTTTTTTTTTTTTGGGTGATTCTTGAAATTCTTGGTTCTGTTTTGAAGGGGTTGTGTGGATCCTCTTGGTCCGAAATTTTGGTTGATATTTACAGTAGTTATTTGGAGGTTACTTATCAAAAAAAATCAAGAAAGTTGGAAAAAAAACACAAAAAAAAAAAAAAAAGAGAAAGAAGAAGAAGAATAAGAATAAGGTTGGGGAAAGAATAAGGTTGGTAGGAGAATCTTGGAGGGAATAGGAAGGGAATAGATTCCTATTTTGTTGTGGTATACTTGAACCCCTCTTGCATTCTATTTGTCTCTATCTGTTGATATTGGTCTTGCACATATTTCTGTCATACTTCCTTCTTTGGTTTCCTTTTTCTTTCAATTCTTATTTAGTTTCTTTGCTCGTATTGTGCTTTTTCTTTGCTTCTTGCTCTCAATTTTATTACCTATCTCGTGATACACCCTTACTCTCAAAGGCTTATGAAGTCTTCCAAGGTACGTTTTCTTAAACTTTGAGGTTGAATTCATATCAACTTGAGTATCAGACTAGAATTTTCCTTTTTGGAAAAAGGTTAGCTTGTGAGAGTATATGCCACCTTGAGCGATACACGAGTGGAGTGTGTGTTTGTAAGAGTGTGTAGTGCACCCCCAGAGCTATATAATCCACCACTTACCTGCGAGCTGAGAATAGTGAGGGAGCGAGCCAACTTTTTGGTTTCTCTAACGTGTCTACTCATACATCTTTTTGTTTTTAGAATTTTTTTTTTCTTCTTCCTCTACAGATGGATGAACAAGTTCTAAACCCACCACAGACATTGGAAGAAAAAATAGATGATTTAACATTCCCCATGGACGGGTTACTCACAAGATTGACTAATCTGGAGCAACACCCATAGAGGTTGTGGTACACTTGAACCCCTCTTGTTTGGCATAAAAGAGAAAACACTAGTTTGTATTTAGAAAGGATTCCTTAAATCTCTTTCTAAATAAGACTCTATTTACTTGTTCTCTAGGATTAGGTTTAGGACTCTTTTTCCCATTGTATTTAGAATTGTAATGTTGCCCTTATACCTATAAATAGGGCACATCCATATCAGTTTCGATCAGGCTTTAATTCAATAAAATTCTTAAGTTTTTCTTTACACTTGTGTAAGAAACCTTATGGCTAATTGTGGACTCAATTAGTGGCTAGTCGTGGATTCGACTAGAAAATTGATTCGTGAACTCGAATCAATCTTCCTTTCTTCAACCTTAGATTTATGTTCGTGGACTCGTTCTTGAATCGAAGGAAACTAGATCCGACTCTAGTTGATTGAAGATTGCATCATCGAGGCACTTGAAGCTACCATGAGATTCTTCAAAGTCTTTCAGGATTCGGGACTAAGGGTTTCTCGTGAGGTCTAAGTTATTTTGATCCATCTCTATCTTTAATTTTGAGAGCATTCTTGGGACAATATTCCATCTTATTTGAATCTTGGACTAGGTTCATATCAATTTGGTATTCAGAGCCTAGGTTTATCTCTTTCTTATCTACATACTACTTTTTTTTCCGTGCCTTATTCATAAAAAACCCTAAAAAAATTTTCCTTTGCATTCTTGATTGTGTTCTTGAATCTTGATACATGTTCTCCAGTTTCTTGAAAAACAATCCCGAAAGAGTTTTCCCTTTTTCCCGTCTAATATCAACGAGACCTCACACCTCCTAATCACCATATTACCAAATATTCTGTCGAGAAAACAAATCCATCTCACCCTTACCTATATCCAAAGCGCATTCACGCGCAATCACGTCGCTAACACACCCTGGCTATATTTCCGTGTTTTGTGACCAGTTTCAAAGAATGACCTATATCTCAAGATACACTGGTCATTTTATCTGAAATTTTGATATGTTTTAGATATCGTCTGGGGCGTTCTATTGATATATTATACACTTGCTAATTCCTTACGGTCATTGAGATATTGATCTTCGAAGTAAGGGCAGAGTTTCTGTTTTTTTTTTTTTTTTTTTTGGGTGATTCTTGAAATTCTTGGTTCTGTTTTGAAGGGGTTGTGTGGATCCTCTTGGTCCGAAATTTTGGTTGATATTTACAGTAGTTATTTGGAGGTTACTTATCAAAAAAAATCAAGAAAGTTGGAAAAAAAACACAAAAAAAAAAAAAAAAAAAGAGAAAGAAGAAGAAGAATAAGAATAAGGTTGGGGAAAGAATAAGGTTGGTAGGAGAATCTTGGAGGGAATAGGAAGGGAATAGATTCCTATTTTGTTGTGGTATACTTGAACCCCTCTTGCATTCTATTTGTCTCTATCTGTTGATATTGGTCTTGCACATATTTCTGTCATACTTCCTTCTTTGGTTTCCTTTTTCTTTCAATTCTTATTTAGTTTCTTTGCTCGTATTGTGCTTTTTCTTTGCTTCTTGCTCTCAATTTTATTACCTATCTCGTGATACACCCTTACTCTCAAAGGCTTATGAAGTCTTCCAAGGTACGTTTTCTTAAACTTTGAGGTTGAATTCATATCAACTTGAGTATCAGACTAGAATTTTCCTTTTTGGAAAAAGGTTAGCTTGTGAGAGTATATGCCACCTTGAGCGATACACGAGTGGAGTGTGTGTTTGTAAGAGTGTGTAGTGCACCCCCAGAGCTATATAATCCACCACTTACCTGCGAGCTGAGAATAGTGAGGGAGCGAGCCAACTTTTTGGTTTCTCTAACGTGTCTACTCATACATCTTTTTGTTTTTAGAATTTTTTTTTTCTTCTTCCTCTACAGATGGATGAACAAGTTCTAAACCCACCACAGACATTGGAAGAAAAAATAGATGATTTAACATTCGCCATGGACGGGTTACTCACAAGATTGACTAATCTGGAGCAACACCCATAGAGGTTGTGGTACACTTGAACCCCTCTTGTTTGGCATAAAAGAGAAAACACTAGTTTGTATTTAGAAAGGATTCCTTAAATCTCTTTCTAAATAAGACTCTATTTACTTGTTCTCTAGGATTAGGTTTAGGACTCTTTTTCCCATTGTATTTAGAATTGTAATGTTGCCCTTATACCTATAAATAGGGCACATCCATATCAGTTTCGATCAGGCTTTAATTCAATAAAATTCTTAAGTTTTTCTTTACACTTGTGTAAGAAACCTTATGGCTAATTGTGGACTCAATTAGTGGCTAGTCGTGGATTCGACTAGAAAATTGATTCGTGAACTCGAATCAATCTTCCTTTCTTCAACCTTAGATTTATGTTCGTGGACTCGTTCTTGAATCGAAGGAAACTAGATCCGACTCTAGTTGATTGAAGATTGCATCATCGAGGCACTTGAAGCTACCATGAGATTCTTCAAAGTCTTTGAGGATTCGGGACTAAGGGTTTCTTGTGAGGTCTAAGGTATTTTGATCCAT
Source organism: Ipomoea nil (assembly GCF_001879475.1). Classification (NCBI taxonomy): domain Eukaryota; kingdom Viridiplantae; phylum Streptophyta; class Magnoliopsida; order Solanales; family Convolvulaceae; genus Ipomoea; species Ipomoea nil. Next base: position 361,687 of record NW_017616883.1, read on the forward strand.
CTCTATCTTTAATTTTGAGAGCATTTTTGGGACAATATTCCATCTTATTTGAATCTTGGACTAGGTTCATATCAAACCCCTCGAGATACCCCAAGGGAAGTGGGATTCCATCTTAATGGACTTCGTAGGAGGTTTGCCCACGACACAAACGGGAAAAGACAAAATCTGGGTAATAGTGGATCGGCTAACCAAAACAGCGCGGTTCGTTGCCATGAAAGAAACTTGGACAATGACACAACTAGCCAAAACCTACATAAGTCGGGTAGTCAAATATCACGGGATTCCACGAAACATCGTTTATGATAGGGATCTGAGGTTTGTATCGCAATTCTGGAGGGCCTTACAATCGGCCATGGGGACGAGAATGAAATTGAGCACCGCCTTCCACCCCACCACCGACGGAAAGACTGAAAGGACGATCCAAACCCTCGAAGATATGTTGAGAGTCTGCATGCTAGATTTCAAACGAACATGGGAGGAACACCTAGATCTGATCGAGTTCTCCTACAATAATAGTTATCACGCGAGCATCCGAATGGCACCCTATGAAGCACTATACAACCAGATATGTAGAGCCCTCGTATGTTGGGAAGACATGGTCAACCCAGTGACCCTAGGACACCAGTACCTACAAGACACCATAAAGAAGGTCAAGCACATACAAGAGAGAATGAAAGCTACACAGGATATACAGAAGTCCTACGCCGATCTAGAGAAGAAGCAAGCCGAATTTTCTACAGGAGGGAAGGTCTGGCTAAAGATCTCGCCAACCCGAGGGGTGATGAGATTCGGAAAGAAAGGAAAGTTAAGCCCTAGATTCATCGGCCCTTACAAAATCCTGGAAAAAGTCGGGAACCTAGCCTACTGATATGATCCTAGGGTTTTTAAATGAATAAGACACGAAAAAAAGTAGTATGTAAGATAAGAATGAGATAAACCTAGGCTCTGAATACCAAATTGATATGAACCTAGTCCAAGGTTCAAACAAAGATGGAGTATTGTCCCAAGAATGCTCTCAAAAGTAAAGATAGAGATGGATCAAAATACCTTAAACCTCACGAGAAACCCTTTGTCTCGAATCCTCAAAGACTTGGAAGAATCCCATTGTAGCTTCAAGTACCTCGATGATGCAATCTTCAATCAACTAGAGTCGGATCTAGTTTCCTACGATTCAAGAACGAGTCCACGAACCTAAATCTAAGGTTGAAGAAAGGAAGATTGATTCGAGTCCACAAATCAATTTGCTATTCGAGTCCACGAATAGCCACTAGTTGAGTCCACAATTAGCCATATGGTTTCTTACACAAGTGTAAGGAAAAACTTAAGAATTTTATTGAATTAAAGCCTCCTTCAAACTGATATGATGTGGCCTATTTATATGTATAGGGCAGCATTGTAATCCTAAATACAATGGGAAAAAGAGTCCTAAACCTAATCTAGAAAGTAAGTAAAGATAGTCCTATTTAGAAAGGTATTTAAGGAATCCTTTTCTAAATACAAAAAGAGTCCTAAACCTAATCTAGAAAGCAAGTAAATATAGTCCAATTTAGAAATGGATTTAAGGAATCCTTTCTAAATATAAACTAGTGTTTTCTCTTTAATTCCAAATAATTTCAAATAATGATGACCACAAATAATAAAGCTGATTTGGGCCTTTGGTCTTGTGATTGGCCCAATTTGTACTCTTAATGGATCTTCATTATGTTGGGCCGCTTTATCCTCCCCTTCTTGAAAAATGATTCGACCTCGAATCTTCTAATCATTGCCTTCGATCTGTGACATCACTTGAAATGGGCCGCTTATAATACTTTCCTCTATCGAATGGAATTTTTATTGGATTTTCTTGTTTCTTCAACCATTGATGCTTTAAGGATGTAGTTATGGGCCTTGTGATGAGGCCACTATTTACCCTTACTGGATTCCATGTGTACTGGTTCCTATTATTCTCCCATTCTTGAAAAGAATTCGTCCTCGAATCCAAATCTTCAATGAAAGACAAAGTAGCAAGCTCACTTTCTATTTTATCACACTCATGGAACTTTTTCTTGGGATGCTTAACACGAGTCGCTCCAATCATCATCCTACAATCAACAAGTAAGGCAATTAAGTCTAATGACATATCATGGAATATAAACATTCTGGATAGGAATAATTCAACAAAATGAGACATATTAAATTTAGGCATCTTGTTTGAATTGTCAACAAGCACAAAATCTTTCCTCCTAGAGCTTAAGGTAAAATCAAACCGAAAATTCATGGAAATATCAAGTAATGATTTAGATGTATTATGGTGGTAAGTAGCACAATTCTGAACATAAGATTCTACATCTTTTTTCTTCTTTGGCCAATGAAAATATACATGCAAAACATCATCACTCTTTGGAAAATCAAAATGTCCCTTATGTGAATCAACAATTAAGTCATTGTCCAAAATAAAGCAAAAAGTGCCAATCCCATTGACTTTGAACCAAAACCCCTTGTGCAAGTAGTATTTGCCATAAGAGTTTTCAAATGTGCCTTATAACTTCCCAGTGATTCCTTATCTATATCAAATAAAGTTTTAGTAAAATCAAAATGGTGGCAAATAAATTTCTATCACATCTAGCAACTAAGTCATTAATAGAAACATGGCAAAGAAATCTGGAGAATTTTAATGCATGCTTTTGAAATTAAAGTGAGTAGAAAGTGACTCCCCTTCATTTCTCTTGCATACTATCCTTTTTAGTTACCGAGAGAGGTTGCACTTTGACACCTTGGGCTGGTCCTTTCCACTGTATAACTGATTGTGGTCCCTTTGTTTGGCTACAAATTGAGTTAGAGAATTGGAGTGGTGATTGCAATTCCAAACATGGAGGTTGCACTTTTCTCTCTTTGATTTCTTCATTCTTTGAGGCTGGTTTGAGAGCTTGCATCAATGTCAATTGAATTTCTTCTACTTATTTAGGATACAAACGAGGCAAGACATATGTAACTCCATTCATGTGAAACACATAAGTGTTCCTCATTCCATCAGAACATATTTTTCTGTCAAATTGCCATGGTCTACCTACCAAGATATGAGCAGCATGCATTGGGATATTATCACACAAGATTTCATCAAAGTAACTGTTAATAGATAGAGGAATAAGAGCATGTTTGGTTACTCTAGCTTCTCCTGCATCAGTTAACCATTGCAAACAATAAGGATTTGGATGATTAAGCAAAGGTAACTGAAGAAATTTAACCATAGCTGCACTAGCCACATTTGTGCAACTTCTAGAATCTATTACCATAGCACAAGCATTCTCTCTAATTGACCCTTTAGCACAAAATATATTTTCTCTTTGAGACTCATCTTCTTTTACAGGGTGAACATCCAAAACCTCCTTAACAACAAAAGTATGACTAGACTCACTATCAACATATTTAGGATCAAAATTTAAAGGTATAAATGGTTCTCCATCAACATGTTCACTGGGGGTTTCAAAATGGTCAGATACCTTATCCTCAAATTTATATTCAAGACAAGAAGTAAATTTTTCAAATTGTGTTGTTATCTTAACTACCCTCTTGTTAGGGCAATCATGAGCTATGTGGCCTCTCCCATTACATCTATAACAAATCAATTCTCTGTCATGTTGAGGCCTCATTACCTCGCTTACCTTTTCCTTGCCTTTGTCTCGTGAATCATCCTTTGGAGGAGGATGTTCATCACGCCTTTGAGGGGTGGAGCAAGTGTTGTTCCATCTTGATGCACCATTGTTGGACTTGTACATTTTCATCTCTTTGATTTTTGCCTCAGATTCACGTGCAGCATACAGAGCATCATAAAGGGTGTCATATCTCTGAATACTCATTCCACATCAAATTTCTAAGTTCAATCCATGTACGAAACGACAACAGTTTTTGTCTCTTCTTCATGTATGTCTCATTGTTTAAGCAAAATACTTATAGTTTGGTAGTACTCATCAACTGACATTTTTCCTTGCACCGTTCCCTGCAATTTTCTTTCAAGATCATAGAAAAAAGATTTAGGACGAAAGGTTAGGCGCATATCTTCCCTCACTTGAACCCAAGATTCATAGGGAATAAAATTAGCAACTCTCTCTCTATTTCTTTTTCGCCACCAGGATAATGCATACCCCTTAAAAGATGTAGCAACTAGTCTAATTTTTGTAAGATTAGAATATTGCTCTAAAAAAGAGTTTCAATAGCATTCTCCCATTCTATGTATTCAGTAGGTCCTTTCTCACCGGTGAAGTTAGGAATTTCTTGTTTAATGTTTCCTAACTCCACATTACGCTGTTGGATCCTTTGACATCTAGGATCCACTCTTCCTGCTGGTGGCAGGTGTCGCTCATCATTGTGTGGTGGTTGCACTTGCTGTGAGCGTTGCTCCAAATTATTCATTCGTTTGAGTAACTTGTCTATATTTTTTTCTAATGTCTGGGGTAGGTTTGGAACTTGTTCAGCCATTTGTAGAGGAAAAAAATATCTAAAAAACAAGAAGATATGTGAGTAGTCACGTTAGTGAAACCAAAAAGTTGGCTCGCTCCCTCACTATTCTCAGCTCGCAGGTAAGAGGTGGATTATATGGCTCTGGGGGTGCACTACACACTCTTATAATTACACACTCCACTCGTGTATCGCTCAAGGTGGCAGATACTCTCACAAGACTTTTTCCAAAAAGGAAAATTCTAGTCCGGAACTCAAGTTGATATGGATTCAACCTCAAAGTTCAAGAAAACGTACCTTGGAAAACTTCACAAGCCTTTGAGTGTAAGGTGTATCGCGAGGTAGGTAATAAAATTGAGAGCAAGAAGCAAAGAAAACGGACAATACAAGCAAAGAAACTAAGCAAGATTTGCAAGAAAAAAGGGAAGCACGAAAAGAAGTATGGCAGAGAGATATGCAGGACCAATATCAGAAGATAGACACAAATAGAATCTAAGAGGGGTTCACGTGTACTACAACCAATTAGGAATCTATCAAAAACTCCTTCCAACCTTATACTTTTCCCCTTCCTTGTCCCTCCAAAGTTCTCCTAACAGCCAAATTCTTTCCCCAACCTTATTCTTCTTCTTTATTGCTTTCTCTTTTTTTTTTTTTTTTTTTTTTTCAAATTTATTGATTTTTTTTGATAAGTAACCTCCAATTAACTACTGTAAATGTCAACACAAAATTTTAGACCAAGAAGATCCACACAAACCCTTCAAAACATAATCAAGAATTTCAAGAATCACCAAGAAAAACAGAAACGTTGTCCTTACTTCGAAGATCAATATCTCAATGACCGTAAGAAATTAGAAAGTTTATAATATATCAAAAGAACGCCCCAGGAGAGATATAAAACATATCAAATGTTCAGATAAAACTAACTAGTGGATCTCTACATATAGGTAATTCTTTGAAACTGGTCATAGAACGCGGAAATCTGGACAGGGTATGATTGCCACGTTATTGCGCGTAAATGCACTTTGGATATAGGTAAGGGTGTGATGGCGTTGTTTTATTGACAGAATTTGTGGTAATATGGTGCTTAGGAGGTGTGAGTTCTCGTTGACGGGAAAAAGGGAAAACTCTTTCGGAATTGTTTTTCAAGAAACTGGAGAACATGTATCAAGATTCAAGAACACAATCAAGAATGCTAAGAAATTTTTTTTAGTGTTTTTAAATGAATAAGACACGAAAAAAAAAGTAGTATGTAAGATAAGAATGAGATAAACCTAGGCTCTGAATACCAAATTGATATGAACCTAGTCCAAGGTTCAAACAAAGATGGAGTATTGTCCCAAGAATACTCTCAAAAGTAAAGATAGAGATGGATCAAAATATCTTAAACCTCAGGAGAAACCCTTTGTCTCGAATCCTCAAACACTTGGAAGAATCCCATTGTGACACCCCAAAAATCCACACTCCAATCCATGAATTAATTGAGTAATTAATTCTATTTCTTTTGAGGAATTAATTCCTAAAATCCTGATTTTTGATACTCAAGGACTAGTATTTGACTAGTCAATCTTTAAGTGGTGTTGTACCTTGTGCTTTGAGAGGAGTTCCCTTGTTCCTTACACTTTCTAAGAGTTAGTAAGGGTATCTTTGTCTTTTCACCAAGAGTTAGTTTTGTAACCTAAACCTAGAAGACTTCTTCATTTCATTCCTTACAATTCCTAGAAAATATCTCTACCTTCTCTCTAGAAAAGAAGAATAGCTTGTTCTTCAAGCCTAGTGAGACCTTTGTCAAGATTCCAAGTTTTGCTTCCAAGATTCAATCTTTCCTCTATTTGGGCATCTAGAAGGGTAAGATCTAAGCTTGTCTAGTCTTTTTGGTTCAATCTTAGTTGTCTTTTCTTAAAGGTAGGATCTTTATGATCTTTTGGTTTGATCTTGAAGTGGGTGTGGCTAATGAGCTTAGTGGAGAGCTTGTTGTGGTGTAAGAGGAGTCTTTTGGTCTTCAAGAGGTAACCCATGCTCTACAAAACCTATTTTGCTTACCTATATATGATTTCTTGGCTTCTATTTGTGTTTTGCTATGAAATGTGAGAGTTTATGCATTTATCTTGTGATATTGCATATCTAGAGCTTGTGTTTAGGGTTCCTTTGTGCCATTGCTTGGCATGTTCCTTGGTTCAAGTCATTTTGTTGTGTTTGGTGAGATTTGGTGTGTTTTGGACTTGAATTTGTGTTTGAAGGAGAAAATCCCTGAAGGGATTTGTTGTGGTACAGGGACGTACCCGCGGGCGGGGCACCACCCGCCGGCCTACCCGCGGGGATCGTGTCGCCCTGTGGGTAGTGTACCCGCGGGCGGGACCACGGGTGGGGCACTACCCGTGGGTCAACCCGCGGGGAACACGGTGGAGTTGGTTCGGGATTTGTTCCCCGTGATTTGTTTGTCTCGGTGTTTGATCTTTTGGCTTCCCGTTGTCCTTTTGTGGAACAATTTGTGTGTCTTCTTGATGTTTCATAGGTCTAGAGCTTTATGGTAGGTATCCATGTAGGATCTTTGGTGTCTTGATTCGTGCTATGTGTTCAACTTTGTGTTTCGTTGAACCAAGAAGTGTCTTGTGTGTTCCTCGGAACTATCTTGAGTTTCCCCGTTGATAAGCATGCTAGTTTGTTGTCTTAATGCTAGCGTGTGTGTTGTTCGTACCTTCCGTTTGGTTTATGATAACTTGTGTTATTCATCGTTGTTGTTGTTGGGTGGTGACCGTTCCTTGATTGAGTATGTTTCATACCTTCGTTGTAATCCGTTGCTTGACTTTCTTGTGAGTGGTGGTGCGTGTGTGGCTCTACCTGGATTGCACGATTAGTGGTATGGGACGCTAGTCACCAAGGTATTGCAGCGGTTCTCGTGGTGGCCGTGACGTGATTATGGAGTTGTGGCTGAGTCCACGTGATTGGGGGATAACATTGTGTTATCCGGGCATGTGTTGCCGTGATTGGTGGGTTTTCGTTGGTGGTTATAGGTGGGGGACGACGGTCCTAGCGGAATAAGGTTGGACTTGGCTGTATAGGGGATTTCTGGAGGTAATGGTTGGCTTTGAAGGTACAAGGTTGGGGGTAGCCATAAGGTTGGAACAGGGCATAAGGAAGGCATATCAACTCATGATGCGTGATGTCACGAGGGCTTGTGTAGCCGTTGTGGTGAGTTCTCTTCTCTCCTGACGTGTGTAGTCACGGAGGCTTGTGTTGTTTGGCATGTGTTGCCGTTGGGTGAGTCTTTATCCTTGTGTGTGGTTAACCTTTGTGGTTGGGATGTGTTCCCGGTGTTATCTTTGTGAGTGGTGAGTCTTGTGTTGTCTTCTGATCTTGGCTTTTGACTTATATATATGTATTCCGTTTCGAAAATGGTTTTTTTATCTTATATCTACCTATTTATGATACTTAACGGTATTGGTGGGTTACCAGCATCTTTCGCTGACCGGGCGTCACCCCGATGTTTATCTTTGTGTTCTTTCAGGTGTTGAGTAGTCGAGCGTGATGTCTAGAGCCGGTAGCTTAGCGCCTGTACCTTTAGATTGTGTTTTTGTGGCCTGCGAGCCAATGGTTTTAGACTGTTTGTAGTTTGATGTTTTGGGATAGTGATACACTTGCAGATTGTTCGCCTTAGCGTTTACCGGGTGTGGTAGACGTGGCATAACACCCCTGTTTTGGATTTCTTTTATCCAGTTTCCGTTTTCTTCCGCTGTGCTAGTGTTTGTGTTAATCTGCATGTGTTAAGACTTGTTTTTAGGTCTCGTTGTTTTTTTTTTGGGTGTTACACCCATTGTAGCTTCAAGTACCTCGATGATGCAATCTTCAATCAACTAGAGTCGGATCTAGTTTCCTTTGATTCAAGAACGAGTCCACGAACCTAAATCTAAGGTTGAAGAAAGGAAGATTGATTCGAGTCCACGAATCAATTTGCTATTCGAGTCCACGAATAGCCACTAGTTGAGTCCACAATTAGCCATAAGGTTTCTTACACAAGTGTAAGGAAAAACTTAAGAATTTTATTGAATTAAAGCCTCCTTCAAACTGATATGGATGTGGCCTATTTATATGCATAGGGCAGCATTGTAATCCTAAATACAATGGGAAAAAGAGTCCTAAACCCAATCTAGAAAGTAAGTAAATATAGTCCTATTTAGAAAGGGATTTAAGGAATCCTTTTCTAAATACAAAAAGAGTCCTAAACCTAATCTAGAAAGCAAGAAAATATAGTCTTATTTAGAAAGGGATTTAAGGAATAATCCTTTCTAAATACAAACTAGTGTTTTCTCTTTAATTCCAAACAATTTAAAATAATGATGACCACAAATAATAAAGCTGATTTGGGTCTTGGGTCTTGTGATTGGCCCAATTTGTACTTTTAATGGATCTTCATTATGTTAGGGCAATGATGTGATACCCCGATTATTTGAGTATTTTAATTTGTTATAAATAAACTATTTTTAAAAAAATACTACTATTATGTTATGGTTATTAATATTCCTAAACCCATAATACTTATATGATAATAATAAATTAATTTTTAAATCCTAAAACTAATATGTTTATATTATATTAAAAAAATTAACTTAAGTTATAGTATATATATGTGATTCTCCAGTACGTTAGATATATATATGATATATATATATATATATATATATATATATATATATATATATATATATATATATATATATGTTAGTTTATTAGATTAAGTTTGAGATATATATGTCTAGTCAGGATGTAATTCTGTGATATTAGTTTCCTAAGCCTTTTTAAACTCACTCTATAATTCTATGATATTAGTTACCTAAACCTTTTTAAATTCACTCTCTAATTCTTAACACACGCTGCTATTGGAATCAAAAGAAATACAAAAACAAACCCTACCATATACGACACCTTCCCCTCCTTAATCCTCATCTTCACCGTCGACACTCTCATTCTTTTCATTCCCAGTTTTGGCTTCAACACAAGAGAACTCCTAGGCGTCAATTTTTTCTTCCATCTAGTGTCATCTATTCGTATGTTTAATTATGTGTTTCTGGTAAAATTTCTATGATTTTATTCTTATGTGATTTTCTATTTTTATATGAACATTTAATTTGGTTAGAAGAAGGGTTTGCAGAGGAGCAAACGTAGGACTCGGGTCAAGTGTGTGATTTGTTTTACGTATCCAGGTAAGTGCTTATGTTTATCAATATTTACTTTTACTTTATAAAGATGTGTATATTTTTCTTGGTTTTGTGGGCATATGAGATATGGTGATTATGTGGTGATTAAAAAGGATAGATTTTACGGAATTTGATTATTGCCTGTGAAAATTCTGACTGGCGCAGCTGGAAAGAAAAATTCGTGAAAATTGCTTCCTAAACTTCTTTTTACTTGAAAGTTTTTATGGAGAACCTATACTTGTTATATTTGATGTTTGTAAAAAGTTTTGGTTAAAAATATGTTTCGGTTTTTCCAGAAAAATTTCGTAAAGTTGAGGCAGTGTACTGCCAGTTTAGTTTCTGCCTGGCGCAGTGTTGGGAAATATTTTGGTAAAAATACTTCTAGACCTTGAATTGGCTTGAAACTTTTTTTTGTGTAGTCTAGACTCCTTTTACTACTTATCTGGAAAATTTCATGGGAAAATGTGTTACCGTGCCGTTTTTTCTCAGTAAATTCTGCAATTCAGGTCATCGTTTCTGAAATTTTCTGTTAGTTTCTTATTTGGGTTATTGAGAATTTGTTTGCTTGTGAAATATCATTACTCTTATCATTTTTATAAATATGGAGAATAAAAAGGTTTTGTTGACTTGTATAGTGTTCAATTATGAATTCTAGATTGACCCAGTTTGTTGAGGAGTGAACAGTTGAAATATACTAATTCACTAGGGAGTCTAAAAACTCCCTGTTATTTTGAGGAGTGAGCAGTCAAAACATATCCTGTCTCACTAGGACTTTTCGTCTTGTTGTTTTGAGGAGTGGTTAGCGGAGTCTACCACTAGGGTATTTACCCTGTTGAGTAGTAGTCAGTAGAAACGTATCCTGGCTACTAGGACTAGTTACTACCCATTGGGCTTGGAAACCCATTGGGGGTGTGCACACTTAAGGTATTAGTTCTGTTCCACTTAAATGGGATTTTTGTGTAGTGTTCAGTAGAGTGAGTACTGTTCACTAGGGCTTATTAAATAAGACCCTTCCCATTATTTGTTTGGTTTAAATGGGATTTTGCGTAGTGTTCAGTGGAGTGATCACCGTTCACTAGGGCTTAAGTAATTAAGACCCTGCCCATTATTTGGTTTGATATTCATCTATACTTCCTAAAAATGATTTCTTTTGGAAACGTGTAATTTGGAAAAGAATTGATTTGAAATCTTAAGTTGAGAAAACTAAATCTCTATGTGGTGTGTGATGTGAAGTAAGTGTTATGTGGAAGTTGATAATTGTTAAGCCTTGTGGCTAATTATTTTGGATTGTGAATATATACTATATTAAACCCGTTTTACAAGGTGGAGTAAACCTTACTTAGCAATGTTTTGCTAATTTTATTGTTTTGTGTTTCTCTTGTTTGTGTTTTGTGCAGGTGAATGAATAAGTTGTTGGCTGAGAGCGCGCGTTAGAACTTAGCTATTTTGTTTATGATGTTTTGGAGTTATTGATTCGTATTGTATTTCTTTAGTTTTTGGATTAAGTTGTGATTGAATGTTATAGTTTAGAGCCTTACATCTAGTCAGTGTTGGATTAGATGTGGCGGTTTCACCCTCATTTATTATTATGGACTTAAAGTTATTTTGTAAGTTGAATTATTACTTAGTTCTAAACGGTGATATGCGTACTTCAGGAATTCTATTCATGGCAGTTTATGTTTTTATTGGTCTATTTATAGTAGGTGTTGAGAATTAAATTTGGGGGTGTTACAAATGAGGTAACCCATGTCTCGGAAAAACCTATTTTCCTTGCTATATCTTATCCATTGGCTCCTTTGAAATATGATTCTGTGCATGAGTCTTGATAGAGCTTTGCCTAGGGTTTATATTGTGTTTATGTGATAATCTTCATGTTTATGTGATAATCTTCATGTTCTTGATACTATGACTAATTATATGAACAATCTTGTATTTTGATTATGTCTAGAGCCCTAGGGTTATAACGTGGATTTCGTATTATGATATTCTTGATATATTTGGGTGGGATTTTGCATGATCGGGTGTTGAGTCTAGCCTAGGACATGTGTTTAGGACTAGGGGTGTCAATACGGGCCGACCCGCCTCATTAGGACCGCCCCACCGCAGGGTTTTTATTTGGCGGGCTTTAGCGGGCCGGCCCGTAAAGCCCACGGGCTTGGAAATATACAGCCCAAGCACGCCCCATGCGAGCTTGCGGGTCTCGCGGGCTGGCCCGCGGGCCATCACTTAAATTTAAAAAAATATATATTAAATAGTATATAAACATGTAAAAACCGCATGAAATATCATACTAGAAACTTCCATAAAATCCATAAACCTCGTCCAAATCTCCCGGATCGATATCGCGCGTCCAACAGAACTGTAGAAGGGTGATCAAAGCTAGGGTTCAACAGCACACTCGATTTCTCTCTCGGCTTCAGATTTTCCCTCTACAATTCCCGTATGTGTATAATACATATATAAATATGTATGTTTGCTGGACTTAGAGGCGATTTAGTAATTCATAAATATGTATGAATTGATGATTTAGGGGGGTGTATTCAATCATGAATTTCATAGAGTTTTAAAGACTTTTATGAACTTTAAAAGTTTGGAGGTATTCAATTCAAACTTTTAGAGTCTTTAAAAGTTAGGCGGTATTCAATCAAGATTTTTAAAGAATCTTTAAAAGTCGTGTGGTATTCGATTAAGACTTTTAAAGAGTCTTTAAAAGTCATGTGGTATTTAAAAAGTTATAAACTTTTGTAGACTTTTTAATTTTAAGACTTTTGTAGACTTTTCCTTCTCAAATATAAATAGTTGAAATCCAACCCTCAACCCCAAGATTTCAAATTTTCTTTCTAACAACTTTGAATGTTTTCTCTCTCTATTTAAACTCTATTTTTTCCCCCTATTTAAACTCTATAAACCTATCTAAATTCAATAAAATGATTTTTTCTTCATTATCCTATATTTTCGTCATACCTAAACTCTACCTATTTTTTCTCTCTCCTAAACTTTAAAATCTTCATCTAAAAATTCGAAATAATATTATTTTTGCTTCATTATTGGTTTTTATTTTTTTCTATGAATTTTTTATCCCTAACTATCTCTAATTCTAACTAAATACATGAACAAAGCAAATTTTTCATCATCAAATTTTAATATATGTTTCATAATATTCATATAAATACTTATATATTTTTTGATTTTTATTATTTTTATGTTTATATTCGTAATATATATTTTTCTTTTTAACAACAGGTTATTACGTATAGCGAATTAATGTTTTGTAAGAAAATTGTAAATGATAAGAATAAAAATCATTGAAAGTTTGTAAGGATGTATTCAATTTAGAATTTCAATGAATTTTGTAGACTTTTTAAAATAAAAAGTTGATAAAAGTCTATGAATGTTTTTTGTATAGACTTTTAGAGAGTCTTAAAAAGTTTTAAAAAGTTTTGAACGACTCTATGAAAGTCAATCAAAGTTTATTAAAATCTATCATTTTAAAAGTCTTTAAAACTCTACAAAAGTCATGATTGAATACACCCCCCTTAGTTTTAGTAATTGTTTGATAGAGTTGGAGGCGGATGGAGAAGGGAGAACCGAAGAACTACGTACTCTAGGAATTATTGAATTAAAAATTGGCGAAGGATTATTGAATTATTGAATTTCTCTCCTTCTGCGTACTCTTAGATAGTCAGATCTACACACTGCCTAATTATTATATATATAATTTATTTATTTATTTTTTATATATAGCCTGGCCCGCTGGCCGGCCCGCAACCCGCGCGGGCTCTGGTCCTTCGCAGGCCATGCCTGTTAGGCCCGCATTTTCATGAGCCTAATTTCTTACGGCCCTAACCCGCCCCATCGCGGGGTGGGTGCGGGCTAACCCGCGGGCTTCGGCCTACTTTGACACTCCTATTTAGGACTTTGCATACAGATTTCTTGATGTTCTTGTGATTCCAGTTGTCCCTGGATCCTTATGTGATTTATGTTAAGTCTTGGCATGTTTAGGAATCATGTTAGGGTATATTTGGTGTGATTTTTGGTTTAATTCCGTTACTTGAATACGCGGTGTTGTCGATATGTGTTTGAATGTGTTTGGACATGGTTTCGGATTCCACGAGAGATCCCGGAACCAAAAGTTGCATGAGTATCAGTGGGGGGTAGGTGGGGGGATTAACCACCCGCCACCTACCAGCTGCCGGCAACAGTGTTCTAGCGCGCCCACCGGCCACCCGCTGGAATAGTGCCCGACCGCCGGCGGGTGGTCCTCCACCCGCCACCTACCCGCTGAAATCCCGACGTGGTTCGTGGTGTTTTTCCCCATTTGATGTTTCCCCATGTCCCGTTGTGTACCGTTGTACCCCGTTTGTCGTGTATGAGTCTTGATTGGTGTTTTAGGCATCGTTCTAGGATTTTATGTGTGATACGTGTCATTGTTGTTGTGTCTTGCTTGTTATGTGGTTATGTGTTGATTGATTGGATGATGATGAGTATTGTGGTCATTGCGCAATGGCCAGTGTGACTGATGATGATGATGATGATGATGAGATTGTGATTGGTGGAAAATAAATTGTTGGAGGTTGGCACCACTTGTGCCCGGTCATTGTACTAAAGGTACAAGCCATAGCGGTGACTGAGCATGGGTCAGGTTATAAGTGCTGCGGTGTCATGTTAGAGCTATATGCGCTAACCCCTTGATTTTGGCACTAGAGGTGCGGATCATTGAATGGCACTGCGGCACCATCTTGATATGTTGGTGGTTGAAAGGTGGTTTGTCGGTGGGGGCATGGAGATGCCAGGAGGCATAAGGGGTGGGGATATAAGGGTGGCCTGGATGTATAGGTTGGAACTGATATAAGGACGGAGGGGAGCTACAAGGTTGGAACTAGGTATAAGTTTGGAGGATGAATTGTGTGCTTTTTGACTACTTGCTAATCGATTGTATTGAATGCCTTAGTTGCCTCTACTCGTTATTTGCATGCTTATCTGCCTGTTATGCCTTGCATTGCATGTTTAGTACGCATATTAGTTCTTATGATTATTCTATGATATTGAGTCTGTTGATATGCCCTGAGTCTTGATCTTGGATTTAAACTATAGTCTCGTAAGTAGATATATATTCTAGTTTCAAAATGAGTTTCTTATATCTACCTATATTGTACTTAACGCGTTGGAGTGGGTTACCAGCATTATTCGCTGAAGGTTGTTATACCGAATGTTTTTCAGGTGATAAGCATTAGCTTCGGAGCGCGCTAGTGGATTCGTGGACTTAGTTTAGATAGTTCTAGTACCGATGAGATGGCCTGCGTGCCTTGATTTGTATTTGGGTATTAGCCTGGATGAGATGACCTGTTCATCTGAGTTCTCCAGTTCAGATGTGGCATATAACCCCGACTTCTATGTCTAGTTTATGCTCTGTTTCGGAACTAATAAGATATTAGCCTTTATTTTATAGGTTTTAAATATCTTGAAATTTAGGGGTGTTACCGTTGGTATCAGAGCCTAAGTTCAACCTAGGATAAGACCCCTAAGGACACGACTCTAGGACATTAAGTTCGGACTCTAGGTACTTAAGTGTAACACCCCCCAAACAAGGCCTATATAAAAGCCTTAACACATGCAGATTAAACGACAAAACTAGCACAGCGGAAGATAAAACGAAACTGGATAAAAGAAATCCAACGGGGTGTCACGCCACGTCTACCAAACACGGTAAACGCTACGGCAAACAATATGCAAGTGTATACATCTATCCCAAAACATCAATCAAACTACATTGGTGCACAGGCCATAAAAGCAAGGGTAAAGGTGCTAAGCTACCAGGCTCTAGACATCACGCTTGTCTAAACATCACCTGAAAGATACAAAGATAAACATTGGGACGACGCCCGGTCAGCGAATAATGCTGGTAACCCACCAATACCGTTAAGTATCATACATAGATAGATATAAGTCATAAAAACCATTTTCGAAACGGAATACATATATATAAGTCAAAACCAAGATCAACAGTCAACACAAGACTCATCACTCTCAAGGATAACATGGGAACACATCCCAAACCACAAAGGTTAACCACACGCAAAGGATAAAGACTCACCCAACGGCAACATATGCCAAAACAACACAAGCCTCCGTGACTACACACGTCACGAGAGAAGATCACAAAACGCCGGCTTTACAAGCCCTCGCAACATCACCCATCACGAGTTGGTATGCCTTCCTTATGCCCTGTTCCAACCTTATGGCTACCCCCAACCTTGTACCTTCTTTCCAACCATTACCTCCAGGACCCCTGTACTTCTTAGTCCAACCTTATTCCCCTAGGACCGTCGTCCCCCACCAACGACCACCAACGAAAACCACCAATCACGGCAACACATGCCCGGATAACACATGTTATTCCCCAAAAACGTGGACCCATCACTTAGGCCACAACTCCATAATCACGTCACGGCCACCACGAGGACCGCTGCAATACCTTGGTGACTAGTGTCCCATACCATAATCGTGCAATCCAGGTAAAGCCACACATGCACCACAACTCAACAAGAGTCAAACAACGGATCACAACGAAGGTATGAAACATACTCAATCAAGGAACGGGTCACAGCCCAACAACAACAACGATGGATAATACAAGTTATCATCAACCAAACGGAAGGTACAAACCACACACAAGCTAGCATTAAGACAATAAACTAGCATGCTTAACAACGGAGAAACTCAGGATAATTCCGAGGAACACACAAGACACCTCTTGGTCCAACGAAACACAATGTTGAACACTTAGCACGATACAGGACACCAAAGTCCTACATGGATACCTACCATATAGTTCTAGACGTACGAAACATCAAGAAGACGCTCAAATAGTTCCACAAAAGAACAACGGGAAGTCAAAAGACCAAATACCGAGTCAAACGAATCACGGGGAACAAATCCCATCACACCACCACTCATGTACCCGCGGGTGGACCCACGGGTAGTGCCCCACCCGTGGTTCCGCCCGCGGGAACACTATCCCACAAGCTATGTACCCGCGGGTAGGCCGACGGGTGGTGCCCCGCCCGCCGTTCCGCCCGCGGGAACATTCCTGTTCCACAACATATCCTTTCGGGGATTTTCTTCTCCAAACACAAATTCAAGTCCAAAACATGGCAAATCTCACCAAACACAACAAAATGACTTGAACCATGGAAAATGCCAAGCAATGGCACAAAGGAACCCTAAACACAAGCTCTAGATATGCAATATCACAAGACAAATGCATAAACCCTCATATTTCATAGCAAAACACATGTAGAATCCAAGAAATCACATATAGGTAAGCAAAAT
Source organism: Ipomoea nil (assembly GCF_001879475.1). Classification (NCBI taxonomy): domain Eukaryota; kingdom Viridiplantae; phylum Streptophyta; class Magnoliopsida; order Solanales; family Convolvulaceae; genus Ipomoea; species Ipomoea nil. Next base: position 378,645 of record NW_017616883.1, read on the forward strand.
AGGTCTTGTAGAGCATGGGTTATGTAACACCCCGTGTTACGACCCCTAAAATCAATTAATCATTTAACCAATTATCCAAAGAAAGAATTAATTTACAATAATTAATTAGGAAAAGGCCCACCATAGTCCGTGGGCCCTCACCTCTAAACCCAACCCCTAGTCCTAAAAGGAATAGAGTTAGCAAACCTATAGTATTTGGGCCCCAATTAGGACTCTTAGATATATAAATAGGGGACATAGGAGGCACCTAGAACCCCCACCACAATAATCTCTCACCAAACAAGGAGTTCCAAGAATTCCCCTAGGAGAAATCAAGAAAGAAGAAAGACTTAGAGAAAGACCCTTCATAGCCAAGGTGTAACACCCCAGATTTTCGAAACTTTGAAAGCTTATATAATAAAGGTAATTTCTCATAAAATCCCAAACAGAGTAATACTAATCACAAGTGTACGGGGTGCTATGCCACATCTGAGCTGGAGAACTCAGATGCACAGGCAAAACTAACTAATATCCTCAATACATCATTATGGCACGCAGGCCGAAAGGAAAGACTATCTATCTAATCCACGATCTTCTAGCTCGCTCTGGGATCTACTCTTCTGTGCCTGAAAGCCAAATATATCTGTTCAGCGAGAGATGCTGGTAACCCACTCCAACACGTTGAAATACATTATAGATTGATATATATAGATATACGAAAACCATTTTGAAGCAGGAAGATATATACTTAGGAGACACTAGTTTTTAAACCAAGAATAGACTCGACAGATAGGGATAAGCACATTCAACAGTTATAATCAAACATATAGAGATACTAGCATATATCCTATGGGACAGGCACATTCAACAGTTGTAACCAAACATGTAAAGATACTAGCATATATCCTATGGTCACGGATTCACTTCATCTCATGTATATCTTCCTTCAACTCATCACACAGGCACACTTTGTTGGCGCCACAGGACCAATCGCATGCCCATACATGAGGGTCAGCGCATATAGCTCTGACACGGCCCCGCAGCACCCTGCCTCGTATCGCAATACGAAGGGGTCGATCGCAACCGACCGATGAACCGCACCTCATCATAATGTTTGATCGCAACCAAACAGTGGACCGCAACCCAAGAGTAGTCATCTGACCGTAGCCGGGAATATGAATCGCAGCTCATGTAAAACGTTTGATCGCAACCAAACGGTGGACCGCAGCCCAAGAGTGTAATTTTGACCGCAGCCAGCTTCTGAACCGCAGCTCAGGAATAACCAATTTGATCGCAACCAAATTAGGGTATCATGCACACATAACACATACCAAGCACATGCAACCCATATTAACACATTGGGAAAGGGGAGAAAACGTATAACGAAACCTATGCGTGGTCATCCACATACTAGGAATAATCCTAAGGGTTCATGCTTCTTTCACCTAGGCCGACGGGATACCAATTCCACTAGCATGCAACGTGTATATATATATATATATATATATATATATATATATATATATATATATATATATAAGACTCGTTTATCCTACGAATGGTACCCGAAACATCAAACTAGACTTTAGGCACGATAGACGGAGTCCGTTGGGACGCCACGGGGGTCGGGGGAACATCAAACGGGGAAGCCGGGATCCCGAGGTGGGATAATTTCCAGCGGGTAGCCGGTGGGTGGAGGGTCACCCGCCGGCTGCCTGCTGGCGACAAGTCTCCGGGCAGCGGGTGCCTGGCGGGCAGTCGCCTGCCCGCCGGCTGCCGGCTGCCGGCGGCGTTATTTTCGGCCGCGGGTAGGTTGCGGGTCCCCTACCCCCACCTACCCCCCACTGACTCTTTTTCACAATAAACGCCCCGGGATCCTTTGTGGAACCCGAAACCATGCTTAGACACCTTTAAACGCAATTGATGACAACACGTAGACAATTAACGGATCAAAAGCAAGAATCATACGGCATGTATCCTATCATAATTTCTAAACCAAAACAACACCCGAGCATGCGAATTCCCACCCAATACAACAAGAATAACACCATACGAATTTCACGATACATCCTAGGGCTCTAATCATATTTAAATTAACAAGAACATAACTCATCTTTTAATATCAAGAAACATCAAGATTCATCAAGAATATCACACAATCATCAAGAATCCCTTATCATCATCAAGATTATCAAGATCACACATAAAATCATAACACCAATTATCAAGATCACCTCATCAATATCATAAACGATTCATCAAGACACAAGAATATAGAGGGAGGCCTAAGAGGGAGATCATAGCTAAGAAAATAGGTTTTGTTGAGACATGGGTTACCTCTTAGCCTTAATTAGATTCCTTGGCTATTAAGACTCTTTTCTCTACGATATCTTTTTCTTGATTTCTCCTACGTTTGGTGGTGGGGAATTCTTGTGTGGTGCTATTTATTATGGTGCGGGTTCTAATTGCTTTCTAATCCCCTATTTATAGAATCAGGAATCCTAATCATACTCTGAATAATAAAGGCCTACTTTCTTTATTCCTAATAGGTATATAGGTCTAGGATTCCTAATTAGAATCTGATTAGTAAAAGGTTTACCCTCTGATTAGAATCTGATTATTATTAACGTAATTAATTAAATAATTAATTCGGGATTGAAGGTCGTAACACGGGGTGTTACACAAGGAAATCAATTAAGGCTAAGAGGTAACCCATGTCTCAACAAAACCTATTTTCTTAGCTATGATCTCCATCTTAGGCATTCTCCTATATCCTTGTGTCTTGATAATTGGTGATATGGTTTATCTTGATAATCTTGATGATGATAAGGGTTTCTTGATGATTGTGTGATATTCTTGAGGAATTCGGATTCGTGATAATTATGTGGTATTCTTGATGAATTGTATTGGTTCTTGATATTAAGGGATGAATTACGTTCTTGATGATTTAAATATGATTAGAGCCCTAGGATGTAACGTGAAACTTGTGTGGTGTCATTCTTGATATGTTGGGTGGGAATTCGCATGTTTGGGCGTTAATTGTATTTAGGAAGCATGATAGAATACGTGCCTTACGTTTCTCGCTTTTGATCCGTTAATTGTCTACGTGGTGTCATCGATTGCGTTTAAAAGTGTCTGAGCATGGTTTCGGGTTCCACAATGGATCCCAGGGCGTTTATTGTGAAAGAGAGTCAGTGGGGGGTAGGTGGGGGTAGGGGACCCGCCACCTACCCGCGGCCAGAATCGACGTCGCCGGCAGCGGGCAGGCGACTGCCCGCCGGGCACCTGCTGCCCGGAGTCTCGTCGCCAGCGGGTGACTCTTCACCCACCGGCTACCCGCTGGAAACTCCCCCACTTCGGGATCCCGGCTTCCCCGTTTGATGTTCCCCCGACCCCCGTGGTGTCCCAACGGACTCCGTCTATCGTGCCTATGTTTGGTTTGATGTTTCGGGTACCGTTCGTAGGATAAACGAGTCTTATGTATTGCATGCTAGTCGAATTGGTATCCCGTTGACCTAGGTGAAAGAAGTATGAACCCCTTAAGATTATTCCTAGTATGTGAATGATCACGCATAGGTTTCATTATACGATTTCTACCCCTTCCCCAATGTGTCAATGTGGGTTGCATGTACTTGTTATGTGCTACGTGTGCATGATGCCCCAATTTGGTTGCGATCAAATTGGTTATTCCTGAGCTGCGGTTCAAAAGCTGGCTGCGGTCAGATTTACACTCCCGGGCTGCGGTCCACCGTTTGGTTGCGATCAAACGTTTTACATGAGCTGCGGTTCATATTCCTGGCTGCGGTCAGATGACTACTCTTGGGCTGCGGTCCACTGTTTGGTTGCGATCAAACATTATGATGAGCTGTGGTTCATCGGTCGGTTGCGATCGACCCCTTCGTGTTGCGATACGAGGCAGGGTGCTGCGGGGCCGCGTCAGAGCTATATGCGCTGACCCTCATCTATGGGCATGCGATTGGTCCTGTGGCGCCATCAAAGTGTGCTATGTGATGAGATATGGATGGGTTGATGTTGTGAATGCGCGACCATAGGATACATGCTAGTAAACCGTATATGCTTGGTTATAATTATTGGCTGTGCTTATCTCTATCTGTCGAAGTCCGTTCCCTATACTAGTGCGTTGTATGTGCTTGGTTATGACTGTTGACTGTGCTTATCCCTATCTGTCGAGTCTAATCCCTGTTTTAAAAGCTAGAGTCTCTTATGATATATCTTTATGCTTCGAAATGGTTTTTCTTATATGTATGTATATATCTATATGTACTGTATTTCAACACGTTGGAGTGGGTTACCAGCATCTCTCGCTGAACAGATATATTTGGCTTTCAGACACAGATGGTTAGACACTGGAGCGCGCTAGAGATTCGGAGCATAGAATAGATAGTTTACCTTTCGGCGAGCGTGCCATGTTTATGTATTGATACTATTTGAGGATTCTAGAAGTAAGCCTGTGCACCTGAGTTCTCTAGCTCAGGTGTGGAATAACACCCCGTACTCTTATGTATGTTTTGGGATTTATGAGCATTTACCTTTATTATATAAGCTTCAAAAGTTTAAAATTTTCGCGGTGTTACAGGTTACTTCTTGAAGACCAAAGGACTTCACTTTACACCACAACAAGCTCTCCACAAGGCTTACTTTCCAAACCCACTTCAAGATTAAACCAAAAGATCATAAAGATCCTACGTTTAAGAAAAAGACAACTAAGATTGAACCAAAAACACAAGATGAACTTAGATCTTACCCTCCTAGATGCCCAAATAGGTGAAAGGTTGAATCTTGTAAGCAAATCTTGGAATCTTGACAAGGGTCTCAACTTGGCTTGGAGAATAAACTACACTTCTTTTCTAGAGAGAATGTAGAACTAATTTCTAAGAATTGTAGGGAATGAAATGAAGAAGTCTTCTAGGTTAGGTTACAATACTAACTCTTGGTGAAAAGACAATGATACCCTTACTAACCCTTAGAAAGTGTAAGGAACAAGGGAACTCCACTAAAAGCACAAGGTACAAACACAACTTTAAGGTTGACTAGTCAACTTCTAGTCCTTGAGTATTAAAAATCTGGATTTTAGGAATTAATTCCTCAAATAAAATAGGATTAATTACTCAATTAATCCATGGATTGAATGTGGATTTTTGGGGTGTCACATCCTCTCCCCCTTCAAAGAAGCTTCGTCCCCGAAGCTTGGGTACGACAAATTAAAAGCAAATGGTGAAAAAGAAACGACATTGTGACAAGAAGTTCAAGAACAACTCTTTTGGCTAAAGACTCCAAAAGAACTCACAAGGATTCCCAAGCAAAGAAGAAGACATTTCAAATTCAAGGATTGGCTAGAGGTCAACAAACAGATAGATTGAGCATCAAGAACTCTAACCTCAACACAACCACCAACTTCTAGACAACAACCAAGAACTAAACTACTAACTCCAAACACCAACTATCAAACTAGCTAAACAACAAGGCAACAAACAAAACAAGCAAGCACACAAAGCACACACAACAACCTATCACTAAGCTTACAACGGCTAAGAAGGGAAACAACAAGGAAAAAGGCGAACGGGATTACCGCAACACAAGCTAAAACTCCTCGCTCTCCGACTCCTCGGCCTCTCCGGACTCCTCTTCGTCTTCGTCTCTGTGGCTAGAACTGGCTTTAATCTGGTCCAGCCTCTGATGCACTGCGACGAACTGCGCCTTCATAAACGCAAAGCCTTCGGCGATCATGCTGTTCTGCTGACGAAGCAAGGTGACGACGTCATGCTTCCTCTTTGTGCGAGCTTCCTTCCTTCTCCCGCTTTCCTCACTGTCCGAATCACTTTCTTCAACTTCGGCGGCCTCCGGTGCTCCTACTTCTTCCTCTTGGTCTGCTTCCTCCTCAGCTTCTTCGTCACCGCCCAGACTCTGGACTGTGAGGCTCAACTTCCCGGCATGGATTCCAAGCTCAGCAGCTAACTCCGCCCGCTCATCAGGTGCTTTCCTTGAAACCTCTTCTAGCGTGATGTACTCACCATCATCCAACCGAAACAGATTACATCTCCGGAGATTGGTGGTATCCAACAGCATCTTTCCTACAGCGTTCGGGAGGCAACCATCCACACTAACACCTTTCTTAACCAAGATCCAACTCAGCACCATCCCATATGGCAAGCTCTTCCGATTGTGATCCCGGCAAAACACCATGTGTTGCATCATCAAAGCAGGCAAGTTGAACTTAACCATATTCTTGAGGCAAAAGGCAAAGGTGCACTCCAACTTACCCAACAAACTACTCTTGTTGTTATTAGGCAACAAACAATCCGACACCAACATAACCAAGATCCTTTGCTCCGCAGACAACCACTTATTTTCCGGCCTAGAGGCTTGAGTGAAACCACTCGTACGGCCCAACAGATAGCTCAAATAGTCACGGTACCCCATGGTATCCGTACTAACCCAAGAATGGCCACTGTACTGAGCCACTCTGGTAGCAGACAAACTCAACAACTGAGCCAACCTCTTCTTAGACAACACAACCTTCACACCTCTCACCTTAGAGGTGATCTCCAACTTATCGCCCTCCTTTGTCACAACCATGTGACGGTAAAACTCTTTCACCAAACTCGGGTAAGTCTCGGCCCTTATGGCGAGAAACCCATCCAACAAACCTTGATACCTAAGCATATCCAACAAAGAGCTAGGAAAAAATTCCGGATCAAAAGCTTTACCTTCAAGAACGAGGTAATGGGTATCCACCCATTCCGCTTTCCTTGCCAAACTTGACCTTCTAGGCATGATTGAAGATGACCCAAAGCTCAACAAAAGGGCCCAAGGCTCCTCCTTTTTCCTCCTTTCTCTCTCTCTCTCTCTCTCTCTCTCTCTCTCTCTCTCTCTCTCTCTCTCTCTCGCTCTCTCTCTCTCCGCGGCACAGCTCCGGCGAACAGCGACGCCGGCGATGGACGGCGGCTCGGCGACAGCTCGACGACGGGCAGGTGGTGGTGGCGGGTTGTAGATGAAGCTACGGGGAGGGGGTGGGTGCTTGGTTGTTCACGGGTAGGGAGGGAAGAAAGAAAAAGAGAGTTTGGGAATTTAGGGATTTGGGTGAAATTTGGGAAAAAGATAATTTAATTTGGGGATTTTGGGTAAAGTGGGAATTTATGGTTTAGATAGAATTAAAATTGGTTAGGTTTCAAGAAAGACAATTGGCTCAAATGGTTTAGAGGTTGGGTTGACAAAAATTAGGCTTGGGTTTGAACCTCAAAGGTTATAATTAAACATTAGGCTTGGTTTTTAAGCTACACAAGGAAAGAGTTTTGGTATGAATTTTGCTATTTTCCAATTCAAAGAATACTTGGACAATTTAGGGAGTGCACAAGGAATTGTTGTAAGAACAATCAAGTACAAGGATTGTAGAATTGACCCAAATCGCTAAACATGACAAGGATGGATTGCTAACTTCACAACGAAGCCCATATACCAACTAAAGAAATCATTTAGCAAGAAGAGTCTACACTAAGCCTCAAAAGAGAGTTGCTATCAAAGAAAGCGTACCAAGGATTGCCAAGCAAGAGACAACTATGAAACACAAGGTAACACTCAAGATATAACGAACGCGATGATTCTGGAGAAACAAACAAGGATAGGCTAGAAGAAAGGGGTTACCTGCCACTTCATCCTCCATCAAGCCCTCCGACTCAGCCTGAGAACGCGCCATCACAAAAACTCTTCCGGGTGGCCTAGCTCCGACAGCTCCGCGACTCGAACTCCCTCCTGGTGCTCCTCCAGCTCTCGGGGGTGGCGGCAACGCTCTCTGACCGGCAAGCTGAGGACACTCCGCGACTTTGTGACCACGATCCCCGCATCGGAAGCACCTAAACGCCTGGCCATAATAATAATGGCCCCCGTGCACCTTCCCACATCTTCGACAAGCAGCCGACTTAGCTTGATCCTGATGCTCCACCCTGATAGGTCCTTGAGAAGAAGATGACACGGCCTTGAGATGAAAACTCAGCCGGGGCTTCTTGAAGGTGGAAGAACCTCCGCTCTCAACTCTCTTCCTAGCTTGCTCAAACGATCCTTTCTGAAGCTGCTGAACACGAAACAGATCCGCGGCACACAGATACGCATCCTTAAGGGAGTTGGGCCTACTCACCGTCAACGCTTTTCATGCCTCATAATTCAGACCAGCAACAAAACGCTCAACCTTAGCAAGCTCCGTAGGCACAAGCATCCTCGAGAAGCGTGCCAACTCCAAGAACTTCTTGTGGTATTCGACCACAGATAAGGATCCTTGCTACAGATGAAGGAAATCATCAAACATGGCGGCTCGCACATACGCTGGGTAGAACCTTTCGCGCATTCTGTCCTTGAGCGCGGTCCAATCAAACCCAGGCTCTTCAAGGAAGGTCGGACCTTCGTGGACCCACCACAGATCAGCTTCTTGGCAGATGTAGAACGTTGCCAGTTCTACTCTCGTTTCTTCGGGGCAACCCACAACGAGGAAGATCTTATCAAACACCCGTAGCCACTCTTCTAGGACTACAGGGTCTTCCTCGCCAGCGAAGGATGGCGGCCGATGCCCCGACACCAAACGACCTACATCGCGATGCCCAGCAGGGGGAAGAGGCGGCACAGCTTGATTGTTGTTTAGCAAGGCTTCATTGAGCGTCTGCATCGTCTGCGTCAGCTGATGGAGATTCTGAGCGAGCTGCTCGTTGGTCGGGGTCTCCGGGGTGCGAGCGCGGGGACGAGGAGGCATCGCAAACTTCTACAACAACAACGAGACTACCAAAAAGAGCAAGCAAGCAAGACAGAAAGCAACACACATCTCACCGCGCAACCTAGAGTCCTAAGCCTAACACTTAGCTTCTTAAGGTCGCTTAGAGGTCTCAGAACACACTTAACCACTTAGAAAGTCTAGACTTAACCCTTTCTAGGCTCAAAACCAAGGCTCTAATACCAACTGTAACACCCCCCAAACAAGACCTATACAAAAGCCTTAACACATGCAGATTAAATGACAAAACTAGCACAGCGGAAGATAAAACGAAATTGGATAAAAGAAATCCAACGGGGTGTCACGCCACGTCTACCAAACACGGTAAACGCTACGGCAAACAATCTGCAAGTGTATACATCTATCCCAAAACATCAGTCTAACTACATTGGCGCACAGGCCACAAAAGAAAGGGTAAAGGTGCTAAGCTACCAGGCTCTAGACATCGCGCTCGTCTAAACATCACCTGAAAGATACAAAGATAAACATTGGAACGATGCCCGGTCAGCGAATAATGCTGGTAAACCACCAATACCGTTAAGTATCATACATAGATAGATACAAGTCATAAAAACCATTTTCGAAACGGAATACATATATATAAGTCAAAACCAAGATCAACAGTCAACACAAGACTCATCACTCTCAAGGATAACACGGTAACACATCCCAAACCACAAAGGTTAACCACACGCAAATAATAAAGACTCACCCAACGGCAACATATGCCAAAACAACACAAGCCACCGTTACTACACACGTCACGAGAGAAGATCACACAACGCCGGCTTTACAAGCCCTCGAAAAATCACCCATCACGAGTTGGTATGCCTTCCTTATGCCCTGTTCCAACCTTATGGCTACCCCCAACCTTGTACCTTCTTTCCAACCATTACCTCCAGGACCCCTGTACTTCTTAGTCCAACCTTATTCCCCCGGGACCGTCGTCCCCCACCAACGACCACCAACGAAAACCACCAATCACGGCAACACATGCCCAGATAACACATGTTATCCCCCAAAAACGTGGACCCATCACTCAGGCCACAACTCCGTAATCACTTCACGGCCACCACGAGGACCGCTGCAATACATTGGTGACTAGTATCCCATACCACTAATCGTGCAATCCAGGTAAAGCCACACACGCACCACAACTCAACAAGAGTCAACCAACGGATCACAACGAAGGTATGAAACATACTCAATCAAGGAACGGGTCACAGCCCAACAACAACAACGATGGATAACACAAGTTATCATCAACCAAACAGGAGGTACAAACCACACACACGCTAGCATTAAGACAATAAACTAGCATGCTTAACAACGGAGAAACTCAAGATAGTTCCGAGGAACACACAAGACACCTCTTGGTCGAACGAAACACAATGTTGAACACTTAGCACGATACAAGACACCAACGTCCTACATGGATACCTACCATATAGTTCTAGACGTACGAAACATCAACAAGACGCTCAAATAGTTCCACAAAAGAACAACGGGAAGTCAAAAGACCAAATACCGAGTCAAACGAATCACGGGGAACAAATCCCATCACACCACCACTCATGTACCCGCGGGTGGACCCACGGGTAGTGCCCCACCCGTGGTTTCACCCGCGGGAACACTATCCCACAGGCTATGCACCCGCGGGTAGGTCGGCGGGTGGTGCCCCGCCCGCCGTTCCGCCCGCGGGAACATTCCTGTTCCACAACAAATCCTTTCGGGGATTTTCTTCTCCAAACACAAATTCAAGTCCAAAACATGGCAAATCTCACCAAACACAACAAAATGACTTGAACCATGGAAAATGCCAAGCAATGGCACAAAGGAACCCTAAACACAAGCTCTAGATATGCAATATCAGAAGACAAATGCATAAACCCTCACATTTCAAAGCAAAACACATGTAGAATCCAAGAAATCACATATAGGTAAGCAAAATTGGTTTTGTAGAGCATGGGTTACTTCTTGAAGACCAAAAGACTTCACTTTACACCACAACAAGCTTTCCACAAGGCTTACTTTCCAAATCCACTTCAAGATTAAACCAAAAGATCATAAAGATCCTACCTTTAAGAAAAAGACAACTAAGATGGAACCAAAAACACAACATGAACTTAGATCTTACGCTCCTAGATGCCCAAATAGGTGAAAGGTTGAATCTTAGAAGCAAATCTTGGAATCTTGACAAGGGTCTCAACTTGGCTTGGAGAATAAACTACACTTCTTTTCTAGAGAGAAGGTAGAACTAAATTCTAAGAATTGTAGGGAATGAAATGAAGAAGTCTTCTAGGTTAGGTTACAATACTAACTCTTGGTGAAAAGACAAGGATAACCTTACTAACCCTTAGAAAGTGTAAGGAACAAGGGAACTCCCCTCAAAGCACAAGGTACAAGCACAACTTTAAGGTTGATTGTCAAATTCTAGTCCTTGAGTATTAAAAATCAGGATTTTAGGAATTAATTCCTCAAATAAAATAGGATTAATTACTCAATTAATGCATGGATTGAATGTGGATTTTTGGGGTGTCACATTAAGTACATAGGATCTAGGAACTTTAGGACACGCGGTGAGGCTGTGTGTTTATCTAACGTTATCTGCTTAACTTCTCCCTAATCTATTTTGTGTTTAGATTGAAAGTCCCCCATAATTTATAGCATCAAGGTAAGGCCGAATCGGGGAAATACGATCCCTCCTTCGTTCGCCGGCGAAGAGGACCCTGAGACACTCGAGGAATGGGTTCGGACTTTCAATAAGATCTTTGAAATAATGGATTGTCCAAGGGAAAGACGAGCCTAGATAGCCTCATTCTACCATGAGCTGGCCGACGAATGGTGGGCCCAAACAGAGCCAGGCATGAGCTGGCCGGCCTTGCAAACCAAACTGAGAGAGCGTTTCCATCCCCAACGCATCCGTACGGCCAAGGGCGAAGAACTCCTAGGCCTGAGACAGGTGAAACTCCACCGTAGAGGAATACCATAAGAAATTCCTAGAGGTGACCCGCTTCGCCAACGAGTTGGTCCCTACTGAAGCCTTCAGAGTGGCAAGGTTCGTGGCCGGACTCAACTTCGAAAGCCAAAAGGCCTTGACCATGCACAAAGCAAAGACACTCGAGGAAGCCTAATCTAAGGCAGCCGAAGTCCAACAAATACCACGCAACCCACGGGGGACACAAAAGGAAAGTCGGGGGAAGTCACGCAACCCCTCCACGGAAAACAAAGGTTGCTAGGGCCACCCCGCCCCAAGACCGGGAAAAAGCAATGGTGCAAGTCCCGGAGGAGGGAGCGAAGGTCACGCAGGGAAGGATCCTTGCCAAGAGTATAGCCCGAATTGGAGATAACGACGTAATCACCGGAACCTTCCTCGTGAACACCGTTCCTGCCATCTTGCTATTTGATTCAGGAGCAACCAATTCATTCATAGCAGACGAATTCGCCACAAGGCTCGGTTTAACAACAAGCACAAGGGTACAACTAAGAGTCAAAGTGGCATCGGGCGAAGTAATGAAGTGTGATCGCATGTACAAGGACATAATGATCACCATCGGTGGAATAGAATTCCCCGGCAATCTAATCCAGTTCAAGTTGGACGGAATACAGGTAATCTTGGGGAGGAACTGGCTGGGGAAATTCAAGGCATAGATCCTATTCGGCGAATAGAAAGAGGTCTTAAGGGGACCAAACGGGAAACGGGTTTCCTACCGCGGATCCCCCAGAAATTCAGAAATCAAACTGGTGAACATGATGAAAATGAAGAAGTACTTAACCAAAGGGCACAAAGCGTTTCTGTGCTCAATCGAGGATTTGGATGCCAAAAATAACGAACCACAGATAATTCCGGTAGTGGACGAATTCAGGGACATTTTTCCAAGTGAGATCCCCGGAGTACCTCCGCCCAGCGAAGTAGAATTCACCATAGACTTGGTGCCAGGCGCTGCCCCTATCTCAAAGTCACCCTATAGGCTGGCACCAAAGGAAATGCAAGAACTGAAAACACCATTACAAGACTTTTTAGATAAAGGGTACATACGCCCCAGCACCTCACCATGGGGAGCACCGGTACTGTTCTTCAAAAAGAAAGATGGAAGCATGCGATTATGCATTGATTACAGGGAACTAAATCAGGTTATTATAAAGAAAAAGTATCCCCTCCCTCGGATAGACGACTTGTTCGACCAACTCAAATGAGCAGGGGTGTTCTCGAAAATTGATTTGAGATTCGGATACCATCAAATAAAAGTGGTCAACCCCGATATCCAAAGACAGTCTTCCGAACCCGCCATGGTCACTATGAGTTCACAGTAATGCCATTCGGGCAAACCAATGCACCCGCAGTATTCATGGACCTCCGCACAACCTTACAAACCCTGAGGGAAAATCAGCTATACGCCAAACTCTCCAAATGCGAATTCTGGAATGCCAGTGTGGCATTTTTGGGCCACGTGATAACCAAGGAGGGGATCAGGGTAGATCCAACCAAGATCCGCGCAGTCATGGAATGGCCCACACCAAAGGCAGTTCCAGAAGTTAGGAGCTTCCTTGGGTTGGCCGGTTACTATCGAAAATTTTTACCCGATTTTACCAAAATAGCCCAACCCCTGACAAGGTTCATGAAGAAGGAAATCCCCTACCAATGGGACGTCAATTGTGCTTTGGCTTTTCAGGAACTGAAGGAGAGGCTGACCACAGCCCTAGTATTAGCACTACCCTCGGGAATAGAAGGATTCGAAGTTTTCAGCGACGCTTCTAAAAAGGGGATGGGATGCGTGCTAATGCAAAATGGCAAGGTAATAGCATACGCATCCAGACAACTCAAAACCCACGAGGAAAATTACCCCACACACAATCTCGAATTAGCCGCCATTTTGTTCACCCTAAAAATCTTGAGGCATTATCTATAGGGGTGCAATACAAGATCTACACGGACCATAAAAGCCTGAAATACATCTTCACTCAACAGGATCTGAACATGCGACAGCGACTATGGTTAGAACTTATAAAAGATTATGACTTGGATATTCAATACCACGAAGAGAAAGCTAACGTTGTGGCAGGCGCACTAATTCGAAAAACGAGCCACTCCCTCAACACCACGTGGGTACTGCCAGACTAACTATGTAAAGAATTCCAAAGGTTAAAATTGGAAATAGTGGAGCAAGGACGAACAGATTCGGAAATCCAACTATTTAATCTCAGAATCATACCCACACTATTTGAAGAAATCAAAGCCAGACAACAACAGGATCCTGAATTGGTTAAAATCCAACTCGACCTGGCCCAGGGAAAGATGGTGCGTACCTACAACACACCCCCACCTAAAACGACAAATCCTAGAGGAAGGGCACAGTTCACCTTACTCCGTGCACCCCGGAGGCGATAAACTGTACCAAGATGTGAAGAAGTTGTTTTGGTGGCCCAACATGAAGAAGGAAGTAGCAGACTTTGTGAGAAAATGCCTGAACTGCCAAAAGGTGAAAGCTAAACGATGCAAACCCAAGGGACTCGTACAACCCCTCGAGATACCCCAAGGGAAGTGGGATTCCATCTCAATGGACTTCGTAGGAGGTTTTCCCACGACACCAACGGGAAAAGACAAAATCTGGGTAATAGTGGATCGGCTAACCAAAACAGTGCGGTTCATTGCCATGAAAGAAACTTGGACAATGACACAGCAAGCCAAAGCGTACATAATTCGGGTAGTCAAATATCACGGGATTCCACGAAACATCATTTCTGATAGGGATCCCAGGTTTCTCTCGCAATTCTGGAGGGCCTTACAATCGGCCATGGGGACGAGACTGAAATTGAGCACCGCCTTCTACCCCACCACCGACGGACAGACTGAAAGGACGATCCAAACCCTCGAAGATATGTTGAGAGCATGCATGCTAGACTTCCAAGGAACATGGGAGGAACACCTAGATCTGATCGAGTTCTCCTACAACAATAGTTATCACGCGAGCATTCGGATGGCACCCTACGAAGCACTATACAACCAGAAATGTAGAACCCCCGTATGTTGGGAAGACATGGTCAACCCTGGGACCCTAGTACCTACAAGACACCAAAACAAAGGTCAAGCACATACAAGAGAGAATGAAGGCTGCACAGGATCGACAGAAGTCCTATGCCGATCTAGGGAGGAAGCAAGCCGAATTTTCTGCAGGAGAGAAGGTCTGGCTAAAGATCTCGCCAACCCGAGGGGTGATGAGATTCGGAAAGGAAGGAAGCTTAAGCCCTCTATTCATCGGCCCTTACGAAATCCTGGAAAAAGTCGGGAACCTAGCCTACCGCCTCGCATTGCCAGTCGAACTAGAACGAGTGCACAATGTATTCCATGTGTCGCAACTAAAGAAATATATACACGATGCAACCCACATATTACAACCCGAAGTCGTGAGCTTAGACGACACCCTATCCTACGAGGAAAGGCCCGTAAAAATCCTGGACACGAAGACAAGAGCAACCCGCCGGAAAACCATAAGAAATGATTAAAATCCTCTGGTCCAATCACGGGACCGACGAGGCAACATGGGAGCTCGAAAGCGCCATGAGGGAACGGTACCCTGAACTATCTGCACAAGCTAACTTAGACTGAACCTTAGGCCAAGGGAGGATGTTCGACCCCATCACGTCTAAGCTTCAGGGACGAAGCGTTTTGTTAGAGGGGGGGGGGAGTGGGAGGGTGTAACACCCCGTGTTACGACCTTCAAATCCAAATTAATAATTAAATAAATTCCGCTAACTAAAATAATTAAAAGGGTATTTAATCCAATTATAATTCCCTCAATTAACCTGAGTGGTCTACGATTCACCTGAACAAGGAACCTTAAACCCATACGGAATGGGGAAAGCGGGCCTTATTACTCAGACCTTGAATAGGTTTCTATTAGACATAAAAATTGGAGATTGGGAAACAAATATAACCCTTCATCTCCCCCCCCCCCCCCCCTCCCTCACACAAAATCACTTGCAGGAGCCCCAGCCAAGGAATTCCCCCCACCAACTAGCCTAGGAAGATCAATTGGAAGAAGAATCTTAGAGAAGGACCTTAGTAGCCAATGAAATTGATTAGGGCTAAGAGGTAACCCATGTCTCGACAAAACCTATTTTCCTTGCTATATCTTATCCATTGGCTCCTTTGATATGTGATTCAGTGTTTGAGTCTTGATAGAGCTTTGCCTAGGGTTTATATTGTGTTTATGTGATAATCTTGATGTTCTTGATACTATGACTAAATATATGAACGATCTTGTATTTTGATTATGTTTAGAGCCCTAGGGTTATAACGTGGATTTCGTATTATGATATTCTTGATATATTTGGGTGGGATTTTGCATGATCTGGTGTTGAGTCTAGCCTAGGACTTGTGTTTAGGACTTTGCATATAGATTTCTTGATATTCTTGTGATTCCAGTTGTCCCTGGATCCTTCTGTGATTTATGTTAAGTCTTGGCATGTTTAGGAATCGTGTTAAGGTATATTTGGTGTGATTCTTGGTTTAATTCCATTACTTGAATACGTGGTGTTGTCGTTATGTGTTTGAATGTGTTTGGACATGGTTTCGGGTTCCACGAGAGATCCCGGAACTAAAAGTTGCATGTGTATCAGTGGGGGGTAGGTGTGGGGACTGACCACCCGCCACCCACCCGCTGCCCGCAACACTGTTCCAGCGGGCAGCCGGCGGGCGGTAGTCTTCAAGTCGGCCACCCGCTGGAATAGTGCCCGACCGCCGGCGGGTGGTCCTCCACTCACCACCTACCCGCTGGAATCCCGGCGTGGTTCGTGGTGTTTTTTCCGGTTTGATGTTTCCCCGTGTCCCGTTGTGTGCTGTTGTACCCCATTTGTCCTGTATGAGTCTCGTTTGGTGTTTTAGGCATCGTTCTAGGATTTTATGTGTGATACGTCTCATTGTTGTTGTGTCTTCCTTGTTATGTGATTATGTGTTGATTGATTGGATGATGATGAGTATTATGGTCATTGCGCAATTGCCAGTGTGACTGATGATGATGATGAGAATGTGATTGGTGGAAAATAAACTTTTGGCGGTTGGCACCACTTGTGCCCGGTCATTGTACTAAAGGTATAGGCCATAGCGGTGACTGTGCTAAAGGCACACACCCACCTTCGACTAGCTTGTCGTTGAGCATGGGTCAGGTTATAAGTGTAACACCCCGTGTTACGATCACTAAACCAAATTAATTAATTGATCACTCACCCTAAAAAGGGAATTAAAATCCATTAATTAGCCAAAAAGGGGTCCACCATAGTCCATGGGCCCTTATCCCTAATACCAATCCCCTAGTCCTATAGGAAATAGAAGTAACAAACCCATACCATTTAGACCCCAATTAGGACATAAGAGGCACCTAGAACTCACACCAAAATAACTTTCATCACACAAGAATTCCCCAAGAATTCCCATAGGAGAAATCATGAAAGAGGAAACCTTAAAGAAAGACCCTTCATAGCCAAGGAAATTAATTAAGGCTAAGAGGTAACCCATGTCTCAACAAAATCTATTTTCTTTGCTATGATCTCCTTCTTTGGCTCCCTCTATATACTTGTGTCTTGATGAATTTCTTTATGATATTTGTGATATAATCTTGATTGATTGATGTGATGATTTTATGAGTGATCTTGATGATCTTGATGTTAAAAAGAGGTTCTTGATATTTATGTGATGATTCTTGATAAATCTTGATGGTTCTTGATGATGAAAATAAAATATGATTTTGATGGCTTGGGTGGAGCCCTAGGTTGGATTGGGAATTTGTATTGAGATGTTCTTGATTTATATTTGGGTGGGAATTCGTATGTTCGGGTGTTGATTATGTTTAGAATTCGTAATAGGACGAGTTATACGCGATTCTTGCTTTTGATCCATTAATTACCTACGTGGTGTCATTAATTGCGTTTAAAAGTGTCTAAGCATGGTTTCGGGTTCCACAAAGGATCCCGGGACGTAATTGTGATGAAAGAGTCAGTGGGGGTAGGGGTACCCGCCACCTATCCGCTGCCCGAAAATCACCGCCAGGCAGCGGCCAGGCGCCGGGCAGGCGTTCGCCCGCCGGCAACCCACTACCCGGGCGATGATCTCCCGCGGGCAGCCGGCGGGTGACCCACACCCACCGGCTACCCGCTAGTCCGTACCCACCCCGGGTCTTTGGCTTCCCCGTTTGATGTTCCCCATTCCCCCGTGGTGTCCCAACGGACCCCGTTTGTCGTACTTTAGTCTAGTTTGATGTTTTGGGTGCCGTTCGTAGGATAAAAGAGTCTTAGGGATTGCACGCTAGTTGGATCGGTAACCCGTTGACCTAGGTGGAAGCCGTATGAACCCCTTAGGACTATTCTTAGTATGTTAATGATCACACGTAAGCTTATTTATGTGTCTTCCCCTTCCCAATGTGCTATTTTGTGCTACTATGTGCTATTGTGTGTTATGTGATGCATGATTCCCCAATTTGGTTGCGATCAAATTGGCTATACGGGCAGTTGAAGGGGTTGAGAACCATCCCAACTGTTAACCAGGCCGGTTGCGATCGGTTAGGTATATAAATATTATATAGGGTTGCGGTCCACTGTTGGTTACTTATGAGCTGTGGTTCATCCTCCTGGCTGCGGTCAGTGATTCACTTCTTGGGCTGTGGTCCACATGGGCCTCGGGTACGATGACCCACCGAACTGGACGCGCCAGGCGGTGTGTAGGGCCAATAAACCCGAGGAAGGCTGTAGTCCACCGACCTGAGTAATCAGGCGGTGTGTAGGGCTATGGTTGGCTGCGATCCACCGAGTGATGGGCCAGCGGTGTGTAGGGTCGTAGTCTCCGAGGATCTTCGCCCACCAATGGAGACTCTCAGTGGTGTGTAGGGCTTGATCCACTACGGTCCACCGACTATGCCCGTCAACGGTGTGTAGGGTCGTATGTCCCCCCTTGTAAAGGGGATCACAGTCCACCGACTGGGCGCGTCGGCGGTGTGTAGGATGTGGTCCGACGTTGAGTTCGTTAGCGGTCTTTAAAGGGTTGGTTGCGATCAACTCCCTTCATGCTGCGGTATGAGGTAGGGTGATGCAGGGCCGTGTTAGTGCAATATGCGCTAACCCTCGTGTTCGGGGCATGCGATTGGTCCCGTGGCGCCAGCTCAGTGTGATTGAGTGTCACAAATGATGATTGGATGATGATATGATTGATTTGGAAATAGACTGTGGCCTTAGTTGCGTATTCTTTATGATGATTCTACTTAACTGTTATCATTGATTGTTGTGCTTACCCCTATTTGCTGAGTCCATTCCTGGTTTTAAAACTAGAGTCTCTTAAGTATATATCTTCCTGCTTCAAAATGACTTTTCGTATATCTATATATATCTATCTATAATGTATTTCGACGCGTTGGAGTGGGTTACCGGCATCATTCGCTGAACAAATATATTTGTCTTTCAGGCACAGATGATTAGCTCCTAGAGCACGCTAGAGGGACTTGGAGTAGATAGATAGTTTTTCCTTTCGGCCTGCGTGCCATGATGATGTATTGAGGATATTTAGTTAGTTTAGCCTGTGCATCTGAGTTCTCCAGCTCAGATGCAGCATAGCACCCCGCACTCGTATGTTTAGTACTACTCTATTTTGGGATTTAATGAGAATTGACTTTTGTTATATAAGTTTTAAAACTTTCAAAATTTCGGGGTGTTACAATAAGTGCTGCGGTGTCATGTTAGAGCTACATGCGCTAACCCCTTGATATTGGTACTAGAGGTGCGGATCATTGAATGGCACTGCGGCACCTTCTTGATATGTTGGTGGTTGAAAGGTGGTTTGTCGGTGGGGGCATGTAGTTGCCCGGAGGCATAAGGGGTGGGGATACAAGGGTGGCCTGGAGGTATAGGTTGAAACTGATATAAGGACGGAGGGAAGCTATAAGGTTGGAACTTGGTATAAGGTTGGAGGATGAATTGTGTGCTTTGTTGACTACTTGCTAATTGATTGTATTGAATGCCTTAGTTGCCTCTACTCGTTATTTGCATGATTATTTGCATCTTATGCCTTGCATTGCATGTTTAGGAAGCATATTAGTTCTTATGATTATTCTATGATATTGAGTCTGTTGATATGCCCTGAGTCTTGATCTTGGATTTAAACTAGAGTCTCGTAAGTATATATATATATATATATATATATATATATATATATATATATATATATATATATATATATATATATATATATATATATATATATATATATATATATATATATATATATATTCCAGTTTCAAAATGAGTTTCTTATATCTACCTATATTGTGCTTAACGCGTTGGAGTGGGTTACCAGCATTATTCGCTGACGGTTGTTATACCGAATGTTCTTCAAGTGATAAGCATTAGCTTCGGAGCGCGCTAGTGGATTTGTGGACTTAGTTTAGATAGTTCTAGTTTGGATGGCCTGCATGCATTGATTTGTATTTGGGTATTAGTTATGGTTTATGCTTTGTTAATTAGTTAGCCTGTGCATCTGAGTTCTCCAGCTCAGATGTGGCATATCACCCCGACTTCTATGTCTATTTATGCTCTGTTTGGGAATTAATAAGAGATTAGTCATTATTTTCTAGGTTTTAAATATCTTAAAATTTAGGGGAGTAATACTTGGGCTCACGTTGGCCACATATGCATTTTTGAAATATGATATATGTGAGATGCAAAATACTCTACAACATGCTCCAAATCCATGTATATAATCCATTAAATTCCCAAGGATATCATATCATACTCGGTTTGCAAAAGCAAATTCTATACAATTCCTATCAACAAAATATGCTTCAAAACTCATTGATCAAATATCACATTTTAGTCATGCTTTCATAATAAATCATATTCTCAAATGATCATGCTTCTCTACTCAATACAAAGATAACATCAGATCACAGAGCAAAATATTTCTCAAACACTTTGAACTACACAATTTATACTGTGTAGCAAATTCTTCAATAAATCCATCATAATATGCTCAATTTTTATCCAAATTCAACGAAATCAAAGCCAAAACGTGCGTCGAGACGGTACCGAGGTCCGGGCCACAAGGTCCCATGACACTTGGCCCGAAACGACACGTAGCTGAGCCACAACGGCCCGGCCACTGCACAAAATCCTCCCAGAATGAAACTCAGGGACCTGGGGCGGGACTCCTCAAGAGCTTCCCCAAGTTAACCGTCACAAGGCCGGGCCTAGGAAACGGCCCTCTCCTAGGGCCGTGCCCTAGGCCCGGTTGGCCCCGGCTCTAGCGGGCGGCCCTCCTGATGGGCTGCGGCTAGGGCCGCTGAAGTGTGCACCAGATGGAGATTTTCACCTACAAAAATTATTCCAAGCATGTCCAAAACATTCTCAATACTTCAAAGCCAAATACTATAGGACTAGTTATTATTTAAGAGAAATAATTCAAAGACAAATACGTGTATGTGTTGTGTGATCCCATAGGACTAGTTATTATTTAAGACTTGAAATATGTTCACATGCCTTCATACTCTATGCCTATAGACTTAAGAAATTGCCTATTTAGCATAATTACGACTGTATACGTATAGGCATGCCAACTTGCAGGTTCTGCATATAACATAATAATTAATTATCATACGTGTTAGGCTTGTTATTTTGTAATTGTGAGTATTTGGTATAGTCTTCTTAGCACAATGATTTGGTATAGATCCTATATATATGGCATTTGGCTCACGACATGCTACACTACATATTAATGTTTGCATCCATTTGTAAATGTGGTTCGCCTGTGTTGATATATGTGCATATGTGCTTTATAATGATTATGTGGCTATTCGAATCTGCACCCGCGTGGTATTAGCCTCTTATTTAGGTACATAAATAATTATATTCGCATGTTCGGCACAACTTGTGATCCTATATGTTAAATCATCATAAATTACTTAAAACAATAAACATGTCGTGGGTAAAACTTCTATGCTATGTTATTATTCATCCACAAAATTAACATAATGTGAGTTGCATATTCATAACCTTATTATTTGGTGCATTTTGCTAGCACAATAGTTAGGCTTAAAACCAGTATATTTATATGTGTATCTATATATATTTCCCATATAATACTTTCCTTATGTACTACTATACTAATTCTGACTCTTTATCCCCAAAATGATTTCTAAGCTTCGGGGACGAAGCTTCTCGTAAGGAGGGGGAGGATGTAACACCCCGTGTTACGGACTTTAATCCCGGATTAATTATTTAATTAATTCCATTAAAGAATAGTTAAAAAGGATTTAATTTAGTTAGAATCTCCTTAATTAATTAATGTGGTCCACAATGGACCATGGACCCTTATCTCTAATTAAGCCATTAATCCTGTTAGGAATAAAGAAAGTAGACCTTCTACTACTCATATTCTAATTAGGAATTCTAGACCTATATATCTGTTAGGAATAAAGAAAGAGGGCCCATTATTAATCAGATTCTAATTAGGAATCTTAAACCTCTTACCCAGTTAGATTCGTATTAGGGATCCTAACCTATATAAAGGGGGGATTAGGAGGCATTAGAACCCTATCACCCATATCTCCCTCTCCCCACACGAAATCCCCTCCAGGCCAAGAAATTCCCCATCACCAAGCTTAGGGAGGATCAATTGAGGAAAGACTTTAGGATGTTGTAAGGAGTTTTAATTAAAACTACCAGGTAATCCATGTCTTACAAAACCTATTTTCCTTGCTATATCTTATTCATTGGCTCCTTTGATAATCATATGTGTAATTCTGTGATTGAGTCTTGATAAAGCCCTAGCATAGGATTTTTATTGTGCTTATTTGATATTCTTGATGTTCTTGATATTGTGATTGATTATATGTATGATCTTTTATTTTAATTATGTCTAGAGCCCTAGGGTTAGATCGTGAATTTCGTATTATGATGTTCTTGGTATATTTGGGTGGGATTATGCATGATCGGGTGTTGAGTCTAGCCTAGGACTTGTATTTAGGACTTCGCATATAGATTTCTTGGTGTTCTTGTGTTTCCGGATGCTCCTGAACCGTTATATGATTAATGTTGAGTCTTGGCATGTTTAGGAATTGTGTTAGAACATATTCGGTATGATTCTTGATTTAATTCCGTTAATTGAATACCTGGTGTTGTTGATATGAACCTAATCCAAGATTCAAATAAGATGGAGTATTGTCCCAAGAATGCTCTCAAAGTAAAGATAGAGATGGATCAAAATAGCTTAAACCTCACGAGAAACCCTTTGTCTCGAATCCTCAAAGACTTTGAAGAATCCCATGTAGCTTCAAGTACCTCGATGTTGCAATCTTCAATCAACTATAGTCGGATCTAGTTTTTTTCGATTCAAGAACGAGTCCACGAACCTAAATCTAAGGTTGAAGAAAGTAAGATTGATTCGAGTCCACGAATCAATTTGCTAGTCGAGTCCACGACTAGCCACTAATTGAGTCCACAATTAGCCATAAGCTTTCTTACACAAGTGTAAAGAAAAACTTAAGAATTTTATTGAATTAAAGCCTGTTTAAAACTAATATGGACGTGCCCTATTTATAATTATAGGGCAGCATTTTAATCATAAATAAAATGGGAAAAAGAGTCCTAAACCTAATCTAGAAAGCAAGTAAATATAGTCCTATTTAGAAAGGGATTTAAGGAATCCTTTTCTAAATACAAAAAGAGTCCTAAACCTAATCTAGAAAGCAAGTAAATATAGTCCTATTTAGAAACGGATTTAAGGAATCATTTCTAAATACAAAATAGTGTGGGTTATGATGAGTATTGTGCAATGACCGCAAATAAATATTTTATTCCATAAAATATTTGGCTAGGCATAAAAGAGATTTAAGGAAAACAATGCTTACAAGATTCGATGTCGAATCATTTTCAAGAAGGGGAGGATGATGCGTCCCAACATAATGAAGATCCATCAAGAGTACCAATTGGGCCAATCACACGGCCCAAGTCCAAACAATTAAGACAACTCTTCATTGGTGATAATATTTATGGATGTAGTTATGGGCCTTGTGATGAGCCCACTATAGACCCTTATTGGATTCCATGTGTACTGGTTCCTATTATGCTCATGGAACTTTTTCTTGGGATGCTTGACACGAGTCGCTCCAATCATCATCCTACAATCAACAAGTAAGGCAATTAAGTCTAATGACACATCATGGAATTTAAACATTATAGATAGTAATAGATCAGCAAAATGAGAGAAATTAAATTTAGCCATCTTGTTTGAATTTTCAACAAGCACAACATCTTTCCTCCTAGAGCTTAAGGCTAAACCAAACAGAAAATCCATGGAAATATCAAGTAATGATTTAGATGCATTGTGGTGGTAAGTAGCACAATTATGAACATAAGATTCTACATCTTTTTTCTTCTTTGGCCAATGAAAATATCCATGCAAAACATCATCACTCTTTGGAAAACTAAATTTTCCCTCATGTGAATCAACAATTAAACCATTGCTCAAATCAAAACAAAAAGTGCCAATCCCGTTGACTTTGAACCAAAACCCCTTGTGCAAGTAGTATTTGCCATAAGAAGTTTTCAAATGTGCCTTATAAATTCCAAGTGATTCCTTATCTCTATCAAATAAAGTTTTTGTAAAATCAAAATTAAGGAATCTCAGATGTATGGATGCTAACAAATTTCTAACACATCTAGCAAGTAGATCATTAATAGAAACATGACAAAGAAATCTAGAGAATATTAATGCATGCTTTTGAAATAAAAGTGAGTAGAAAGTGACTCCCCTTCCATTCTCTTGCATACTATCCTTTTTAGTTACCAAGAGAGGTTGCACTTTGACACCATGAGCTGGTCCTTTCCACTGTATCACTGATTGTGGTCCCTTTGTTTGGCTACAAACTGAGTTAGAGGATTGGAGTGGTGATTGCAATTCTAAACATGGAGGTTCCACTTTTCTCTCTTTGATTTCTTCCTTCTTTAAGGCTGGTTTAAGAGCTTGCATCAATGTCAATTGAATTCTTCTACTTGTTTAGGATACAAATGAGGCAAGACATACGTAACTCCATTCATGTGAAACACATAAGTGTTCCTCATTCCATCAGAACTTATTTTTTTTGTCACATTGCCATGGTCTACCTAACAAGATATGAGCAGACTGCATTGGGATATTATCACACAAGATTTCATCAGAGTAACTGTTAATAGACGAAGGAATAAGAGCCTGTTTGGTTACTCTAGCTTCTCCTGCATCAGTTAATTAACCATTGCAAACAATAAGGATTTGGATAATTAAGCAAAGGTAATTGAAGAAATTTAACCATAGCTGCACTAGCCACATTTGTGCAACTTCCAGAATCTATTACCACAGTACAAGCATTACCTCTAATTGACTCTTTAGCACAAAATATATTTTCAGTTTGAGACTCCTCTTCTAGGGTGAACATTCAAAACCTCCTTAACAACAAGAGTATGACTAGACTCACTATCAGCATATTTAGAATCAAAATATAAAGGTATGAATGGTTCTCCATCAACATGTTCATTGGGGGTTTCAAAATGGTCACAAACCTCATCCTCATATTTATATTCAAGGCAAGAAGTGAAATTTTCAGATTGTGTTGTTATCTTAACTACCCTCTTGTTAGGACAATCACAAGCTATGTGGCCTCTCTCATTACATCTATAAAAAATCAATTCTCTATCATGTTGAGGCCTCCATGCCTCACTTACCTTTTCCTTACCTTTGTCTCATGAATCATCTCTTGGAGGAGGATGTTCATCACGCTTTTGAGAGGTGGAATGAGTGTTGTTCCATCTTGATGCATCATTTTTGGACTTGTACATTTTCATCTCTTTGATTTTTGCCTCAGATTCATGTGCAATATACAAGGCATCATAAAGGGTATCATATCTCTGAAAACTCATTCCACATCGAATTTCTAAGTTCACTCCATGTACGAAACGAGCAACAGTTATTGTCTCTTCTTCATGTATGTCTCTCTGTTTAAGCAAAATATTTATAGTTTGGTGGTACTCGTCAACTGACTTTGTTCCTTGCATGGTTCCCTGCAATTTTCTTTCAAGATCATACAAAAAAGATTTAGGACGAAAGGTTAGGCGGATATCTTCCCTCACTTGAACCCAAGATTCATAGGGAATAAAATTAGCAACTCTCTCTCTATTTCTTTTTCGCCACCAAGATAATGCATACCCCTTAAAAGATGTAGCAACTAGCTTGTTTTTTATAAGATCAGAATATTGCTTTAAATAAAAAAGAGTTTCAATAGCATTCTCCCATTCTATGTATTCGGTAGGTCCTTTCTCACCGGTGAAGTTAAGAATTTCATGTTTAATGTTCCCGAACTCCGCATTACGCTGCTGGATCCTTTGACATCTAGGATCCAATCTTCCTGCTGGTGGTAGGTGTCGCTCATCATTGTGTGGTGGTTGCACTTGCTGCGAGCGTTGCTCCAAATTATTCATTCGTTTGAGTAACCTGTCTGTCTTTTGTTCTAATGTATGGGGCAGGTTTGGAACTTGTTCAGCCATTTGTATAGGAGAAAAAAAATATCTAAAAAAAACAAGAAGATGTGTGAGTAGTCACATTAGTGAAACCAAAAAGTTGGCTCGCTCCCTCACTATTCTCAGCTCCCAGGTAAGAGGTGGATTATATGGCTCTGGGGGTGCACTACACACACTTACAAACACACACTCCACTAATGTATCGCTCAAGGTGGCAGATACTCTTACAAGCCTTTTTCCAAAAAGGAAAATTAATAGTCCGAAACTCAGGTTGATATGGATTCAACCTCAAAGTTCAAGAAAACGTACCTTGGAAGACTTCGCAAGCCTTTTAGAGTAAGGGTGTATCGCGAGGTAGGTAATAAAATTGAGAGCAAGAAGCAAAGAAAAATGACAATACAAGCAAAGAAACTAAGCAAGATATGAAAGAAAAAGGAAACCAAAGAAGGAAGTATGGCAGAAAGATATGCAAGACCAATATCAAAAGATAGAGACAAATAGAATATAAAAGGGGTTCACGTGTACCACAACCAATTAGGAATCTATCAAGAAATCCTTCCAACCCTGTACTTTTCCCCTTCCTTGTCCCTCCAAAATTCTCCTACCAGCCAAACTCTTTCCCTAACCTTATTCTTCTTCTTTATTGCTTTCTCTTTTTTTTTATTCAACTTTCTTGATTTTTTATTTTTTATTTTTTTTTGATAAGTAACCTCCAAATAACTACTGTAAATATCAATAAAAATTTCAGACTAAGAAGATCCACACAACCTCTTCAAAACATAATCAAGAATTTCAAAAATCACCCAGAAAAACAGAAACGCTGCCCTTACTTCGTAGATCAATATCTCAATGACCGTAAGGAATTAGCAAGTGTATAATATAACCAGTGCATCTCTAGATATTGGTCATTCATTGAAACAGGTCACAATTTAGGGTTTTTTTAGGGGTTTTTTTTTTTTTTAATGAAAGACACGAAAAAAAGGTAGTATGTAAGATAAGAATGAGATAAACCTAGGCTCTGAATACCAAATTGATATGAACCTAGTCCAAGATTCAAATAAGATGGAATATTGCCCCAAGATTGCTCTCAATGTAAAGATAGAGATGGATCGAAATACCTTAAACCTCACAAGAAACACTTTGTCTCGAATCCTCAAAGACTTAGAAGAATCCCATTGTAGCTTCAAGTACCTCGATGATGCAATATTCAATCAACTAGAGTCGGATCTAGTTTCCTTCGATTCATGAACGAGTGCACGAACCTAAATCTAAGGTTGAAGAAAGGAAGATTGATTCGAGTCCACAAATCAATTTGCTAGTCGAGTCCACGACTAGCCACTAATTGAGTCCACAATTAGCCATAAGGTTTCTTACACAAGTGTAAAGAAAAACTTAAGAATTTTATTTTAATTAAAGTCTTTTCAAAACTGATATGGATGTGCCCTATTTATAGGTATAGGGCAGCATTGTAATCCTAAATACAATGGGAATAAGAGTCCTAAACCTAATCTAGAAAGCAAGTAAATATAGTTCTATTTAGAAAGGGATTTAAGGAATCCTTTCTAAATACAAACAAGTATTTTCTATTTAATTCCAAACAATTTAAAATAATGATGACCACAAATAATAAAGCTGATTTGGGCCTTGGATCTTGTGATTGGCCCAATCTGTACTCTTAATGGATCATCATTATGTTGGGTCGCATCACGTATTGCACATAAGATCCTAGAATGATGCCTAAAACACCAAATGAGACTCATACACGACAACCGGGGTACAACGGGACACAACGGGACAAGGGGAAACAACAAACGGGGGAAAACATCACAATACCCACCATTTTTCCAGCGGGTGGGCGGCGGGTGGAAGACCACCCGCCGGCCACCCGCTGGCGGCGACTATAGTTCCAGCGGGTGCCCGGCGGGCAGTCGCCTGCCCACCGGCTGCCCGCTGGAAACTGGGCAAGGGGCAGTGGGTAGGTGGCGGACACCCCTGCCCCCACCTACCCCCCACTGAGTCGTATGTAATATTTCGGTCCCGGGATCTTGTGTGGAACCCGAAACCATGTCCAGACACATTCAAACACAAACGACAACACCACGTATTGAAGTAACGGAATTAAACCAACAATCACAACAAATACAACCTAACACGATTCCTAAACATGCCAAGACTCAACATAAATCACATAACAATCCAGGGACATCTAGAATCACAAGAACATCAAGAAATCTATATGCAAAATCCTAAACATGAGTCCTAGACTAGACTCAACACCCGATCATGCAACATCCCACCCAAATATACCAAGAATATTATAATACGAAATCCACGTTATAACCCTAGGGCTCTAGACATACTCAAAATACAAGATCGTTCATATAATTAATCATAGTATCAAGAACCTCAAGATTATCACATAAACATCAAGATTATCACATGAACACCAAGATTATCACATAAACACAATATAAACCCTAGGCAAAGCTCTATCAAGACTCAAGCACAGAATCATATATCAAAGGAGCCAATGAATAAGATATAGCAAGGAAAATAGGTTTTGTCGAGACATGGGTTACCTCTTAGCCCTAATCAATATCCTTGCCTACTAAGGTTCTTCTTTAAGATCTTCTTCCTGTGGATTCTCTTACGTTTGGTGGCAGGGGGATTCCTTTGTAGGTTTCTCCCTAGGAATATCTTGTGTGGTAGAATTAACTGTGGTAGGGTTTCTAAATGCTTTCTAAGTCCCTATATATAGATTTAGGAGTCACAACTAGGGCCTGAATAGTAAGGGTCCACTTATCCTATTACTTATAGGATTAAGGATTTGGTTTAAGGATAAGGATCTGATGCGGTCCACTTATACCAATAAATAGGGCACATCCATATTAGTTTTAAGGAGGCTTTAATTAAATAAAATTCTTAAGTTTCTCTTTACAGTTGTGTAAGAAACCTTATGGCTAATTGTTGACTCAATTAGTGGCTAGTCGTGGACTCGAATAGCAAATTGATTCGTGGACTCGAATCAATCTTCCTTTCTTCAACCTTAGATTTAGGTTCGTGGACTCGTTCTTGAGTCGAAGGAAACTAGATCCAACTCTAGTTGATTGAAGATTGTATCATCGAGATACTTCAAGCTTTTGTGAGACTTATGGTCTAAAATATGGTATCAAACGAACTCCGATTGGCACCAAATTTGCGCTATGGACATTCCAACCTGGTATAAGACATCCACAAGATTTGAGCCCTTTCTAAAAATTTCACCCAATATTATTACAAAACACGTCTTTAACTTTTCTTTGCCTTTTCATTTAAAATATGGTATCAAACGAACTCCGATTGACACCAAATTTGAGAAATGTAGATTCCAGCCATGGTAGAAGACTTCGACAAGTTTTGAGCCATTTCAGAAATGGTCACAAAATATTTTAACAAAACACGACTTTAAGTTTTCTGGGGTCGACCAGTCTAAAATATGGTCTCAAATGAACTCCGATTGGCACCAAATTTGAGCTACATACATTCCAACCCCTGTAGAAGACTTCCACATGTTTGGAGCCATTTATGAAAAGGTCACCCAATATTTTTACAAAACACATCTTTAATTTTTCTCGATCTTCTTGTCTAAAATATGGTATGAAACGAACTTTGATTGGCACCAAATTTTAGTTATGCACATTTCAACTCTAGTAGATGACTACCACAATTTTTGAGCAATTTTAGAAAATGTCATCCAATATTTTTACAAAACACGTGATTAAGTTTTCTGGTTCTTCTAGTCTATAATATTATATCAAACGAACTCCGATTGACACCAAATTTCAGCTATGAACATTCCAACCCTGGTAGAAGACTTCCACAAGTTTTGAGCCATTTCTGAAAAGGTCACCCAATATTTTTACAAAACACGTCTTTAAGTATTGTGGGACTTCTGGTCTAAAATATGGCATCAAACGAATTCTGATTAAAATTGCAATACATGAGGCCATTTAAAATTCTCATGCGTAGCTCTGGCGATAGGAGAGAGAAAATGGTCTACGAGCGCAATGGCTTCCGTATCGTCTTCCGGCGCTGGTAGCCAGTCCGCTGGCGTCTTGACCTGCTTGAACATCCCGCCTCATCGAGGCGGTTCTATCTATGGGTAGCATACTGCTGGTTATGACAAAGTACAGGGGCTGAGAAGCGCATGCCTTGAGGGTAGGTCCTCGCATGGCCGTGTGGCAGGCCCGGGATACTAATGGGGCTGGTACGTTGTACTCGGTGGCCATTAGTAATGGGTTTGCCACACTGCAAGGAGGAGATGATCCTGTTTCATGTGTTGTGTCGCTTCGTGACACTGGGGGTGACCTTCTAGCCCCAAGTTTGGATACCAAGGGACTTGGGGATCCTAACTATGTGCACATAGTCCCAGTGACTATTGGGGGGCCTGACACTCCGTCCACGTCGGGGAGGGTTGGAGGCCTGCAACAGGTAACCTCTACTCTCTCAGATACTGACATCCCCCGACTAGAGTGCCAGCCTAATTCATGGGCTTCCGGGTTTGAGACTGACCCCGGAGATGGTGCAGATCGGAATGTTGTTGTGCCATTGGGCCATAGCCTTGTTTTCACGAAAAAGGGGTCTAGCCCCTCCACTTACATTCCTATTCCCGTTGTTTCAAAATGAAGATCCTTGTGTGGAATGTGAGGGGGGTGTCCTCCCAGGGTTCTGCTCACAGGACCCGCGTTCTACTTAGATCTCATTCGCCATTTATCCTATCTCTGCTTGAGCCTTGTAAATATGATAATGCCTTCACGTCTGATAGGCTCGAGTCCTTTAAAATAAGGTTCAATTTTGATAATGTGTACGGGTCGGGTAATAAAATATGGCTGTTTTGGAATAATGATCTGACCGTGCGCATTGAGAGCCAAATGGGGCAGTGTGTCTCTATCTCCTGTGCTCCTGCCACCATACTCACGCCTTTTTGTCTATCTTTTGTTTATGCCAAAACTAAGGAACGTCTCCCGGGCCCATTGTGGGATGAGCTGAAAGCCGTTTGCCCTATTATTCCCGGGGGGGTTCCATTGTCGGTTGTGGGTGATTTCAATTGCTTAATGAGTGTGGGCGAGAAAACGGATGGTCTTCCTTACTCTCATAGGAAGACAGTTGATTTCTGTGAGTGTGTCAGTGCCTGTGACGTGATTGATGCGACTTACTATGGCTCCCGTTACACTTGGTGGAATGGGAGGCATGGGGAGGCCGCCGTATGGATGCGGTTAGACCGATGTCTCTACACCTCGGTGTGGGAATCGGTTTTCAAAACATCTGTACGGCATTTATCAAAAGCCAGGTCTGACCACAACCCGCTTTTAATTTCTTGTGATTTGCTGGGCACGTAGGTAGTGCCAAAACATTTTGTCTTCCTGAATGGCTGGGTGAAACATGATGATTTTCAGACGGTCGTGCATGATAGTTGGCGAGCTCCAATTGAGGGAACTCCAATGTTTGTATTGGCCGCTAAGCTGAATAGACTTGCCTAAGTTCTAAGTAAATGGAGTAGAACGGTATTGGGGGACATATTTGCTAAATTGTGGGAGTATGAGGATTCTGTCCAGACTCTAGTGGCGGTCCTACAGCAACACCCTGAGGATGAGCGGGCATTAGTTGAATATCAAAAGGGTGTTTCCTTGTTGAAAAAGCAAATAGCGATAGAAGAAGAATTTTGGTAGCAGAAGGCGCGCGTAACAGAGGTAGAAGAGGGCGATAGAAATTCCCGTTACTTTCATGCTATTGTCAAAGAACGCAGGCGCAAGTTGTTTATTCATCGAGTTAAGAATGATGGCGGGGTCTGGCAGGAGGATAGACAGGGGATAGCTCAGCAGGCAGTGTCATTTTTTGAGCGCATGTTCACGGCAGAAGTGGGTGGGTTTGATCTGGCTAGACTAGATTGTATCCCACGGTTGGTCACGGAGGAAGATAATGATTTGTTAACAGCTGTCCCAGGGGTGGAAGAAGTCAAGGAAGTGGTTATGCAAATGAATTCTACGAGTGCTGCGAGACCGGATGGTTTTTCGGGAGCCGTCTATAAGGCTTGTTGGGACATCATCCAGGATGATGCAGTCGCCATGGACAGAAGCTATTTTGCTGGGAGGGACTTCACTAGTGCTATCACGCACACATCCATCGTTTTACTACCGAAAAAACCGAGTCATGGGACTTTTGCAGATTATAGGCCAATCAGCCTTTGTAATTTCAACAGCAAGGTGGTCACGAAGCTCATGGTTGTTCGGATGGACACGATATTACCTCGTGTACTGTCGCCGCAACAGAGCGGTTTTGTCGCTGGGCACTTTATCACGGATAATGTTCTTCTGGCCTCAGAGATGTGGCATGGACTTCGCCGACAGAACCGGGATATAGTGCTCAAGCTCGACATGGCCAAGGCATATGATCAGGTCTCCTGGTTTTTCTTGACTTCAGTGATGCGCCGCTTGGGGTTTAGTGAGGTTTGGATTGATATGGTATTTTGGGCTGTGTCGAATGTCTGGTATTCAGTAATAGTTAACGACATAAAGGAGGGGTTTTTTACATCTTCCAGAGGGCTTAGGCAGGGGGATCCACTATCCCCGACCTTGTTTGTTATTGCAGCGGAGGTTCTCTCCGTCTATCTATCACGAGTTTATAACGACTACACGGTGCCACGGTTCTCTCAGCCGTCGGGTACACCAAATATTCATCACTTGGCTTATGCAGACGATGTCATTATTTTTAGCACAGCCGGGCTTGGGGAAATTACTAAGGTTATCTCAGCTCTTAAAGATTACGAGGCGATATTGGGACAGTTGGTGAATTTTCAGAAGAGTGCGTATTATATGCACCCTTGTGCGCTAGTTCGGGTAGTGGACGAAGTTCGCAGGGAAACCGGGCGTATGCATAATGAGTTCCCATTTACCTATCTTGGGTGCCCGGTATACATAGTGTAACACCCCAGATTTTCAAGACTTTTAAAACTTATATAATAAAGGTAAATTCTCATTAAATCCCAAGCAGAGCAGTACTAAACATAAGAATACGGGGTGTTATGCCACATCTAAGCTGGAGAACTCAGATGCACAGACTAAACTATCTAATTATCATTAAACAACATCATTACGTCGTTATGGCACGTAGGCGTATAAGAAACTATCTATCTAAGCCTTGGGTCCTCTAGCACGCTCCGGAGCTAATCGTCTGTGCCTGAAAACCAAATATATCTGTTCAGCGAATAATGCTGCTAACCCACTCTAACGCGTTGAAATACCGTATAAGTATATATATATATATATATATATATATATATATATATATATATATATATATATATATATATATATATATATATATATATATATATAAGAAAAGCCATTTTGAAGCAGGAAGATATGTCCTAGAAACTCTAGTTTCAAAACCGGAATAGACTCGACAGATAGGGATAAGCACATTCAACAGTTATAACCAAGCATATAAAGATACTAGCATATATCATATGGTCACAGATTCACTTTATCTCATTTATATCATCATTCATCTCATCACACAAGCACACTTTGGTGGCGCCACAGGACCAATCGCATGCCCATACATGAGGGTCAGCGCATATAGCTCTGACATGGCCCCGCAGCACCCTGCCTCGTATCGCAACACGAAGGGGTCGATCGCAACCGACTGATGAGCCACACCTCATCATAATGTTTGATCGCAACCAAACAGTGGACCGCAGCCCAAGAGTGATCATCTGACCGCAGCCAAAAATATGAACCGCAGCTCATGTAAAACGTTTGATCGCAACCAAACGGTGGACCGCAGCCCGAGAGTGTAATTCTGACCGCAGCCAGCTTCTAAACCGCATCTCAGGAATAACCAATTTGATCGCAACCAAATTGGGGTGTCATGCACACATAACACATAGCAAGCACATGCAACCCATATTAACACATTGGGAAAGGGGAGAAAACGTATAATGAAACCTACGCGTGGTCATCCACATACTAGGAATAATCCTAAGGGGTACAAACTTCTTTCACCTAGGCCAACGAGATACAATTCAACTAGCATGCGATATATAAGACTCATTTATCCTACGAACGGTACCCGAAACATCAAACTAGACTTTAGGCACGATAAACGGAGTCTGTTGGGACACCACGAGGGACGGGGAAACCGAAGACCCAAGGTTGGCAAATTCCAGCGGGTAGCCGGTGGGTGGAGGACCACCCGCCGGCGACAAACCTCCGGGCAGCGGGTGCCCGGCGGGCAGTCGCCTGCCCCCTGCCGGCGGCGTCCTTTTCGGGCAGCGAGTAGGTGGCGGGTCCCCCTACCCCCACCTACCCCCCACTGACTCTTTATCACAATAAATGTCCCGGGATCCTTTGTGGAACCCGAAACCATGCTTAGACACTTTTAAACGCAATCGATGACACCACGTAGACAAATAACGGATCAAAAGAAAGAATCATATAGCACATACCCTATCATGACTTCTAAGCATAATCAACACCCGAACATGCGAATTCCCACCCAAATTTATCAAGAATAACACAATATGAGTTTCACGATTTATCCTAGGGCTCTAATCGTATTTAAATCAACAAGATCATAGTTCATTCTTTAACATCAAGAAACATCAAGATTTATCAAGAACATCACATAATCATCAAGAACCTCTTATGATCATCAAGATCATCAAGATCCCACATAAAATTATACCATCAATTATCAAGATCATATCATCAATATTATAAACGATTCATCATGACACGAGCGTAGAGAAGAAGCCAAAGAAGATAATATAGCAAAGAAAATAGGTTTTGTTAAGACATTGGTTACCTCTTAGCCTTAATTAATCATTCCTTGGCTATTACGGTTCTTCCCTAAGATTTCCATCCGTTTTTATCTCCCTAGGCTTGGTGGTGGGGAGTCCCTTGGGAATTCTTGTGTGGTGATATCTATTGTGGTGTGACTTCTAGGTGCCTCCTATGTCCTTATATATATATATATATATATATATATATATATATATATATATATGTATATATATATATAGGAGTCCTAATTAGGGTCTGAATGGTATGGGTTTACTAATTCTATTCCTTATAGGACTAAGGACTTATTTTAGGGATAAGGGTCCATGGTCCATGGTGGACCATATTAATTAATTAAAGAGAATCCTAACCATAATCTGAATAGTAAAGGTATACTTTCTTTATTCCTAATAGATGTGTAGGCCTAGGATTCCTAATTAGGATCTGATTAGTAAAATGTTGACTTTCTTTATTTCTAATAGGCTTATGACTCTAGTTTAGGCAAGGGTCCACGATCCGTGGTGGACCACATTAATTAATTAAAGGGATTTCTAATCAAATTAAATCCTTTTTAATTATTATTAATGAAATTAATTAAATAATTAATTCAGGATTAAAGGCCGTAACACGGGGTGTTACACTCTCCCCCCTTACAAGAAGCTTCGTCCCCGAAGCTTGGTAATCATTTTGGGGTAAAGAGCCCGAATTAGTATAGTAGTTTATAAGGAATGTATTATATGGGAAGTATGTACACATACACATATAGATTCACTGGGTTTGTGCCTGACTATTGTGCTGACAAAATGCACCAAATAACAAGGTCACGAATATGAACACACAATATGTAAGTTTTACGGGTGACCAATACATAACATAGAAGTTTTACACATGGTCATGATTTTTATTTAATTATTTCATAATGATTTAACATATAGGATCACAAGTTGTACCGATCGTATAATTATTTATGTACCTAAATGAGAGGCAATTACCATGCAGGTGCAGATTCGGATAGCCACATAACTATTATAAAGTATATATGCACATGTATCAACACGACGAACCTCATTTACGAGTGGATGCAGACGTTTAATTATGTAGTGTGGTATGTTGTGAGCCTAGATGCCATATATGTAGGATCTATGTCTAATCTTTGTGCTTAGCAGATTATACCAAATATTCACAGTTACGAAACATCAAGCCTAGCATGTATGATAATTAACTATTTATGTTAAATGCGAAACCTGCAAGTTGGCATGCCTATATATGTTCTATCGTAATTATGCTAAACATGCAATTTCTTAAGTCTATGGGCATAGAGTGTGAAGGCATGTGCCCCTATTTTAAGTCTTAAATAATAACTAGTCCTATGGAAATCATAAAGCACACATATGTATTATTTCACATGTTAGTCTAGTGCATGATTAACAATTAAATTTACGTACTTAATATCGTGGCATAACCAAACCTTTGTCATGTAAATTCAGGAAGGTCATAAATCATATAATAATTAGTCAAATAGCGAAAATTAGATTCGGAGGAAGAGATTGTAAGTAATTAGGAGGAAAGGCTCTTGTTTCTTATGGGGTAAATAAATTCTGGGGAGACAATAGAATTAGAATCTTTATTTTGTATTACATGGATAACGGCGGGTGATCACATAACAAGTATTGGCACTTATATGCAGATTGCTTGTAATTAATAATATTGTATATATGCATAGTGGGATGCCTTATAACATACCGTTTTTGTCTAACATGCGTGTATATGTACATGAGTGATTGTAAGTGTGTGTTTTGACATAAACATGCGAGCTATGTGATTTTTCATGCAACACATATGAAAAATATAAGTTTCCACCTATAATTTGCATACAAATATTCTTTAATAAGTACGAGTAAGATAGCCTAGGTTCACGAGTACTAAAGGTTTTATCTTGAGAAATCTTGACAGAATGTAATCACACAAGCACTTAAGGAAAATTAGTTTTCTCTCGGTGGTAATTAGGTTTTAGGTAGGCATAATTTTTACCTATAGAAGCCTAGAATATCTTAACAACTTTAGAGTTGAAGACCCTTGATTGCTAATTCCTAAATTAATTGATGACATGATGATGAGGCTAAAGTTTTTAATTATTTACAGAAGGTAGGAGTGGTAACAGGGAGGTCATGCGAGGGGGAAAAGTAGAATTTATGGTTATCTCAGGACATGTGTATGTATATATATAAGAGTGATGTAATTTGTATGGAATGATATTTCAGGGTTAGGATACGCTAAGGGCAAACCCATAGATGTATATAAGATTATCGTAGCTACGATACATGTGTGTGGTTTGGGCTAGGGATATTGTTGTATGTAATATGACTGTAACAATTTATATGGATACGTATGATTAAGGGGGGACATTCTATAGGCTCATAAGTTTACTATATATATATATATATATATATATATATATATATATATATGTATGTATAGGAATGTATTCAAATGAGGACCAGGATATTATAGAGGACTATTCTGGTGTATTGGATTAAAATAACGGATGGTGTAGATTTAGGGAGATTTATGTTGGTTAGATGAGGATTTTAATGTGATGCGTGAGTTTTTTTTAATTGTAGGGGTAGTTCGGTAATTCACTAATTGTTTTTATTTTGTCTCCCTTTTTTTATCGGAGGTTGCTTCCTATCCGCTTTGTCTCTCTTTCCATAGTGATTTCCCCATTTGATTTTTATTTTCCGAGCACAGTGCGTTCAGTCCTCTGCTTGCAATCGGCGGTCGTAGTAATGGCTGACGCTGGTGGTCGTCGATGGTCGAAGCGGACGGCGGCAGGCGGTGGCTCTCGTCGGTCGAAGCGAAAGGCTCCGTTATCTCCGGCGGTGGGTCGCCCAGGTATGTCTATTAAACCCTTGTTTTTATATTTTTGCCCCCTTTCGATCATCCGTGTCTGTGTTTTCTGGGAATTGCAACTTAGTTCAGAAGCATAAACATAAGTGTATTGTAATTTAATATTTTTTTTAATAATGCCTCATGCGTATCCTATAAGGCATTATCTCAATTGAATCATGCCAATATGGGGTATTTGTGGGGTTTTTGTGTTCTAACTCTTGAATTCAATAGCATTCATTGATGGAAATAATACATAAAAAAATTTTGAAAACTTGTTTAGTGAGGATTTTCATCATGGTAAGATTAGGTTTAGCGTGTGCAGCATTCAATTATCTTATGACGGAATATAAATAGTATAGGGATTGAATTCTTATAGTACTTATTGATTATATAGTAGTAATTTACTGCATTATGTTCGGCCAATACAATTAGTTTTTGTTTTCCTAACCGGACAGATTTTATCAATTTTCTTTGTTATTTTGCTGTGTCTTTTTAAATAAGAATTAATCAAAGTGTTATTAGTTAGAATTGATCTTATACTAGTTATATAATAGTTTAGTCCATTGTGTGTTTTTTGGATGTCAGTGATTCTTTACGGTTTACTGGTTTAAGGCTGTGTTGTCTGTTCTATTTTTGTTACTGTGTGTGCACCATTTTTTATATTTGTGTGCTTTTCTTTTTGGTAGTGTATGCACTTGTTTAGGTATGCTGGTTTAAAAATGTGTATTGTGAAAGTGCTTTGTTAATCTTTCATATGTATTCTGTTTTTTTTCTGGCCGTGGCATTTTCAATTATTCTGGCCGTTTGGGGGGTGGGGGGATATGGCATGAAATAGTAGTTTGCAACTCTAGTTATTTGTGGTCTGTTTGTGTGGTCCTTGCCATTGATATTTATATATATTGTGCCTCTAAGTATTAGTTTGTAATTGGGGTGCACTGGCCGAGAGTAATGTGTGCCTTCGCGCTTTAGGTTGTGTGCACTTTAGTTAGTGGTTGTGTGCCTGTTGCATGGTTCTTGTGTGCCTATACTGTTTCTTACTCCTTATGTTGTTAATTTTGGGTAATATTTTGATTATATCTCGTCTACTATTCTGCAGTTGTTCTTCCCGATTATGCAAAGAAATCATTTGTATATCGCATGTGTGGACTTTTTGAATGAACACATTGACGTTATTGATAGTTCTGCTTCGACGGACCCCACTTCGATGACGTATGGTGAATCTTTTGTTTATTTGGTATGCTGTGTTATGGGTTCTTCTTTTTCCCCATTTTTTTTTTGGTTTGTGTCGCTTTTTGGTTGGTAGATGATGATGGTACTTTCTCTTTTGTAGCAATTGTTGTTGTTCGAGGTTTTCAAAGCCGTTGGTGAGGGATATAATATGGGTTTGTGTCTTGTGGTTTAGTTAAGGGCGACAGAGTAGCTCTTGAGTGCTTACGCTTTCAGTACATCAAGGAGATTTGCACTGTAGATATCAACGCCAACCATACGAGTAATGTGGAAAATGCGGTGCGTTATCTTTCGGGTGGATGGTGTAGACCATAGTGTGGTAATTATATGTTGTTTTTGGTAGCTGTTGGGTGTAGTATATTGGCCATTATCAGAATTGGTGTATTCTTTTAACGGTCCATTACGACTTTCACCCGTGAACTTTGTGTATAACTTAGATGCCTAATTTTTGGGAATATTAATCTATTTTTTGTCGTACAATTTTGGTGCACAGTTATTGTTCTTTTTATGTGCTCCCCTAAGTGGTTCGTGTGCCTATAAACTCATATCGCAAATTGCTAAGAATATGTTAAATATTGTTGGCTGCATTTTTTCTTGCGTGCTCAGCTCACAATACATCTGTGCCTCGGGTCTCTAAATTCTGTGCACCGGTGTCTAATAGTTTGTGGGTGACGCCACTAATCTTTCGTAGATGAAGAAGATCCTTATGAGATCTTTGCATTGCACATCAATCCAACCTGCTCTAGATCACCAAAGAAGAGTTGCAATGTAAGCAATTAAAATATCCTGCAGACACACACACACCAAAAAGAAAGAGTTTAATTATAAAGTCAATACACATGTGTACGTATATAATATAAGAGAATCACACATCATATCTGCATAATAAAGGACAAACTCTATAGTATTTTCAAAGAACAAATAAAAACGATTAAAATGTTTGAGTGACATCCTTTTGTTTGTAAACAATGGTTCATCAAACTAAGTTTTAAATTAAGGACTGCATAAAAAAAGAAAAAATAAATAAAAAAATAAAAAAATAAAAATAAAAAAGAACTAAAAAGGAAAAAAGAACTGCACATCGATATATAGAATTTAAGGAAGAAAACATAAAAAATTGAATACTCTTGAAAGATATCGATTTACCGGAGATCTTATATGCACAAGATCTATAGAATAAAAGAAACTCGCCTAAAATAAAATCATCACAAAAGCATGAATCATCATAAACACATAATAAATAGATCGTGTTGTCCCGTTTTTTTTTTTTTTCGCGTGCTCAACTCTAAGTAGATCTGTGCCTCGGTTCCCTAAATTGTTTGAACTTGTGGC
This sequence comes from Ipomoea nil, assembly GCF_001879475.1. Taxonomy (NCBI): domain Eukaryota; kingdom Viridiplantae; phylum Streptophyta; class Magnoliopsida; order Solanales; family Convolvulaceae; genus Ipomoea; species Ipomoea nil. Next base: position 419,193 of record NW_017616883.1, read on the forward strand.
TAAAAAATATATAGGCGTGGTCACTATTACTTGCAGATGCAACCTAGCCTTCATAATATTTTGAAAATAAATATTGTCTAAAAACACTGACATGAGGTACAGAGGCTCGGGTGGTACTTTTTTTAAAAAAAAAAAAATTTGTAATTATTCCCGGGATAATGCATAATTTTCTGGCAGATACAAGTACATTCACGTACTGAAAGCGTAGCTAATAATAATGTGCCCGACTAGGATTTATTGTGTGCACCATCAAATAAAGTGTGTGTCCTTATTCATACTTTCAACTCTTTGCAGCCCCGTTCTTTTTGGTCTTTGTTTTTTTCTTCGTTTTGGCTTCAGTGGGCAGTTATGGCTGTCATGTCGCACTTCTTCATCGCAACAATGGCATGTTCTTCGTCCTTTCTTTTCTTTGCTTTTGCTTTTTCCTGTGTGCCACTCCCTTTGTTCTTTGATACTTATGGTGGTTTCACTTGTACACTTGTTGTTGCCTGTGTGCCATAAAATGTCTCAAGTAATTCGTTATTGCTATTTATATAATGTCTATGCTCTCTAGTCTTCAATAATTTACCTTTGTGCTCTTGTATCAAGTTCAACATCTCTTGCAAGGCTTTAATGTCTCATCACATTCTTGGATGGTTTCTTCTGTTATTCCAAGATATATTCCATCATCGCTCTCTGTACCCTCATTCAGCTAAAGGTTTGTTGCATTTTAAACTGTCATCGAGAGTAGTTCGTTTTGTATGTTGACAGACAATGGCACACGACAAATAGCTATAAGGCACATTAAATAAATAATCATGGCATACAGTATGCAAAGGAATGTGATTGATCATCATTCAATGAACCCATGCTCTATTAATTGCTGAGAGATTTTTCTTGCATGCGATTACTTTTCCTAGTGATTGTCACTGCTTCCATGTTTCATTAACAGAACCCACCCACCCACCCACCCGCCCCACCTCTTACTACGGGTCGATAATTAATATGATCTTGCACACAACTAACTAAAGTAAGGTACACGATATAACACCGGAATGACTCATAATTCCCTAACCCATTACCTTACACCCAGGCAGTACTCTACATACAATATACCATAACAATATTTATTTTTGACTAAATGTGTGGTTCATGTAGTTTTAGGTCTTACTATTGATCATGTCGTCCTCATGCCCTCCACGATGTTCCTCATCAATTGTTGGCTCCGAAAATATGTAGTCGTTATCATTCATAGATGTTCCATTACCACTGGTTTCGCCTGCGTCCATGGCTGCGCATAGAACACTTTCTCCCTCCTCGTCGTATTGCTCTTTCGCTAATGAACATCGCACGATCCTTATTAGTATTTGATTCCCTACCGTATTCAAACTCATTCTCCAGCCATATTTAACGTAAATGCAATCCTACTATAATTAAACATGGTGTCAATTCTCTTATTTGCCCTCTATTAATTATTCTGAGCGTGAATTATACTAATATATAGATAAGATCCCAACCATTAAATCTCTAGGATTGGATGGATATGATTTGTCCTCATAGTCCTCTATATATTGTAGTCCTCATGTGAACTCAACCCTATATATATATATATATATATATATATATATATATATATATATATATATATATATATATATATAAGCATATAGGGACGTACCGTATATGGCACAGCTATGGAAGGTTTAAGATTAAGCAAGGTGATTAGGGTTAAGGTATAATAATAATAATAATAATAATAATAATAATAATAATAATAATAATAATAATAATAATAATAATAATAATAATTATACCTTAACCCTAATCACCTTGCTTAATCTTAAACCTTCCATAGCTGTGCCATATACGGTACGTCCCTATATGCTTTATATATATATATATATATATATATATATATATATATATATATATATATATATATATATATATATATATATATATATATATACATATATATATATAGATATAGATATAGATATATATATATATATATATATATATATATATATATATATAGGGATGCACTCAGGTGCGAATAAATGCCCAGGAAGGAAATGCGAACGAATCAGCGCGCGACACGTGTCCAGATCTAATAACTTAAAAAAAACGCGGTGGCATTTTCGTAAATAATTGAACATCGAAGTGCAAGTAAAATCTCTTATAAGTGCACCTATTTTCACCTATAAGTGCATGTAATTTTGCCTTGTTAGCATTCATTTTCCGCAACCATTCATGCACCTGGTGTGCTTATAACTATATGTGCAACAATTTATCACTATAGGTGCAACTACTTATAACTATAGATGCACCTACTTTCACCTATAAGTGCATGTAATTTTGCCTTGTTAACATTCATTGATCTGAGTTCAGCGGGTAGTAATACTCCTGAAAACCACTCGCAAACATTCATACACCTAGATGCAACTACTTACACCTATGTGTGCAACTACTTAGAACTATAGGTGCAACTACTTAGAACTATAAGTGCAACTAAGTATTGATGCTCAGTGTAAATTTTTACTTGCACCTATAATACATTTTACATGCACTTGTAATACATTTTACTTGCACTTCGATGTTCAATTATTTACGAAAATACCACCGTGTTTTTTTTAAAAATCAGTGTTTCTCATCCATTAGATCTGGACACGTGGACGAACAGAATCCATTCTTATTTCGTGCCTGGGTGAGCCGTTCGCACCCGAGTGCAAGTCTGTATATATATATATATATATATATATATATATATATATATATATATATATATATATATATATATATATATATAATAACAGTTTTAGGGGAATATATTTAGAATAGTTGTGGGTAAAAGGGTTCTAAACAAGGTATTGGAAGCTTGTGGTCTATTATGCAACATGGACCAAAGTCTAGAGGGATAGTTTTAAGATAGTTTGGGGACGAAATATATTTTTCCAAGGATAATTTCTAGATGACCACTTGTTTTAGGTTTCTACCGGTCTCACTCATATTGACTTTCGGGTCGAAACTTAATACGCAAAGGTATCCGAGGTTTTAGATTTCTAGAAATAGAATTGGTCCCTATAATTTCTATGTAACATATAAACAAGTTAATTAGGAAGGTAATTCGACTTTCATGTTCATGCATTAAATTGTTATCTATATGTTAAACACATAGGAAGTATCAAGTGAGACACACAAAGGCATAATGGATCAATGAAATCGAGAAGTCGTGAAAACATACCGGACCAGTGGGCGCGAGGTGGGCGGTCGACCGCCTGTCAAGTCCCCACTGGGATGTGGCAGTGGGCACGTGGTGGGTGGTCGACCTCCTGCCAAGGCCCCACTGGAACGTGACTGTGAAGGAGGAATCACTTCGGGAAAAGCCCCGAGAATGCACAATTTTAAGTTCAAGGAATTCCATACTTATGTGAACAACGAAAGGGGTTTGAATACATGGAAAAACTCAAGGGATCACGTTATTAATAAGGAATATGGGAGACTTCAATTAAATATCATAAGGATCCCGCGCCCCATTCTTTCCCTTCTTAATTAAAGCTATGTTCCCCAAAATTTCCCTATGTAAGTACTTATCGGGCTATTTAGTGAGTTAACTATATTGGTCAATTATGATTAGGACAAGTGAGCCCTTATAAGTTAAATCAAATTACTAATTGCAAGTTCCAAAATACTTTATCAAGTAACAGATGTCCGAATAACGCATGTTTGATCAAATAGTTAAGCAATAATATGCAGTTCCTAACGTGGTCTAAAATGAATTAGGAACATATATGCTTAAGCAAATAAACAAGTATGATAATCAAAGAGTGATAAGCAACAAAGCAGGTAAAAGCATGCAAGGACATAACAGATTCCTAGGGCTAGTATGTGGAATGAAGAGTCAGTGTTTTGTACCCTTACCTTGATGTGATAAGCGAAGGGGGAAATTCTTTAAATTAATATGGGGTAAAGTGAGGGGTGGTTATGTGATGATAGGTAGGTTCAAAATCTCACCGCGCGTCCTAAGATTCCTGAATCCTATGTTCCTAAATACCTAGAGTTCAAGCCTAATGTCCTAAAGTCTTGTCTTAAGAGTCTTATCCTAGGGTCAAACTTAGGCTCTGATACCAACTGTAACACCCCAGATTTTAAAGACTTTTAAAACTTATATAATAAAGGTAAATTCTTATTAAATCCCAAGCAGAGCAGTACTAAACATAAGAATACGGGGTGTTATGCCACATCTGAGCTGGAGAACTCAGATGCACAGGCTAAACTATCTAATTATCCTTAAACAACATCATTACATCGCTATGGCACGTAGGCCGAATAAGAAACTATCTATCTAAGCCTTGGGTCCTCTAGCGCGCTCCGGAGCTAATCGTCTGTGCCTGAAAGCCAAATATATCTATTTAGCAAATAATGCTGGTAACCCACTCTAACGCGTTGAAATACCGTATAAGTATATATATATATATATATATATATATATATATATATATATATATATATATATATATATATATATATAGAATCCGGATTAGGTGAGGACCTAATCTTAGGTGAGGACGTGAGGACTAATCTTGTGCGTTTGTTTTTTTATTTGGATGGTCCAGATTTGAGTTCTTGAGATGACATGGATTGATATTTTTTGTTAAAGTGGGATAATAGTGTCTTTTTCTATTTTTTTAAGTGTGAACGCATGTATAATCCTTGGCCAAATTGGTTTCCTATTTTCTTGGATCATCACTGTTGCAATTTGGAGCCGCGATTTCTTCATCATTGATTGAGTGTTCGCCCATGCAAACTAATCAATATTTTTTTTTTTTTTTGCATGTTCTTTTGAGTATAATATTGTCTATATTTGGATTGTCGTGTATATGTATAAATGCTAGGGTAGTACGATTGTGCATTCGTGTGTGCTGATTGTGCAACCTAGTGTTGTAAGTTGTGCACTATAGGCTAGGGAGTTGTGCATCATAGCACATAGTTCAATGCATCGTAGAACATTGGATGTTCACTGTATGATTTTTTGGCGGGGTTTGAATGCTCAACAATGAAGTTATTGATGCACAACACTCAGTATAGGAATGCACAACATTTTGTATAGGAATGCACATCTTTTAATAAGACTGATTTAACCTAAATTTATATATTTTAATATTTTAAAGGGATTTGTTTTTTTAATCCGTGTGATTTGTTTCTTTTAATCTCAATCATACATCATTCTGATTTAATGGTCTAGATTAGTCCTCACGTCCTCACCTAAGATTAGGTCCTCACCTGATCCGGACCCTATATATATATATATATATATATATATATATATATATATATATATGGTCCGAATCAGGAAGATATGTCCTAGAAACTCTAGTTTCAAAACCGGAATAGACTCAACAGATAGGGATAAGCATATTCAACAGTTATAACCAAGCATATAAAGATACTAGCATATATCCTACGGTCACAGATTCACTTTATCTCATTCATATCATCATTCATCTCATCACACAAGCACACTTTGGTGGCGCCACAGGACCAATCGCATGCCCATACATGAGGGTCAGCGCATATAGCTCTGACACGGCCCCGTAGCACCCTGCCTCGTATCGCAACACGAAGGGGTCGATCGCAACCAACCGAGGAACCGCAGCTCATCATAATGTTTGATCACAACCAAACAGTGGACCACAGCCCAAGAGTGATCATCTGACCGCAGCCAGGAATATGAACCGCAGCTCATGTCAAACGTTTGATCGCAACCAAACGGTGGACCGCAGGCGGAGAGTGTAATTCTGACCGCAGCCAGCTTCTGAACCGCAGCTCAGGAATAACCAATTTGATCGCAACCAAATTGGTGTGTCATGCACACATAACACATAGCAAGCACATGCAACCCATATTAACACATTGGGAAAGGGGAGAAAACGTATAATGAAACCTACATGTGGTCATCCACATACTAGGAATAATCTTAAGGGGTACATACTTCTTTCACCTAGGCTAATGGGATACCAATTCAACTAGCATGCGATATATAAGACTCATTTATCCTACGAACGGTACCCGAAACATCAAACTAGACTTTAGGCACGATAAACGGAGTCCGTTAGGACACCACGAGGGTCGGGGAAACATCAAACGGGGAAGCCGAAGACCCAAGGTTGTCAAATTCCTGCGGGTAGCCGGTAGGTGGAGGACCACCCGCCTGCTGCCCGTCGGCGACAAGCCTCCGGGCAGCGGGTGCCCGGCGGGCAGTCGCCTGCCCGGCGGCTGCCCGCTGCCGGTGGCGTCCTTTTCGGGTGGCGGGTCCCCCTAACCCCCACTAACTCTTTATCACAATAAATGTCCCGGGATCCTTTGTGGAAACCGAAACCATGCTTAGACACTTTTAAACGCAACCGATGACACCACGTAGACAATTAACGGATCAAAAGCAAGAATCATATAACACATACCCTATCATGACTTCTAAGCATAATCAACACCCGAACATGCGAATTCTCACCCAAATTTATCAAGAATAACACAATATGAGTTTCACGATTCATCCTAAGGCTCTAATCATATTTAAATCAACAAGATCATAGTTCATTCTTTAACATCAAGAAACATCAAGATTTATCAAGAACATCACATAATCGTCAAGAACCTCTTATCATCATCAAGATCATCAAGATCTCACATAAAATTATACCATCAATTATCAAGATCATATCATCAATATTATAAACGATTCATCATGACACGAGCGTAGAGAAGAAGATAATTATAGCAAAGAAAATAGGTTTTGTTAAGACATTGGTTACCTCTTAGCCTTAATTAATCATTCCTTGGCTATTAAGGTTCTTCCCTAAGATTTCCATCCGTTTTGATCTCCCTAGGCTTGGTGGTGGGGAGTCCCTTGGGAATTCTTGTGTGGTGATATCTATTGTGGTGTGACTTCTAGGTGCCTCCTATGTCCTTATATATATATATATATATATATATATATATATATATATATATATATATATATATATATATATATATATATATATATATATATAGGAGTCCTAATTAGGGTCCGAATGGTATGAGTTTACTAATTCTATTCCTTATAGGACTAAGGACTTATTTTAGGGATAAGGGTCCATGGTCCATGGTGGACCATATTAATTAATTAAAGAGAATCCTATCCATAATCTGAATAGTAAAGGTATACTTTCTGTAACACCCCAGATTTTCAAGTCTTTTAAAACTTATATAATAAAGGTAGAGTCTCATTAAATCCCAAAATACGATATGAAGAGTATGGGGTGCTATGCCACACCCGAGTTAGAGAACTCAGGTGCACAGGCTAAATTCTAAAACCTCAGTCAGTGTTAATACAAAATCATGGCACGCAGGCCGAAAGGGAAAACTATCTAATCTACGCCCCAAGCTTCTAGCGCGCTCCAGTGGTCTACTCGTCTGTGCCTGAAAGCCAAATATATCTGTTCAGCGAGAAATGCTGGTAACCCACTCCAACGCGTTGAAATACAATACATACAGATATATACATAGTTATACGAAAAACCATTTCGAAGCATGAAGATATACCCTAAGAGACTCTAGCTTTCAAAACAGGGAATAGACTCAACAGATAGAGCTTAGCACAAACAACGGACATAATCGAGCATAAACAATTCACAAGCATAGGGAAACAGGCAAGACAGATAAAGATAAGCACAGTTAATATCCATAACCCAACATATACGATTCCCGGCATAAATACCAGAGTCACCTCCCGAGACATTCATAACAACAACTCATACATATCTCATCACATAGCACACTTTGTTGGCGCCACAGGACCAATCGCATGCCCATACATGAGGGTCAGCGCATATAGCTCTGACACGGCCCCGCAGCACCCTGCCACGTATCGCAACACGGAGGGGTCGATCGCAATCGACCGATGAACCGCAGCTCATCATAGTTTGATCGCAACCAAACAGTGGACCGTAGCCCAAGAGTATGTCATCTGACCGCAGCCAGGAAATATGAACCGCAGCTCATGTAGAAACGTTTGATTGCAACCAAACGGTGGACCGCAGCCCTATATAATATTTATATACCTGGACGCCCCGCAAGTGCCCAAGGTGGCCTCGATTGCTGCCACCCTCTGATCTAGTGCGCGTGTCGTACGGATCAAGGATGAGAACCCTTCCTCCTTGATTTGGTTTTGCCGGTTGAGTTGTGCGAGTATGCGCTCATTGATCGAGTCCTCGTTTTGCTCCCTTGGGTTCCCTCATGATTGTGGGTGCAATGATGGGTTAGGCTCGTCCTCCTCCTCTTGGTCCTCATTTCCCTCCGTACCCCCACAATCTTGCATTGCTCATTTGAGCTTTTTGTTCGAAATGTCCAGTCGGTCGACCACTTCTCTTCGCTCCTCCTCGAGTTTTAGGCAAATTTCTTTGAGGGTGAGGTAATGTCCCCCTTCAGTGTAGTAGATATCATTGCGGCGGAGGTTCTGGGCGTTAAAGATCATGTCGTTTGCGGTCTTGACCTCAGTGTGGCTTAGGTCTACCCCCTTTTTCTCCATGATCCAACTTAGGATCATCCCGTAGTGTAGGCTAAGTCGGTTGCTTGTTTTGCAAAACTCCATCTGTTTTAGCATGAGGGCCAGCATGTTGAACTTGTTTTTGTGTTTCAAGAGATAGGGAAAAGTGCACTCTAAACTCCCTACGTCCTTGCTCTTATTGTTTGTGGGCAAGAGTCTATCGGTTACAATCATAACCAATATCTTTTGTTCCGCCGTTAGCCATTTCCTATTCGGTCGTGTGGCCGAGGTGAATCCTTCCTCTTTCCCGAGTAGGTACCCGAGATAGTCTTTTTACCCCGTGCTTTGGGTATCAATCCACCCCTTTAGGTCGTAGCTTGACACACCCGTGGTGGTCAATTTCAAGAGCTTGGCCAGGCGGCCTTCGGAGATTATGATTTCCTTGCCTCGGACCTTGGTGGTGATTTCTAGCTTATCACCCCGTTTGGTGGCTACTAGATGTTGATAGAATTCTTTCACCAATTCGGGGTACGTATCCCCCTTGATGGCGAGATACGTATCCAAAAGTCCTTGGTGATTATGCATATCAACCAATTCCGGAGAAAATTGGTCGGGTTCAAGGGCTTTACCTCCGATTATGGTATAATCGGCGTTGCTCCATTCCGGGGTACGGGTTCCGAGGGGCTTTTTCGGCATTTTGGGTTTTCGTCTAGGTGGTGTTTTCCGGCGAGTGTCCGGCGAGTTTCCGGCGGGGTCTCAGTGAAAGTTTCCGGCGACGGGGCGGCGGCGAGGCTCGACTCCGGCGACGGCTTGGCGATGGGGGGCGGTGGCTTTTGAACCAGCCTGGTGGTGGTGGCGAGCATGGCAGCGGGGGCGCTTCAGGCGAGTGGCGGGAGGCGGAGGCGTTGCGGGTTGCTTCCGGGCGGCGATCGAATGGGGCTGCTGGTTCGGTGTTTGGGGTGGCGGGGAGGTGTGTAGGAGAGGGAAGGGGAGAAAGTGAGGGAGAAGAAGAAGAAGGGGAAGAAGAAGGGTTTTTGATTTGGGGATTTTGTGGGTTTTAGAGATTTGTAGGGGCTTTAACAAGGGAGTGTTCCCTTGAGGTTTTAAGAAACACCCTTAGCTTAGTGGTTAAGACCTTGGTCTTGTAAGTGGGAGGTCAAGGGTTCAATTCTAATTGGTGACATTAGGCTTTTTGATGATAGAGCTCTTGTCTGTTTCCTTCTAGTGGTGAGGGCTTGGCTAGTTTGTATAGTTTTAGTTCTACCCCCGTAAGTAGGACCGAATTTCGAACTAATCTTTTTTAGTTATAATATTTCCGAAGTAATTAAGCTAAGTAAGTACTTCTACTACGGAGGTGATTACAAGGAAATCGCTGAACTATCCTAGACAGAACTCGTCCTCTTGATTTTCTTCCGCGGGGTTTGTATGGTCCTCGTCTTCTGGGGTTAGGTTCCCTTCCTCGTGGTTGCTCTCGTTCCCGAGTTCGGCTTGGGTGCGGCTCATGACGTATATCTTTCCGGGAGCGCCGTAGTTTCCTTGATGAGCGGTGCCCCCGTGTTGACCCGTGGTGGTGGTGCCTGGTCTTTGGGGTTGGGTGCACTGGAAGGCCTTGTGTCCTACCTCTCCGCAGTTGAAGCATCGTAAGGGATTGCCCATGCAATCCTTGCCTCTATGGTTCTTGTTGGTAAGTGGAACCTTCGTGGACCCACCAAAGATCGGCCTCGTGTCCGAAGTAGAACGAGGCTATCTCCACGCGACGTTCTTCTGGGCATTCTACTAGCCCGAGAATTTTGTCGAGGGTCCGGATCCATTATTCTAGGATTACGGGGTCCTCTTCTCCTGAGAACGTGGGCGGTCGATGGTTTGAGACTTGTCGGGCGATGTCTGAGTTTGCGTTCGAAGGAGGTGGTGGGGGCCTGTTGTTGCGGAGAGCTACGTCGCTTAGTGCTTGGGCGACTTGCGTTAGTTGTTGTAGTGTTTGGGTTAGGGGGTCGTGTGCGGTGGGTTCTGGAGTTCTTGGTTGTCTTCTGTTGGGTGCCATGCTGTCGTCTTCCTGGGTCAATGTTTATAAGGACATTAAATTGGGCCTTGGTGTCCCTCTTTTGACGCATTAAGCGGGGAAAGTTTTCTTCAGATAAGGGAGGAATAAAGTGAGGGGAGGTTATGTGTAGGTTTCACAATCTCACCGCGCGTCCTAAGATTCCTGAGTCCTATGCTCCTAAATAACTGGAGTTCAAGCCTGATGTTCTAAAGTCCGGTTTTAAGGGTCTTATCCAAGGGTCAAACATAGGCTCTGATACCAACTGTAACACCCCAGATTTTCAAGTCTTTTAAAACTTATATAATAAAAGTAGAGTCTCATTAAATCCCAAAATACGATATGAAGTGTACGGGGTGCTATGCCACATCCGAGCTAGAGAACTCAGGTGCACAGGCTAAATTCTTAAACCTCAGTCAGTGTTAATACAAAATCATGGCACACAGGCCGAAAGGGAAAACTGTCTAATCGACGCCCCAAGCTTCTAGCGAGCTCCAGTGGTCTACTCGTCTGTGCCTGAAAGCCAAATATATCTGTTCAGCGAGAGATGCTGGTAACCCACTCCAACGCGTTGAAATACAATACATATAGATGTATACATAGTTATACGAAAAACCATTTCGAACCATGAAGATATACCCTAAGAGACTCTAGCTTTCAAAACAGGGAATAGACTCAACAGATAGGGCTTAGCACAGACAACAGACATAATCGAGCATAAACAATTCACAAGCATAGGGAAACAGGCAAGGCAGATAAAGATAATCACAGTTAATATCCATAACCCAACATATACGATTCCCAGCATAAATCCCAAAGTCACCTCCCGAGACATTCATAACAACAACTCATACATATCTCATCACATAGCACACTTTGTTGGCGCCACAGGACCAATCGCATGCCCATACATGAGGGTCAACGCATATAGCTCTGACACGGCCTCGCAGCACCATGCCCCGTATCGCAACACGGAGGGGTCGATCGCAACCGACCGATGAACCGCAGCTCATCATAGTTTGATCGCAACCAAACAGTGGACCGCAGCCCAAGAGTATGTCATCTGACCGCAGCCAGGAAATATGAACCGCAGCTCATGTAGAAACGTTTGATCGCAACAAAACGGTGGACCGCAGCCCTTTATAATACTTATATACCTGACCAATCGCAACCGGCCTGGTTAACAGTCAGTATGGTTCTCAACCCATCCAACTGCCCGTATAGCCAATTTGATCGCAACCAAATTGGGGTATCATGCACAGATAACACATAGCAAGAACATGCAACCCACATTGACACATTGGGAAGGGGAAGAAACGTATAACAAAACCTATGCGTGATCCTTCACATACTAAGAATAATCCTAGGGGTTCATACTTCTTTCACCTAGGTCAACGGGATACCAATTCAACTAGCATGCAATATATAAGACTCATACGACCTACAAATGGTACCCGAAATATCAAACTAGACATAGGTACGATAGACGGAGTCCGTTGGGACACCACGGGGGTCAGGGGAACATCAAACGGGGAAGCCAGAATCCCGAATTGGGGTGCAAACCAGCGGGTAGCCGGTGGGTAAGGATTAACCCGCCGGCGGCAACTATTCCGGGCAGCTGCCCGCCCGCCGGCTGCCCACTGCCGGCGTTGCCAAAATAGGCCGCGGGTAGGTGGCGGGTCCCCTACCCCCACTGACTCTTTTTCACCAAAAACACCCCGGGAACCTTTGTGGAACCCGAAACCATGCTTAGACACTTTCAAACGCAATTGATAACACACGTAGACAATTAACGGATCAAAATCAAGAAACACACGGCACATAACCTATCATGCTTTTCTAAACGTAATCAATACCCAAACATACAAATTCCCACCCAATCTACCAAGAATAATACCATACAAATTCCACGATATAACCTAGGGTTCTAATTATTTTTAAATCAACAAGAACACAATTCATCTTCTAATATCAAGATTCGGTAGGAATATCATATAAACATCAAGAGCATCATATAATCATGAAGAACACCAAGAACACCATATAATCATCAAGAATCTCTTATCATCAAGATTACCCATGGAATAATAACACCAATCATCAAGATCATTATAACGAATCATCAACACACAAGAATATGGGGGAAATCCTAAGAGGGGAATCATAGCTATGAAAATAGGTTTTGTTGAGACATGGGTTACCTTTTAGCCTTAATTAATTCCTTGGCTATGAAGGGTCTTTCTTGAAGCTTTCTTCTTTCTTGATTTCTCCTAGGGGAATTCTTGGAACTTCTTGTGTGGTAAGGGATTATTGTGGTGGGGGTTCTAGGTGCCTCTTAAGTCCCCTATTTATATACCTAGGAGTCCTAATTAGGAACTAATATTATAGGCTTGCTAATTCTATTCCTTTTAGGGCTAGGGGTTGGGTTTTAGGGGTGAGGGCCCACGGACTATGGTGGACCTTTTCCTATTTAATTATTGTAATTTAATTCTTCCTTCTGGGAAATTGGTTAAATGATTAATCGGTTTTAGGGGTCGTAACACGGGGTGTTACACTTTCTTTATTCCTAATAGATGTGCAGGCCTCGGATTCCTAATTAGGATCTGATTAGTAAAATGTTGACTTTCTTTATTTCTAATAGGCTTATGACTCTAGTTTAGGCAAGGGTCCACGATCCGTGGTGGACCACATTAATTAATTAAAGGGATTTCTAATCAAATTAAATCCTTTTTAATTATTATTAATTAAATTAATTAAATAATTAATTCGGGATTAAAGGCCGTATCATGGGGTGTTACACATAGGCCGTAAGAAATGCATCTATTTTGCCGCTGTGGTTGATAAAGTAAAAGCTAAAGGGGGAAAGACCGTCTTGATATCGTCGGTACAACAGGCTATTCCACTACACTTGTTCGCAGCCTGTGCGCCGCCCAAGCAAGTTGTTCTGGACTTGGAACGATGTTTTGCTAGTTTCTTCTGGAAGCAATCAGGGGGAGCCCAGTACCATTGGAGTTCGTGGAAGATTCTTTCTCTCCCTAAGAAGGAGGGGGGAGTTGGTTTTCTGGACATGGACTTGATGGTTCGAGCAGCTAGTGCGAAGCTGTGGTGGAACTTTCGCATAGAGCACACTCTTTGGTTAGACTTTATGAGAGTTAAGTATTATAGTCGGGTTCACACGGTCGCTATGGTGGCCCGGTATTCAGATTCACACACTTGGAAGCGAATGCTAGCAGTTCGCGATGACATAGAGCGGGTGCTAACCTGGCGCTTGTTCCAGGGCCGGGTTAATTTTTGGTGGGATAACTGGTCAGGTTTGGGGCCGCTCGGCAAGTTGTTTCCTTTCCCAAGGGCTTCTTACTCCCGGGAGATGCTCTTAGATTACATACATGATGGTACACTTGGTTTGGCTGGCCATATATGCCGGGGTCACTGTGGACGTATCCCGAATGGGCCAAGGAGCCCGGGATATCCCGCTTTGGACTGCAGCTTCTGACGTTATGTTTTCTTATGCCTCGGGTAAGGCTTGTTAGGCCTGTTTTTCCCATTGCACCGGACCCTCTTCTAGCTAAGTGTTGGCGTAAGCACCTTCCTTTTAAGGTGTCTTTCCTGGCTTGGAGAGTGCTCCGAGGGCGGATACCCACGGATGATGCCTTGTCTCGGTTGGGGCATGTGCTCGTGTCGAGATGTAGGTATTTCCAGCCCCAGCTTCTTAGATTATTGCACATGTTTTTTATGATGGGGAAATAGCAAAAGCTGTCTGTAGCTATATTCTGGCGTCCCTAGGCCTACAGTCGCGGCACCAGAGTCTTAGGACATTGGTGGCTGGCTTGGGTTGTGGAGGGACGCGTAATCCTTTATTTTCTTTTGTTGTTAACAGGTTGCCTTGCTTGGTGATGTGGGAGCTATGGAAACACCGTAACGGGTATATGCATGGGCATGGCGCCCCAAGTGTTGCACGAGTGATATTCGGGGTGGCTAGAGGGGTTGCGGAATGCTTGTTCAGGCGTTGACCTATGCAGCATATGTTGGAGTCTACGGTGGCGGAGCTGGGAAGCTATCTTGATGTCTCGATCCGGCCACCGTGGGCGATAGATGATGTGGTATCCCGGCTCCGTTGAAATACAATACATATAGATATATACATAGTTATACGAAAAACCATTTCGAAGCATGAAGATATACCATAAGAGACTCTAGCTTTCAAAACAGGGAATAGACTCAACAGATAGAGCTTAGCACAAACAACGGACATAATCGAGCATAAACAATTCACAAGCAAAGGGAAATAGGCAAGGCAGATAAAGATAAGCACAGTTAATATCCATAACCCAACATATACGATTCCCGGCATAAATCCCAAAGTCACCTCCCGAGACATTCATAACAACAACTCATACATATCTCATCACATAGCACACTTTGTTGGCGCCACAGGACCAATCGCATGCCCATACATGAGGGTCAGCGCATATAGCTCTGACACGGCCCCGCAGCACCCTGCCCCGTATCGCAACACGGAGGGGTCGATCGCAACCGACCGATGAACCGCAGCTCATCATAGTTTGATCGCAACCAAACAGTGGACCGTAGCCCAAGAGTATGTCATCTGACCGCAGGCAGGAAATATGAACCGCAACTCATGTAGAAACGCTAGATTGCAACCAAACGGTGGACCGCAGCCCTATATAATATTTATATACCTGGACGCCGCGCGAGTGCCCAAGGTGGCCTCGATTGCTGCCACCCTCTGATCTAGTGCGCGTGTCGTACGGATCAAGGATGAGAACCCTTCCTCCATGATTTGGTTTTGCCGGTTGAGTTGTGCAAGTATGCGCTCATTGATCGAGTCCTCGTTTTGCTCCCTTGGGTTCCCTCCCGATTGTGGGTGCAATGATGGGTTAGGCTCGTCCTCCTCCTCTTGGTCCTCATTTCCCTCCATACCCCCACAATCTTGCATTGCTCGTTTGAGCTTTTTGTTCGAAATGTCCAGTCGGTCGACCAATTCTCTTCGCTCCTCCTCGGGTTTTAGGCAAATTTCTTTGAGGGTGAGGTAATGTCCCCCTTCAGTGTGGTAGATATCATTGCGGCGGAGGTTCTGGGCGTTAAAGATCATGCCGTTTGCGGTCTTGACCTCAGTGTGGCTTAGGTCTACCCCCTTTTTCTCCATGATCCAACTTAGGATCATCCCGTAGGGTAGGCTAAGTCGGTTGCTTGTTTTGCAAAACTCCATGTGTTTTAGCATGAGGGCCGGCAGGTTGAACTTGATTTTGTGTTTCAAGAGATAGGGAAAAGTGCACTCTAAACTCCCTACGTCCTTGCTCTTATTGTTTGTGGGCAAGAGGCTATCGGTTACAATCATAACCAATATCTTTTGCTCCGCCGTTAGCCATTTCCTATTCGGTCGTGTGGCCGAGGTGAATCCTTCCTCTTTCCCGAGTAGGTACCCGAGATAGTCTTTGTACCCCGTGCTTTGGGTATCAATCTACCCCTTTCGGTCGTAACTTGACACACCCGTGGTGGTCAATTTCAAGAGCTTGGCTAGGCGGCCTTCGGAGATTATGATTTCCTTGCCTCGGACCTTGGTGGTGATTTCTAGCTTATCACCCCGTTTGGTGGCTACTAGATGTTGATAGAATTCTTTCACCAATTCGGGGTACGTATCCCCCTTGATGGCGAGATACGTATCCAAAAGTCCTTGGTGATTAAGCATATCAACCAATTCCGGAGAAAATTGGTCGGGTTCAAGGGCTTTACCTCCGATTATGGTATAATCGGCGTTGCTCCATTCCGGGGTACGGGTTCCGAGGGGCTTTTTCAGCATTTTGGGTTTTCGTCTAGGTTGTGTTTTCCGGCGAGTCTCCGGTGAGTCTCCGGCGAGTTTCCGGCGACGGGGCGGCGGCGAGGCTCAACTCCGGCGATGGCTTGGCGATGGGGGGAGGTGGCTTTTGAACCAGCCTGGTGGTGGTGGCGAACGTGGCAGCGGGGGCGCTTCAGGCGAGTGGCGGGAGGCGGAGGCGTTGCGGGTTGCTTCCGGGCGGCGACGGCGGTGTGCGGTGGGACGCCGTCTGGGCGGTCGATGGCGGCTCCGGCCGTGGGCGGCGATCGAATGGGGCTGCTGGTTCAGTGTTTGGGGTGGCGGGGAGGTGTGTAGGAGAGGGAAGGGGAAAAAGTGAGGGAGAAGAAGAAGATGGGTTTTTCATTTGGGGATTTTGTGGGTTTTAGAGATTTGTAGGGGCTTTAACAAGGGAGTGTTCCCTTGAGGTTTCAAGAAACACCCTTAGCCTAGTGGTCAAGACCTTGGTCTTGTAAGTGGGAGGTCAAGGGTTCAATTCCAATTGGTGACGCTAGGTTCTTTGATGATGGGGCCCTTGTCTTTTCCTTCTTTTGTCTTCTAGTGGTGAGGGCTTGGCTTGTTTGTATAGTTTTAGTTCTACCTCCGTAAGTAGGACCGAATTTCGAACTAATCTTTTTTATTTATAATATTTCCGAAGTAATTAAGCTAAGTAAGTAATTCTACTACGGAGGTGATTACAAGGAAATCCCTGAACTATCCTAGACAGAACTCGTCCTCTTGATTTTCTTCCGCGGGGTTTGTATGGTCCTCGTCTTCTGGGGTTAGGTTCCCTTCCTCGTGGTTGCTCTCGTTCCCGAGTTCGGCCTGGGTGCGGCTCATGACGTATATCTTTCCGGGAGCGCCGTAGTTTCCTTGATGAGCGGTGCCCCCGTGTTGACCCGTGGTGGTGGTGCGTGGTCTTTGGGGTTGGGTGCACTGGAAGGCCTTGTGTCCTTCCTCTCCGCAGTTGAAGCATCGTAAGGGATTGCCCATGCAATCCTTGCCTCTATGGTTCTTGTTGGTAAGTGGAACCCTCGTGGACCCACCAAAGATCGGCCTCGTGTCCGAAGTAGAATGAGGCTATCTCCACGCGACGTTCTTCTGGGCATTCTACTAGCCCGAGAATTTGGTCGAGGGTCCGGATCCATTATTCTAGGATTACGGGGTCCTCTTCTCCTAAGAACGTGGGCGGTCGATGGTTTGAGACTTGTCGGGCGATGTCTGAGTTTACGTTCGAAGGAGGTGGTGGGGGCCTGTTGTTGCGGAGAGCTACGTCGCTTAGTGCTTGGGCGACCTGCGTTAGTTGTTGTAGTGTTTGGGTTAGGGGGTCGTGTGCGGTGGGTTCTGGAGTTCTTGATTGTCTTCTGTTGGGTGCCATGCTGTCGTCTTCCTGGGTCAATGTTTATAAGGACATTAAATTGGGCCTTGGTGTCCCTCTTTTGACGCGTTAAGCGGGGGAAAGTTTTCTTCAGATAAGGGAGAAATAAAGTGAGGGGAGGTTATGTGTAGGTTTCACAATCTCACCGTGCGTCCTAAGATTCCTGAGTCCTATGCTCCTAAATAACTTGAGTTCAAGCCTGATGTTCTAAAGTCCGGTTTTAAGGGTCTTATCCTAAGGTCAAACTTAGGCTCTGATACCAACTGTAACACCCCAGATTTTCAAGTCTTTTAAAACTTATATAATAAATGTAGAGTCTCATTAAATCCCAAAATACGATATGAAGAGTACGGGGTGCTATGCCACACCCGAGCTAGAGAACTCAGGTGCACAGGCTAAATTCTAAAACCTCAGTCAGTGTTAATACAAAATCATGGCACGCAGGCCGAAAGGGAAAACTATCTAATCGACGCCCCAAGCTTCTAACGCGCTCCAGTGGTCTACTCGTCTGTGCCTGAAAGCCAAATATATCTGTTCAGCGAGAGATGCTGGTAACCCACTCCAACGCGTTGAAATGCAATACATATAGATGTATACATAGTTATACGAAAAACCATTTCGAAGCATGAAGATATACCCTAAGAGACTCTAGCTTTCAAAACAGGGAATAGACTCAACAGATAGGGCTTAGCACAGACAACAGACATAATCGAGCATAAAGTATTCACAAGCATAGGGAAACAGGCAAGGCAGATAAAGATAAGCACAGTTAATATCCATAACCCAACATATACGATTCCCGGCATAAATCCCAGAGTCACCTCCCGAGACATTCATAACAACAACTCATACATATCTCATCACATAGCACACTTTGTTGGCGCCACAGGACCAATCGCATGCCCATACATGAGGGTCAACGCATATAGCTCTGACACGGCCCCGCAGCACCCTGCCCCGTATCGCAACACGGAGGGGTCGATCGCAACCGAACGATGAACCGCAGCTCATCATAGTTTGATCGCAACCAAACAGTGGACCGCAGCCCAAGTGTATGTCATCTGACCGCAGCCAGGAAATATGAACCGCAGCTCATGTAGAAACATTTGATCGCAACAAAACGATGGACCGCAGCCCTATATAATATTTATGTACCTGACCAATCGCAACCGGCCTGGTTAACAGTCAGTATGGTTCTCAACCCATCCAACTGCCTGTATAGCCAATTTGATCGCAACCAAATTGGGGTATCATGCACAGATAACACATAGCAAGCACATGCAACCCACATTGACACATTGGGAAGGGGGAGAAACGTATAACAAAACCTATGCGTGATCCTTCACATACTAAGAATAATCCTAGGGGTTCATACTTCTTTCACCTAGGTCAACGGGATACCAATTCAACTAGCATGCAATATATAAGACTCATACAACCTACGAACGGTACCCGAAATATCAAACTAGGCATAGGTACGATAGACAGAGTCCGTTGGGACACCACGGGGGTCGGGGGAACATCAAACGGGGAAGCCAGAATCCCGAATTGGGGTGCAACCCAGTGGGTAGCCGGTGGGTAAGGATTAACCCGCCAGCGGCAACTATTCCGGGCAGCGGGTGCCCGGCGGGCAGCTGCCCGCCCGCCGGCTGCCCACTGCCGGCGTTGCCAAAATAGGCCGCGGGTAGGTGGCGGGTCCCCTACCCCCACTGACTCTTTTTCACCAAAAATGCCCCGGGAACCTTTGTGGAACCCGAAACCATGCTTAGACACTTTCAAACGCAATTGATCACACACGTAGACAATTAACGGATCAAAATCAAGAAACACACGGCACATAACCTATCATGATTTTCTAAACGTAATCAATACCCAAACATACAAATTCCCACCCAATCTACCAAGAATAATACCATACGAATTCCACGATATAACCTAGGGTTCTA
Source organism: Ipomoea nil (assembly GCF_001879475.1). NCBI lineage: Eukaryota > Viridiplantae > Streptophyta > Magnoliopsida > Solanales > Convolvulaceae > Ipomoea > Ipomoea nil. The sequence continues at coordinate 438,894 of NW_017616883.1, forward strand.
ATTATTTTTAAATCAACAAGAACACAATTCATATTCTAATATCAAGATTCGGTAGGAATATCATATAAACATCAAGAGCATCATATAACCATGAAGAACACCAAGAACACCATATAATCATCAAGAATCTCTTATCATCAAGATTACCCATGTAATCATAACACCAATCATCAAGATCATTATAACGTATCATCAACACACAAGAATATGGGGGAAATCCTAAGAGGGGAATCATAGCTATGAAAATAGGTTTTGTTGAGACATGGGTTACCTTTTAGCCTTAATTAATTCCTTGGCTATGAAGGGTCTTTCTTGAAGCTTTCTTCTTTCTTGATTTCTCCTAGGGGAATTCTTGGAACTTCTTGTGTGGTAAGGGATTATTGTGGTGGGGGTTCTAGGTGCCTCTTAAGTCCCCTATTTATATACCTAGGAGTCCTAATTAGGAACTAATATTATAGGCTTGCTAATTCTATTCCTTTTAGGGCTAGGGGTTGGGTTTTAGGGGTGAGGGCCCACGGACTATGGTGGGCCTTTTCCTAATTAATTATTGTAATTTAATTCTTCCTTCTGGGAAATTGGTTAAATGATAAATCGGTTTTAGGGGTCGTAACACGGGGTGTTACACTTTCTTTATTTCTAATAGATGTGTAGGCCTCGGATTCCTAATTAGGATCTGATTAGTAAAATGTTGACTTTCTTTATTTCTAATAGGCTTATGACTCTAGTTTAGGCAAGGGTCCACGATCCGTGGTGGACCACATTAATTAATTAAAGGGATTTCTAATCAAATTAAATCCTTTTTAATTATCATTAATGAAATTAATTAAATAATTAATTCGGGATTAAAGGCCGTATCACGGGGTGTTACACATAGGCCGTAAGAAATGCATCTACTTTGCCGCTGTGGTTGATAAAGTTAAAGCTAAAGGGGGAAAGACCGACTTGATATCGTCGGTACAACAGGCTATTCCACTACACTTGTTCGCAGCCTGTGCGCCGCCCAAGCAAGTTGTTCTGCACTTGGAACGATGTTTTGCTAGTTTCTTCTGGAAGCAATCAGGGGGAGCCCGGTACCATTGGTGTTCGTGGAAGATTCTTTCTCTCCCTAAGAAGGAGGGGGGAGTTGGTTTTCTGGACTTGGACTTGATGGTTCGAGTAGCTAGTGCGAAGCTGTGGTGGAACTTTCGCATAGAGCACACTCTTTGGTTAGACTTTATGAGAGTTAAGTATTATAGTCGGGTTCACACGGTCGGTATGGTGGCCCGGTATTCAGATTCACACACTTGGAAGCGAATGCTAGCAGTTCGCGATGACATAGAGCGGGTGCTAACCTGGCGCTTGTTCCAGGGCCGGGTTAATTTTTGGTGGGATAACTGGTCAGGTTTGGGGCCGCTCGGCAAGTTGTTTCCTTTCCCAAGGGTTTCTTACTCCCGGGAGATGCTCTTAGATTACATACATGATGGTACACTTGATTTGGCTAGCTATGAAGAACTGGTATATGCCGGGGTCACTGTGGACTTATCCCAAATGAGCCAAGGACCCCGGGATATCCCGCTTTGGACTGCAGCTTCTGACGTTATGTTTTCTTATGCCTCGGGTAAGGCTTGTTAGGCCTGTTTTTCCCATTGCACCGGACCCTCTTCTGGCTAAGTGTTGGCCTAAGCACCTTCCTTTTAAGGTGTCTTTCCTGGCTTGGAAAGTGCTCCGAGGGCAGATACCCACGGATGATGCCTTGTCTCAATTCGGGCATGTGCTCGTGTCGAGATGTAGGTATATCCAGCCCCAGCTTCTTAGACTATTGCACATGTTTTTTATGATGGGGAAATAGCAAAAGCTGTCTGTAGCTATATTCTGGCGTCCCTAGGACTACAGTCGCGGCACCAGAGTCTTAGGACATTGGTGGCTGGCTGGGGTTGTGGAGGGACGCGTAATCCTTTATTTTCTTTTGTTGTTAACAGGTTGCCTTGCTTGGTGATGTGGGAGCTATGGAAACACCGTAACGGGTATATGCATGGGCGTGGTGCCCCAAGTGTCGCGCGAGTGATATTCGGGGTGGCTAGAGGGGTTGCGGAATGCTTGTTCAGGCGTTGGCCTATGCAGCATATGTTGGAGTCTACGGTGGCGGAGCTGGGAAGCTATCTTGTTGTCTCGATCCGGCCACCGTGGGTGATAGATGATGTGGTATCCCGGCTCCGTTTTCTGTGTTCATGTGGGTCTGTCTCTCCCAGTTTATGCAAATCTAGGGCTAACTTGCCAACACAGGCTTTAGCTGACTGGGTTGTTGACAAGCCGGGGGAGGCTCCTTTTTCATGTTTTGCTGATCTACCGTCCAGGGTGCGCGTTCTACTTGCTAATGATGATGTGCCTTATGTTTTCTTCGACATGGAGGATCCGCCGTGATTTTAGCTTCTCTTGCTTTGCTTTCTGCTTTTTGTTTTGTTTCTGTACTGTTTGTCTTGGTTTGGAAAAAGAAAATGAAGGAAAAAAGGGAAGAAGGAAATACAAAACAAAAAAAAAAAATGGAAAGATGAAAAAAGGGAAAAAGGAAAAAAGAAAGAGAAGATAAAAAAAAAAAAAAAAAAAAAAAAAAAAAAAAAGGGAAAAAAGGGAAATAAACAGAAAAAAAAAGGAAAATGGAAAAAGAGGGAAAATCGAGAGAAGGAAAAGTGGAAAAGAAGAGTGAGGTAAAAGATTTGAGAGTGTGAGGAGGATTTTTGGAGATGATGAGGTCCTGGCTCACGGGGACTGAGTCTCAACGCAGGTGCCAGCGGTATAAGAGGTGCCCTAGCTCGGGCTGAACGGTGGCCGGGCAGCACAAGTCAAATCCGTTGACTTGGTCAGGCTCACTGCTGGCCAATAGAAGCCGAGTCCCTTCTGGACTCCAGGGGGCCGGGGCTACTGAGGGGGTCGCCTTTTGTATCGTGTCTGCCTGTTATTCTCCTTATACACTAACCTTTATGGAACATGAGTTGTAAGGATCAAGGAAACATGGTGCTTGCTTGTTCGGTCATGTTTCTTTTTTGCAGGTTGTTTTCTTTGGCCTCGGAGGTGCTGCTGGTCTATATGTTTTTTTCGTTTCGCCATTGCAGGCTTCTTTGAAATAGACCAGACCTCAACGGTTGTGCAAGTGGTAAGAAATTGCATCCTGGCCCGGGCTGAACGGTGGCCGGGTAGGGGTTTTTCAAATCCGTTGGTGGTAGTCCAGGCTTGCTGCTGGCCCATAGAAGCTAATCCCGTTATGGTTCTGGTTTTTGTTGCTGGTGCCGTTCGGAGGTTTTGCTGCTATTGGCTGCCCTGTACCTTATTTTCGGCCTGCGTGCCTATGCTTTGGCCTGCGAGCCGTTGACCATTTTCAGACGATACTTTATTGCTTGTGTTGTGTTGAATGTAATAGGGCAGTCAATGGAAATAGAGGAGTTGTTACGACTGTGTTGGCAGCCCTGCTTGGTAGCATTGTGGTGCTGAGACGCTGCATTGCAACTTTGTAGGGAGGTGGGCATGGTGGCCTGACACGATGATGGCAAGATGGATGTCCTTTGCTGATTGCAGAAAGGCCCGGGTCGTAAAGATACGCCTGAGCTTGTATGATTTGGGTTGTGAGTACTGGCGGGTATGACAGGATGGTCGCGTGGTGGTAGTTCTTTCCACCGTGGCATCTACAGATGAGCTGGTTCACAGCCCTATATTCATTACCGTATTTAGCTTTCTTCGTATTTCTTAGCCTAGAGTGGTCTGTGCCATTTGTGCTGGCATAATCTGGGGCCTCTAGTTTATTGCCGTGAGGCTTTTTTTCATGTAATCATTTTTTGGTTTTTAGATTTTGTGGGTCTTGGCCATGCGGGGCCTTAACCCATCTGGACTTTGTATTTGCTTTCTGCTTAATAAAATGTTTTGTTTCAACAAAAAAAAAAAAAAAAAAAAAAAAAAAAAAAAAAAAAAACGAATTCTAATTGGCTCCAAATTTGAGCTATGCACATTCCAACCCTGGTAGAAGACTTCCGCAAGTTTTAAGCCATTCCTGAAAAGCTCACCCAATATTTTCACAAAAGACGTGTTTAAGTTTTCTGGTTCTTCTAGTCTAAAATATGGTATCAAACGAACTCCAATTGGCACCAAATTTGAGCTATGCACATTTCAACTCTGGTAGAAGACTTCCACAAGTTTTGAGCCATTTCAGAAAAGGTCACCCAATAATTTTACAAAACACGTCTTTAAGTTTTCTTGTTCTTTTGTTCTAAAATATGGTATCAAACGAACTCCGATTGGCACCAAATTTGAGCTATGCACATTTCAACTCAAGTAGAAGACTTCCACAAGTTTTGAGCCATTTCTAAAAAGCTCACCCAATATTTTCACAAAAGACTTGTTTAAGTTTTCTGGTTCTTCTAGTTTAAAACATGATATCAAACGAACTCCGATTGGCACCAAATTTGAGTTATGGACATTCCAACTCTGGTAGAAGACTTTCACAAGTTTTGAGTAATTTCTGAAAAGGTCACCCAATATTTTTACAAAACACGTTTTTAAGTATTCTGGAACTTCTGGTCTAAATTATGGCATCAAACGAACTCCGATTCGAACCAAATTTGGGATATGGACATTCCAACCCTGGTAGATTTCTACAAGTTTTGAGAAATTCCTGAAAAGGTTACCCAATATTTTTACAAAGCACGTCTTTAATTTTCAGGATATTCCTGTGTAAAATATATTATCAAACAAACTCCGATTGGAACCAAATTTGAGCTATGGAAATTTCAACCCTATTAGAAGACTTCTGCAAGTTTTGGGCAATTTCTTAAAAGGTCACCCAATATTATTACAAAACAGGTCCTCAATTTTTCTAGGTCGACCGGTCTAAAAAATGGTATCAAACGAACTCCGATTGGCACCAAATGTGAGGTATGGACATTTAAAGCCTGTTAGACGATTTCCACAAGTTTTGAGCCATTTCTGCCAAGGTCACCCAATATTTTTACAAAACACGTCTTTAAGTTTTCTAGGTCTTTTACTCTAAAAAATGGTATCAAATGAACTCCAATAGGCACCAAATGTGAGGTATGGACATTTAAAGCCTGTTAGACGATTTCCACAAGTTTTGAGCCATTTTTGCCAAGGTCACCCAATATTTTTACAAAACACGTCTTTAAGTTTTCTAGGACTTTTGCTCTAAAATATGGTATCAAACGAACTCCGATTGACACCAAATTTGAGTTATGGATATTCCAACTCTTATAGAAGACTTTAACAAGTTTGGAGCTATTTCTGAAAAGCTCACCCTATATTTTTACAAAACACATTTTAAAGTATTCTGGAACTTCTGGTCTAAATTATGGCATCAAACGAACTCCGATTGACACCAAATTTGTGCTATGGACATTCCAACCCTGGTAGAAAACTTCCACAAGTTTTGAGCCATTTCTGAAAAGGTCGCCCAATATTTTTATAAAACACATCTTTAAGTATTGTGGGACTTCTGGTCTAAAATACGGTATCAAACGAATTCAGATCGGCTCCAAATTTGAGCTACGGACATTCCAACCCTGGTAGTAGAATTCAACAAGTTTTGAGTCATTTATGAAAAGGTAACACATTATTTTTACAAAACATGTCCATAAGTTTTCTGGGTCGACCAGTCTAAAATATGGTATAAAACGAACTCCGATTGGCACCAAATTTGAGTTATGGACATTTTAACCCTGGTAGACGACTTCCATAAGTTTTGAGCCATTTCTGAAAAGGTAACCCAATATTTTTACAAAACATGTCTTTAAGTTTTCTAAGGCTTCTGGTCTAAAATATGGTATCAAACGAACTCCGATTGGAACCAAATTTGAGCTGTGCACATTTCAACTCTGGTAGAAGACTTCCACAAGTTTTGAGCCATTTCAGAAAAGGTCACCCAATATTTTACAAAAGAGTTTTTTCCACTTTTGGTCCTATGACTTTAGTGTCTCTGTCAATTTAGGTTCATAACTTTCATTCCTGACGTAAGTAGTGCTTGACTTTGATTTTTTTTTCCATTTTTAGTCCTTCCGGCCATCTGAGCTGCAAGTTTCAATCAGAATTAATGAATTGCCTTGTACATTTAGATTTTAGAAGGATAAATAAGTCTTTTACCATCAATTAAACAATAAACAAGAGAAAAAAGAAAAATTAAAATCAACATCTCATCTTCTTCTCACCGTATTGCATCTGAGAGTATCTACAGGCTTGGGCTGTGCCGGCCGGATTTTTCCGACTTGGATTGCCGGACATACCTAAGAAGCAGTATCCAACAACTGGAAACTCCGACAGTGGGTGCTAGAACTATCACCCCAGACTGTAATATTAGGTATGAGAAGTACCCTTTCTATAATAACACAGCCGCCTCTGCGCCTCCGCCTCCAATCCCTCCTCCTCCTCCCACCGGTGAAGGTAAAGTTTTCTTGGTTCATATATATCTGTAATCTGATGTTTTGGGTATTTTCTCTGTTTTAAGAATTTAAGAATTAGTTTATGTTAAGGTTGTGATGGATTCATCCTTTCAACACCAATTCGATCAGTAGTGTAGTCTATCTCTGTTGATGCAGGAAACAGTGGAAATTCATCTTCAGAAGTGATAATTGCCATTGTAGTTCCTGTCGTTGTTGGGATTATACTCTTCATTGCAGTCTTCTGTTTTGTGAGAACTACAAAAGCCAAGAAACAAATTACTACAACAAAGCAAACAGGTTAAGTTAGTTCTATACTTGTTTGTGATACAACATTCACCTACCATTTAAGCTTTTTGAGATTTACAATCTGTTCTCCATCTTTCATGTAGATGTGTCTGGATTCTCAACTGAGGATTGCTTGGAGTATGATCTTGCTACTATTAGCTATTACAGATGATTTCTCCCAGAAAGTAAAATGGACGAAGGTGGAAGAAGAAGATGAGCGGATGACTTTAATTTTTCATTTTTCTTTTATTTATTGTTTAATTAATGGTGAAAGACTTATTTACCCTTCTAAAATCTAAATATACAATGCAATTCATTATTTCCAATTGAAACTCGCCGCTCAGATGACCGGAAGGACTAAAAATGGAAAAAAATCAAAGTCAAGCACTACTTATGTCAGGAATGAAAGTTGTGAACCTAAATTGACGGAGACACTAAAGTCATAGGACCAAAAGTGGAAAAAACTCTTTTACAAAACACGTGTTTAAGTTTTCTGGTTCTTCTAGTCTAAAATATGCTTTCTTTTATATCTTGTACGCTTACTTCATGTTTATCTCTGCTTTCTGCTGTGCTAGTTGAGTAGATTGGCCTTGTCGGCATAGGGCGTAGGGGGTTTTCCATTATTGGGGGTTTTCTCTGTCTGCTCTGTGCTCTCTTTGCCTGATCTGCTTCTATCTGTATCTGTGTGTCTCGCGGGATTTGATTCTTGTGTTTCATGCATAGCACACTACAAGAAAAATCACGAATCACGACGGAAACATTGCGACAAAGGGTAATCCGTTGTCGATTCGCAACGGTTTTTGAGACGAAACGTGTTCTGTCACAATTTTGCGTCGGAAATGGTAACGGAAATCAATTCTGTAGCAATTTTTGGCGCAAAGTGAGAAAAAGGCCAAGAAATTTTGGCACCCACATTTTGGTGACCGATTTTGCGACGGAATTAAGTTCTGTCACCACAACGGCGACGGAAAAGGCAACGATTGATGGTGCCGTTGCAGTTTTGCTACAGAATCCGCGACAAAAATAATTCTGTTGCAATATTTGGTGCAAACTCGAAAATATTCCCACGTAATCTTTACACAAAGAGATTGACGACAGAGGCTTACGACGAGACTTTTTTCTGTCACGAAAGTATATAAATTTTGAAGTAAAGTTTATTTTTGCTACAAAATGGGACGACAAAATCAATTCCGTCGCCAATATGTTGACACATTGGCGACAGAAAATGCGACGCCTATATGTCTGTCGCGCTATGACGATGGAATCGGCAACGAAAATTAATTATGTTGCGATGTTTAGTGCAACGGTAGATTTGACGTTTGAGGTTGGGGACGGAACATACGACGACCGTTCATCCCGTCACTGAAATAATACATTTTTTAAGTAAAGTTTATTTTTGCTACAGAATGCGATGACAAAATCAATTCCGTCGCCAATATGTTGACACATTGGCGACAGAAAATGCGACGCCCTATATGTCTGTCGCGCTATGGCGATGGAATCATTAATGGCCGAATGATCGCTCCCTCTTTTCTACAATGTCACTGTCCATAACGAAAACCAATATATTCCTAGTGATATTTTGAGATATTTTATAAGATAAATTAAAATTAGTTTTAATTTTTAAATTATATTTAATTTTGTTGAAATAAATATTTCAATTGAAAGTTGTAGTTTTTCTAAAAAAGGAATTTGACCAAAATTTATGAAAATTTTGAAAGCATTGTATATAAGTGTAAAAATTTAAATTTATAAAGAAATTTAAAATTATATTGCATCTTTAAATATAAAATTATTATTGGTAAATATGAAGTTAGTACAATTTCAAGTACCTAATGTTGGTATGGTACAAAATTAATATAAAATGTGATATCATTGGTCTCTTCTCATGGGATATTTGTTTTATACCCTAATGATAGCAACCAGGGACGGAGCCAGAAATTCAGTTGAGGGGGAACGAAGAAGAAGGGACGGATTCAAATTTTTTTTAAAAACTGTTGAAGCCAACTATAAAACTATGTTAATGCCAAGATTTGAACCCTATCCTTTATCATAATAACTTAACATGTGCTCAACCAACTCATTTAAATCAACCCTTATTAATATTTAACAGTTTTATTTTACTAATACTAAGACATGAACTATATATACATATATACATACAAAAAATTATATATGGGGTAGGGGTGGGGTGAGAGGGGGGGGGGGGGGCAGCTGCCCCTCCTTTGGCTCCGTCCCTGATAGCAACATTATAGTATTAAAATCATATGTGAAACTGAAGTCGGATTAACAAGAAATTACATTGAAATTCTCAAATTCGTAGTTAGCTTAACAATTAAAAATAAGTGTATCCTTACCCAAAAAAAAAAATGTATATATATAATGAGACTTTGTTTCATGCTATCTTGTTTTCAACATCGTGTAAATAATTGGTTTAGCCTCAAAAGATCATAGATATTTACATAGACATGTTGGTTTGTACAAATTAAATGATGAATTGAAGTTCATGTTTAGTAACAAAGTTAGCTTATCAGTCAATTTTGATGTATTTAATCACTATTATAGTTGTTTGATTTGGTTAAACAATTAATATGAATAATTTATTAATCAATTTTTTAAAATACTCATTTTGATTATATCGAAAATAATTATTTTTATTTTATATTTAAAATTGTACAAAAAATTTACCTATTCTTATTATTTTTTATTTCATAGATTGGTCTTCATTGTAATTGAAAATAAAATTTTAGAAGAATTGACATCGAAATTTTGGTGAATAATTTTGTATTTAAATATTAACTAAAAATGAAACTTTTAAATGAACTTTTGAATTGCATTCTCTCTTTATTAAATTTTTATGTACTATATTTGGACAAAATAATTTAATTACATTTTTATTTTTGTTATATAATACAATAACGTGGAGTCCAAATTAAACTATTAGACATGACCCCTATTTTTAATGGATCGACCCTGCACACACTAATAATATCTACACATTTAAACAATATGTTAATTTAGTTAATTAAACTATCGATAGTTAATATTTTAAAAAATCTTTATCCATTGACCAAACTGAAATATTTTACTTTAAAAATTTATTAATTGAATTTTTTGTTCGATTATTTAAAATATTTTCACCGAATTGTACACACTCCTAAAGATACTAATTAACATTTACGTGAATATTTAAATATAAGAAGATTTTTTATCATACACAAATGTAAAAAATAATTAAATAAATCATTTTCTTAATTATTTAGAAGTATCTGTATTATATTCATTAATCAAAACTACATAATTTATATATATATATATATATATATATATATATATATATATATATATATATATATATATATATATATATATTGAAAAGGCAAAATCCTATTTTAATTTACTACAACACTAAAATCCTAAAATCCTAAAATCCTAAATCATATTTTAATTTACCAAAAATTCTAAAATACCTAAAATCCTAAAATAACTTGTTAGTGTTTTTATGTTCAAAAACCCCATATTATAATTGGGAATATTATTATGGCATACTAAGATACGTTTAGAGTCTGTCCGGTTGGGTCTACAGTTTACTGATCAAGCAGAAGCAACGACAGAAGAACTGACACTGAAGATCTGATTTAGGAAAGCTGTTTCCTTAAGAGTCTTACTCGGTATTATCAACCCGGTATGGAAAGACGATCAGCGTATCTTCAAAGAAGGTAATGGACCTAATCTGCTGAGATTACATTCCTCTTATATAGTCCTACCTTCTACAATCAAAGACATTTTATGGAGAGTGTTTATTGAGGGATCTATAAGTACCAGTTCTTTAAGGGAACTAGGGTTACGCCAAATAAGAAGAAGAAACACTCCATATCAGCTTGATGAGTCTAGATCTTTGATGGTCATGCACCTTCTCAATACAACATGTTCACGGTGATTAAGATGATGAACTTGAGAAGAGTTACTGCTGCTTAAACGAAAGGACACTAAGATCACACTGTTGTGGGAACAACCTTATAGAGCGTCACTGAAGTGGACTGCATCAGAGCTGGCTCTCCAAGTGAAGGGATTTCATTGGACTTCTGTATGCATGGCTCTCCATCTTCAACAATCCACTAAACCTGTGTGGACTGGGTATGTACCTTGTGTGGGGCACTTGGGTAAGATTATTGTATATCTACCTTTGTACATTGGATTATGACTTAGTGGATTGGACGCCTATGTGATCGTCCCCCAGACGTAGATACACACCGTATCGAACTGGGTAAACATTGTGAGTGTTCGTTCTGTGTGTTTGTTTAGTTTTCTCTGATGTTCTCTTCATGATCTATCATTACTAAGTAGGTGCTTAACTAAATCAATCAGTATTCTAAGTCAACAAACTATTTCTGATATTTTACGTAATATGAGGAAATGCAAAATTACATGTGGTATCAGAGCTTTTAAGTCTACATAGTGACTTGATCCGAAGGGCTATCTTAGTTTTGCATTCTCTCTGTTTTTGTGGAAGTCTGTCTGTGTGTTCGTTGGCTGGTTGTTGGTTTCAGGATGGACGCAAGTATGAAACCACCAGAACTAGATGGTCACAACTACTTTTTCTGGAAGGCTCGTATGGAGATATATCTTCAAGCACAAGGAACCAGGGTTTATCGCACCATCCTAACTGGGTGGAGTCGACCTACTACTCCGAATGCACAAGGAGTTGCTGAAGAAAAACCCATGGAGACTTGGACAGACGATGAAATGAATGCCTCTAATCTGAACAACAAAGCACTGAACTCGATTGTTGGATCACTACATGAATCTGTTTTTACGCTTGTTACAGGGGTAAAAGAGGCTAAACGGGTATGGGAGATTCTTGAAACCAGATTTGAAGGAACCAGTGATGTCAAACAGTCAAAGTTGTAAATGGTTCTGTTAGAGTTCGAAGCTCTCAGAATGACTGAAGACGAAACCATTTCTACCTTCCACAGTAGGGTTCAGAACTTGATGAACCGAGCCTCAATTCTTGGGGAACCATTCACTGATGAGAGAGTGGTCAAAAAGATTCTCAGATCCCTACCTAAACGTTTTCGAATGAAAGTAACGGCTATTCAGGAACACACAGGTTGGGAAAAGAAGACTGTCAGAGAACTCATGGGAAGCTTGCACACATATGCACTGGAAGTTCTTGCTGATGATGATGTTGGAAGCAACAAGAAAGGAAAGTCTATAGCCTTTGTGGCAGAAGCGGATCGAGAATCTGACACAGACGACATAGATGATGAAACCCTAGCTCTCCTAACCAAAAACTTCAAGAAAATCTTAAAAGGGTTCAACAGAAAGGGTCAAGGTCAGTCTACAATAACACAATACAAAGGCAACAACCCTTCATATCAAAAGGTTGAAACAACACCCTTCTCACAGAACAATCAATCTCAGACTGGGCGATCGAGACAAAACAGAAATAGTGCCACAGACACAGGAAAACCCCTCAATCGGTCATTGCAGTGTAGGGAATGTGAAGGATACGGTCACATACAGGCTGAATGTGCAACATATCTTAAAAGGAAAAAGGCTATGTCTGTATCTACTCTTAGTGATGATGAGGACGAAAATTCAAATGATCAATCAGATGATAATGTAGGAAACTTTGTAGCGTTCTTCACTGCCACAAACATTCAATTAGACAGAGATCAATCAGATGGAGAATCATACATATCAACAGATGATTTTGAAGAGAGACATATTCAACTTGAGGCAGAATTTTCAAAACTTGTCGCTAGCTGGGAACAACTTGTGAAAGTAAATAAGAATCTGAATGACGATCTAAAGCAAAAAGATGATCTTATAAAGAAACTGAATGCTGAACTGGTCATAAAAGAAGATCTCATCACTCAGATACGGTCCAGAGAAGGTAAATTAATCAAGGAGTTGGAGAGCTTGAAGAAAAATATACAGATGATGGACACCACATCTACCTTAGATAAAATTCTAGACTCTGGCAGAAACCCTAATGATAAAAAGGGTCTGGGATTTGAGCAAGGAGAATCTTCGAACAACGCACCAAAGTTCATCAAAGAGGGAATGTCTAAGACCACAGCATATCACAGGTATGAACTAGGACAGTCATCTCAGTCAGTACAAATCAAGGAAAGGAGATACGGTACTAACACTGACCAGGACAAATCAACTTATCAATCTCATTATTCAAGATTCAAAAATAAGATTGTCAAAGTTAAATATTATACTCCCATTTGTCACTACTGTCACACAAAAGGTCATACTCGTCTCGAATGCTATTTTTTCTACAGAGATCATAGGAAGGAAAAATATCAGAATAAGACTATTACACCATTCACTAGACAGGTTTGGGTCAGAAAGTCAGAAGTTATCTGTTATCCCACCATTGTTCAAACTGCATCTACAACTGATGCTAGATGGTATTTCGACAGTGGTTGTTCCAGACATATGACAGGAAACATTAAATGTCTGATGGCTGTTCAACCTAGTAGTGGAGCTGTAACATTTGGAGATGGACAAAAGGGTAAAATCGTTGGGAAAGGTGTCCTAAATGTTCCAGGTTTACCTCAATTACAAGAAGTCTTGCTAGTCAGTGGATTAAAAGCGAATCTTATTAGCATCAGTCAGTTATGTGATCAAAATTGGAATGTATGCTTCGATCGTAACTGCTGCAGAGTGAGTGACAAAGCAAATCAACTTTTCATGGAAGGAACTCGGTCTTCAGACAACTGTTATGTTTTGACAAATGAAACTGCTTGTCACCTATCCAAATCTGATGAATCAAAACTCTGGCATAGAAGACTGGGTCACATAAATTTCAGAGATATGGATAAGATGATAAAACTGGAAACAGTAAAAGGTGTACTGAAGATCAGAATTGATCCAAAGAAAATTTGTGGCGCATGTGCTATTGGGAAACAAATCAGAACTCCACACAAAGCAGTAAGAGGTATCACCACTGAAAAATGTCTAGATCTTGTTCATATAGATCTCATGGGGCCAACACAGACTAAAAGCATTGGAGGAAAGAAATATATATTTGTGTGTGTAGACGATTTCTCTCGATACAGCTGGGTTTACTTTCTGAGAGAAAAGACAGAAGCCTTCAAGGCCTTCAAGACTCTGTGCATAAGAGTTCAGAAGGAAAAAGATGAGTCTATTATAAAAGTTCAGAGATTGAGGAGTGATCATGGAAAGGAATTTGAGAACTCACTATATTCAGACTTCTGCTCCGAGCATGGTATCTCACATGAGTTCTCAGCTCCTAGAACTGCTCAACAAAATGGAGTGGTGGAAAGAAAGAATCGAAGGCTACAGGAAATGGCTAGAGTTATGCTACATGCCTCACATATGCCACAACGTTTCTGGGCTGAAGCAGTACACACAGCGTGTCATACTATAAATAGGGTCTACCTTAGACCAGGAACGACGAAAACTCCATATGAGATCTGGAAGGGAAAGAAGCCAAATCTGAAATACTTTCATGTGTTTGGGACAAAGTGCTATGTGCTGGCTGACAGAGAGCAAAGAGGGAAGTTCGAACCCAAAAGTGATGAGAGCATCTTTCTTGGATACTCTCCGAACAGTCGTGCCTATAGAGTCTACAACAAGAGGACTCAGTCTGTGATGTAGTCAGTAAACGTGGTTGTCGATGACAATCCAGAAGAACCAGTGGACTCAACAGTGATAGAGTCACCTCTACGTGTGATACGAGTATATCCACAGTAGAAGAAGGTGAAAATCATGAATTGGGAGAAAGAAAAGAAACAACCCATGCTACTATGCCAAGGAGAAAACGAAGGAAACCGGCATGGATGGTTGATTACATTTGTTAGACTAAGTTTATTCGTAATAGGATACATTAGTTTAGTCCTAATACATTATTATATCATATTAATTAGGAATCATAGTCCTAAGCATAATAGGAGTAACTTAGTATATAATCACCCTGCATGCTAGAGGGAAAGACATGCGAATTATTATTATCTTTTTCTTCTCTACTATCATCTTCCTTCTCTGAAATCTCTCTCCCTCTCTCTCTCCCTCTCTCTCTCTCTGATTTTCCCCTCCCCTAATTCCATCTTTGGAGTCTGCATCCACTCAAAGCGGTGCCGGCTTGATACGGGTCCGTATCAATTGGTGCTTTCATTGCATCGAACTCATCTTTCTTGTTCTTTTACACACTCAAAACTGTAATCTAACTTCATTATGTCAAACAACCAATCTACATCAACAACTCGTCCTTGGGAGCAGGCAATTGCCGAATTTCAAAAAAATTTTGATAGACAAACTGTTACAAATCACCAACTCATTCAACAACTCATTACCTCCGTGTCACGGTTGGAAACGATGGTAACAACAAATAAAAATGCAGCAGTGCAACCTCAAACACATGGAATTTTAGGGCCTCCACCTGATAATCATCTACAACCATCTTTGCAACCGGAGAGTGGCCAAGGGACTCAACGATTTCATATGAAACTTGAGTTACCTCGCTTTGATGGCTCAAACCCTCATGGTTGGATATTTAGAATTCAAGAATATTTTGATTTTTATGATACACCCGACACACAGCGATTGCGAATATCAGGATTCACAATGGAAGGGATTGCTTCTGGGTGGTATCAATGGATGAAAAGGAATGGAATGTTAACTACATGGAAGGAATTTTTACAGAATATCACAAAGCGGTTCGGCGAGTCCCGTTTTGAGGATTCCCAAAGAAAATTGTCAAAATTGACACAGCAAACCATAGAAGATCCAATCTTAGAAGAAGAAACCATAGTGCATGAGCAAGATGACATAATCGCAGGAGATATTTCCAGTCTAAACTCATTGGTAGGCCCGGGTAATCCCAGATCACTTAAACTTTTGGGAGAAGTTAATGGCCGAAAGTTACAGATTTTATTAGATAGTGGCAGCACCCACAACTTTGTGCAACCCAAAATTGCTGAGCAATTACAGTTACATACTTTGAAGGACACACTAAGTGGCACAACACTGAAGAGAAGCACATCATACCATCCACAGACTGACGGGCATACAGAAGTAATGAATCGAGGCTTAGAGCAATACTTAAGGGCTTTTACTCACATCAAACCAACCAATTGGACGTCATACTTGGGATGGGCAGAATTTTGCGCCAATACAAGCTACCACAACTGCATTAAAATGACTCCATTTCAAGCACTATATATAAGACCACCACCCACCTTAGCACCGTATACAAAAGACACACCAACAGTGCAAGCACTAGATGAATTATTGTTGGATCGTGACAGATTGATAAGGCCACTGAAACACAATCTTCGGGAAGCTCAGCATCGCATGGCCAAAAAAGCCAATGCCAAAAAAAGCAAAATGAAATTTTCAGTAGGAGATAAGGTTTGGCTTCGTCTACAACTATATAGACAGATATCAGTAGCACGTAGAAGCTCTAACAAACTAGCACGACGCTATTATGGTCCATTCAACATCTTGGAAAAAATATGGGAAGTTGCATACCGCCTCGAGCTACTACCACAAGCAAGAATTCATTCAGTATTCCATGTCTCACAACTCAAGAAACACATAGGAATTGAAGAAAATATAGAGGTCCAATTACCAGAAGAAATTGTGGGCCGATCACCAATTTCAGGTCTACTAGCACTCTGTGGGGAACAGAATGTTCTAAAAAATGGAAAAATACAACGCCAAGTCTTAGTGCAATGGTTAGATAGTAGTCCAGAAAACGCCACTTGGGAAGCTGCCGAGGAAATGGAACGATGGTACCCGAATCTCCACCTTGAGGACAAGGTGGTCGTCGAAGGGAAGGGGAGTGATACGAGTATATCCACAGTAGAAGAAGGTGAAAATAATGAATTAGGAGAAAGAAAAGAAACAACCCATGCTACTATGCCAAGGAGAAAATGAAGGAAACCGGCATGGATGGTTGATTACATTTGTTAGACTAAGTTTATTCGTAATAGGATACATTAGTTTAGTCCTAATACATTATTATATCATATTAATTAGGAATCATAGTCCTAAGCATAATAGGAGTAACTTAGTATATAATCACCCTGCATGCTAGGGTGAAAGACATGCGAATTATTATTATCTTTTTCTTCTCTACTATCATCTTCCTTCTCTGAAATCTCTCTCCCTCTCTCTCCCTCTCTCTCTCTGATTTTCCCCTCCCCTAATTCCATCTTTGGAGTCTGCATCCACTCAAAGCGGTGCCGGCTTGATACGGGTCCGTATCAACGTGATTCAGATGCAAGTAATAACAACAGTCAGCTCAAACCACAAGAAAAGTATGCTAAGAATCTTGTCAAAAAGTTTGATCTGGAATCATGTAAACCATCCAGACCACCGATCTCCACTTCTACAAAAGTATCGAAAGATGAAACTGGTATATCAGTAGATAACACAGTCTATCGTAGCTTGATAGGCAGTCTGTTGTATCTAACAGCCAGTCGACCAGACATAATGTTCAGTGTTGGAATCTGTGCAAGGTATCAATCTGAACCAAAGGAATCACATCTGATAACGGCAAAACGCATTCTGAAATACGTGAAAAGAACGATACAGTATGGACTCTGGTATTCCAAGGATAGTGAACTGAATCTGGTTGCATATTGTGATGCTGATTGGGCAGGGAATATTGATGATCGGAAAATTACTTCTGGAGGATGCTTCTTTGTTGGGAAGAACTTAGTATCATGGTTAAGTAAGAAACAGAACTCTATCTCACTAAGCACTGCAGAGGCAGAATACATAGCCGCAGGTGGTTGCTGTACTCAATTGTTTTGGATGAAACAGATGTTTCTGGATTATGGTCTTACACAAGGAACAATGACACTCTTTTGTGACAATGTCAGTGCTATCAACATCTCCAAGAATCCTGTTCAACATTCCAGAACGAAACATATTGACATCAAGCATCACTACATCAGAGACCTGGTTGAATCCAAGGAAATTGAGTTGGAATACATTCACACTGACAAACAACTGGCTGACATTCTGACTAAGCCACTGGATGCTAATCGTTTTGAAATTCTCGGATCTGCTCTGGGAATTTGCAGAATTGACTGACTAAAGCAGTTGGTCCGTCAGAGAGGAGTTGGTTTATTACGGGTCAGTGTTATGACTTTGAATTTCCTTAAAGACTCTTCTCTTTTTATGTTAAGAAGATCATCTAAGCTTATTCTTCTCAGAAGATATCTTAAAAGATCTCAATGCTTTTTGAATTTCAAATTCCCTTGGGTTCCGTTTCCTTCCTAAAAAGGAGCTGTACCGTTGTGTCCATCAATCACTTCTGCATGATATTTTGACTTGCCGCATTAATTAGGGTTCATCACCCTTAAGCCTATATGATACCGGGTCAAGAAGAAAGAACTCACCTCAGCTCTCATCTCTCCATTTCCCGTGCTTATCTGCTCTCGGTGTTTTATTCTTCTCCTCGCACTTAATCTTAAATGGCGGACCCCGTAAGAAACATCATCATTAAGCTTGGAAGCAAGGTACACCCTCCGGCGGCAGCCCTCAAACACATTCAGACGCTTCTACAGTTGGCTATGAAGAAGAAGCTCAAGCTTGATCCTCTGCTTCGCGACGAGATTCTGGTGACTGTTATGACCAACTATCCGGAGTTTTATGCTGAATGGTCGATAGATGATTTAACTGAACTTCTTGTGTTGGTCGCCGAAGCCAGTGATGACGTCTCTCCAGTGTTTATTCCAGAACCCTCGGATGGAAATCGGGCCGGGGCATTCCTTCAATTTTTTGCTCAACGTGCCCTAGAATCTGTTGAAGAAGCTCGACGACGAGAGGAGTCCCAAGCTCAGTATCTTGAAGCTGCTCAGAGAGAAGCAACACACAGATAGGAGATTCTTCGACAATGGGTAAATGAATCTGAAACCCCTATTGAAATTTCTCCTGATAGACCTGTTGATTCTTCTATTCCATCGTCTGTGTCAGTTTTGCCTGAAAATCAATCTGCTTTGGGTTCCAAGAAGTCCCCTATGAATGTTGATCCTCTATCTTTGCCTGTGACTAATTTTACTGGTGAAAAATCTGATGCGTTGCATGTGTCTGATGAGAAAACAAAGTCCTCTGATAAGCCAAATCCACTGAGTCTGGTTGTTTATGCTTCTGAGAATATTGCTCTGACTCCGTCTGAAACTGTTAATGTCTCTAAAGAGTCTTGTCCTGCTGTTGATCCTCCTGCCTTACCTGCAACTGTTAAAACTGTTGATTTATCAAGTCCCCACAAGTCTGAGAAAATAGGTGGAGTCCCTGTTTACACTACAACATCTTTAGGAGAAAGCCTGGAACATGTGCGACATTTTGCTGGCTTACCATCTGCTTCGATCCCTCAACCTTATCGAGTGATACACCCTTCAGAATCCTCCAGTGAAGATGATAAGATACTAGCTGAGGTGTATGGATCCCAAGCACCTTCTTCTGCTGTCCCTACTGTTGAGGCAACTGCTCATCCTGATTTCACGAATTTCAGAATTCGAGAGATATCAAATATTGTTGGGAGCTCATCTGCAAATGTTTCTGATTCTAGCCACTCTGTAACTCCAGTCCAGTCCCCATCCAGAGAAACAAGACGGACAAAAAGGAAGAATGTTCCAACGAAGGTTGTTGTTGAAACCAGTGCTGATAATGTTGATGCGGATCAGCCTGTGAAGAAGAGAAAGTCGAGTGCGACTGCTAAGCCTGAAGGAGACCCACCTATCCACCAAGTTTTCAAGACTCTACGTTCCTCTGTTAAGCAACAAGGAACTACTGCTGCTCAAGCTACTTCTGCACCAGCCCCCTCTGCTAGAAAAGGGAAACCTACCACAAGGTCAAGAGGTCGAAGTGTAACTCCGGAGGTTCCACCTATTGAAGGAATTGATACTACTATTTACAAACCTCAGTTTGTATCCCCTGCTGCACAAACAAAATGGGCCACTATGGTCAGAAGGGAGCTGATTGTTCAAAGAACTGTGGATGAGAATCAACTGAACTCCGTTTGCGACATCCTGCCCTTGCTGAATGAAGTTGGTCTTTTGAAAACTGTTACAGATGTTTGCCCTTACTCCAAGCTGCTCACATATGAGTTCTATTGCAATCTCAGTGATGAGATTGACAGTCTCACAGGGCCACGACCGATGCAAATCTTCATCAGAGGGAAGTGGTATGATTTTGGGCCAGATGTGATAAATAAATACTATGGCTTGCCTACAGTGCAAGAAGAAGCTGTTACTGAATGGGACGTGGTGGCCAAAACTCTTACCGGTGGACATACTACATCTTGGCCTACAGGAGATAAGGACTATTTGCTGAGCTCGCATCTCACGTCTAGATATGTCATCCTACATCGCCTGGCTCTGCACAACTGGCTTCCATCAGCTCATTTCAACACAGTTGGCAAGCTTCTGGCAGGGTTCTTATTTAGAATTGGAACTAAGATGCAGTGTGATCTGGGCAAATGGATTTTTTATCATGTTCTAACTCTGATTCATCCCCAATAACAGAAGGTAAGATTACCGTTTCCAAATCTGATTTTTGGCATCCTTACCTCTCAGGGTCTTAAGCCTATGCCCAGCGAAGTGATCAGTCCGACGCTACTATATACTGTTGATAAACGTCTTCTTTCTGGAGATCATATTAAGGATGTCGTTCCTGTGACTGCCCCATCCAATTCGGAACCTGATGCTGTGAATGATGAGTCTCCTCATGCTAAAGATGTGAAGCTTTCCGAACAATTGAAGGCGCGAGTTGCTGATCTTGAGACGGTGCACGGTATCATTGCCAAGCAACTGACGGGTGCGCGCACTGAGCTAGCTACTGTTCTTCTCCGCATGAGCATGTCTGATACTGTTGCTACTGCTGAGGATCCCGTAAAGTCTGGCTGTGACTCTCCCTCAAATGCTTGATCTTTGGCTACCATTAGCAAAAAGGGGAAGTAGTAACTCAGGGGGAGTTTTTGTGATCGAGTACTTTCTAGCCCTGGCTGGGCGTTATGTTTTGATGTCATTTTTTTTTTTTTAGACTGCTTTGGATCTTATGTTCTTTTTTTCCTATGTAATCAGTTTGGACACTTGGGTTGCTTCTTTTAATAACCTATCTTAGTTCTTTTTATATAGTTGAGTTGTTTTGCCAAATAATAGCCAAAGGGGGAGTTTGTTAGTGTTTTTATGTTCAAAAACCTCATATTATAATTGGCAATATTATTATGGCATACTAAGATAGGTTTAGAGTCTATCCGGTTGGGTCTACAGTTTACTGATCAAGCAGAAGCAACGACAGAAGAACTGACACTGAAGATCTGATTTAGGAAAGCTGTTTCCTTAAGAGTCTTACGCGGTATTATCAGCCCGGTATGGAAAGACGATAAGCGTATCTTCAAAGAAGGTAATGGACCTAATCTGCTGAGATTACATTCCTCTTATATAGTCCTACCTTCTACAATCAAAGACATTTTATGGAGAGTGTTTATTGAGGGATCTATAAGTACCAGTTCTTTAAGGGAACTAGGGTTACGCCAAATAAGAAGAAGAAACAGTCCATATCAGCTTGATGAGTCTAGATCTTTGATGGTCATGCACCTTCTCAATACAACATGTTCACGGTGATTAAGATGATGAACTAGAGAAGAGTTACTGCTGCTTAAACGAAAGGACACTAAGATCACACTGTTGTGGGAACAACCTTATAGAGCGTCACTGAAGTGGACTGCATCAGAGCTGGCTCTCCAAGTGAAGGGATTTCATTGGACTTCTGTATGCATGGCTCTCCATCTTCAACAATCCACTAAACCTGTGTAGACTGGGTATGTACCTTGTGTGGGGCACTTGGGTAAGATTATTGTATATCTACCTTTGTACATTGGATTATGACTTAGTGGATTGGACGCCTATGTGATCGTCCCCCAGACGTAGATACACACCGTATCGAACTGGGTAAACATTGTGAGTGTTCGTTCTGTGTGTTTGTTTATTTTTCTCTGATGTTCTCTTCATGATCTATCATTACTAAGTAGGTGCTTAACTGAATCAATCAGTATTCTAAGTCAGCAAACTATTTCTGATATTTTACGTAAAATGAGGAAATGCAAAATTACATAACTAAATTCCTAAAATCTCTAATCATCCTCGGCTTCAGACTCAGCCGCATCTCTAACCCTCATCAGCTTCAGACTCTGCAACTTTGCGGCGAAGTGCTACGATGAGGCGGTGATGTGCTACGGTGAGGCGGCGACGTGCTACGGCGAGGCAGCAACGGGCTGCGGCAAGACGGCGACGGGTTGCGGCTATGTAACGACCGAGACCGAGGTTAGTTTCTTTCTGAAAGTCATTTTTGTGTATTATTATAAATTTATTATTTGTTGTGGGTATACAATGCGTGTGTGTGTGTGTGTGTGTATATATATATATATATATATATATATATATATATATATATATATATATATATATATATATATATATATATATTCATCCTTCATTTGCAGCTGAAATTCGTAATGTTAGGCTGGGCCTATGCACAGATGGGTTTCAACCATTTGGACGCTCAGGACAACAATATTCTTGTTGGCCTATCATCATTACACCTTATAATTTACCTCTGTCCATGTGTATGAAAGAGCCTTACATGTTCCTGACAGCAATAGTACCGGGACCCAAGAACCCTAAGAACAAGCTGGATGTTTTCCTACAACCTATTATTGTTGAACTTAAACAATTATGGGAAGAAGGTGTGTTAACTTACGATGTGTCTTTGAAACAAAATTTCCAAATGAGAGCTGCCTTGATGTGGACAATTAGTGATTTTCCAACGTATGCTATGTTATCGGGTTGGGGAACATCCGGTAAGCAAGCATGCCCCTATTGTAGGGAACACTCACAAGCATTACGACTTCCTAAGGGTGGAAAAATATCATAGTTTGATAATCATAGGATGTTTCTTCCACTTGATCACCCATTTCGGTTGAACAAAAGAAGATTCATCAAAAATCGTGTGGAAACGAGTCATCCTCCACCTATTAAGAATGGAACAGAAATGTTGAGGGAAATTGAAGAATTTGGATTTTTAAAGGTTACCGATGCTGATGCGGATGAGGTGAATAAATCATGCGCTGGTAACTGTGGATGGAGAAAACGAAGTATCTTTTGGGATTTACCTTATTGGAAATCAAATCTCATTCGACATAATCTTGATGTCATGCATATTGAGAAAAATGTTTTTGAGAATGTTTTTAATACGGTAATGAACATTCAGGGTAAGACAAAAGACAATGCAAAAACAAGAGAAGATTTGAAACTCTTTTGTAATAGAAAAGAGTTAGAAAAGAGCCCTTCCACAGGTAAATACCCAAAAGCTTGTTATTCATTAAACAAGAAGCAGAAACAAGTGTTATGTGAATGGGTGTCCAATTTAAAGTTCCCAGATGGTTGTGTCAAATATGGGAAGGTGTGTAGATATGAGCAAATACAGACTATTTGGAATGAAGAGTAATGATTGTCATGTTTTCATGCAAAGGTTGATACCAATTGCATTTCGAGAGATGTTGCCAACCAAGGTTTGGGAAGCAATAATTGAATTAAGCTTTTTCTTTAAAAGCTTAACTTCAAGAGTTATTAAAGTTGAAGAAGTGATCAAATTAAAAGCTGAAATTCCAATAATTCTCTGTAAATTAGAGAGCATATTTGTTCCAGGATTTTTTGACTCAATGGAACATTTGCCTATACATTTGCCGGATGAAGCTAAAATTGCTGGTTCTGTCCAATATCGTTGGATGTATGGGTTTGAGAGGTAACTTTTATAATTACTTTTTTATTGTGTTAAATACTAATATTTGATACATTTGTATAAGTGTATATAATATTTGAAATATGTTGTAATCTAGATTGCTCCATGAGTTGAAAAAAGATGTGAAAAATAAGGCTAAAGTGGAAGGGTCAATTTGCAATGCATACCTAGTTCGTGAAGCATCTATATTCTGCTCTCATTACTTTGAGCCTCATGTTTATACACGTAGCCGAAAAGTACCTCGAAATGATGATGGAGGAGATGTTGAGGACGATGAAGAAATGTTGTCCATATTTAAACATCTTGGCCGCCTATATGGAAGATGTAAGATAAGAAGGTTAACTGATGCCGAGTATTTGGCAGCTCATACTTATATATTGCTTAACTGTGATGAAGTGGAACCTTTCATTAAGTAAGTTCCACATCTATTCTATGTTTAGCCAATGTTGAATCCTTCATTAATATATAATACTCTGAATATAAATTTACAGTTTACATGAAGATATGTTGAAGGAACTTGATTCCAAGGTAGGTGAGTCGGAACTTGCAATACAACAACAAAATTTTGGTTATTGGTTTGAAAATTATGTAAGTACTTTAGATAACTACTTTCTTATAAACTACTTAGAACTTCATTCTCATCTACAACTTTTACAATGGTGCAGGCACGTCAAAACAAAATACAAAACAAGTATATATGTGATTTGTCTAAGTGGCCATTGAGAACTGTAAAATATTATCCTGTATATTTTGTTAACGGGTATAGATTTCACACAGAGTCACATGGTGAGAATAGATCAACAATGAATAGTGGTGTTTGTATAAGTAGTACATGTGGTGATTACTATGGTAAGCTGATAGAAATATTAGAAATTGAGTATACTGCTTTGCCAATTAAACGCACTGTCTTGTTCAAATGTGATTGGTTCGATCCAACTCCTAATGTTGGAGTTAAGGTGCATAACACATATAATTTGGTTGAAATGAACTCCCGGAAAAGGTTTAATAAATTTGAGCCATTTATTTTAGCAAGTCAAGCCACTCAAGTTTGTTTTGTGCCGTACCCTAGTATGAAACGAGACAAAGTTGATTGGTTAGTTGTCTGTAAAGTTCAACCTCGGGGATGGATGGAGTCTTTGAGAAAGGAAAATGTTCCACCGAAAGATATTGCCTTTCAAGAAAAAGAAGTTGAAAGCACTCAAATGGTAAGCAGTGTATATGAAGATTCTTTTGTTAGATTAAATGATGAAAATGTTGAGTATGGTGACATTCTCAATGAGAATTCAGATAATGATTAAGAAGAATGTGATGAGCCTGAATTTGATTATAGTTCATCAACTAATGAAGATGAAAATGATGATTGTTATGATGATGATGATGAAGAGAATGATGATGATAATTAGAGTTGAAGTAAGTAATAACATGATTCATAAGTGATGCCTAAATATATTTTATTTGAAACACTAACATATGATATCTTTCATATTTTGGCAGGAAAGATGGCTAGGAGACGTGGAAGACGTGGACGCGGAGCTAGACTTTTATCTGTACCTGTTCCACCAGTACCTGCATCAACATCAACCCCTGCATCAACATCAACCCCTATATCAACATCAACCCCTGCATCAACATCAGCCCCTGTATCAACATCAAACCCTGTATCAACAACCCCTGCATCAACATCGACCCATGCATCAACATCGACCCCTACATTAGCATTGACCCCTGCATTAGCATCGACCCTTGCTTCATCAGAATCAGAATCAATCCCAATATCAACATCGACACCATTATCTTCTTCCATACCAACCACGCCATCCATAGATACTAATGATCAAAGAGCAGGGGATGATGTTTCAGAGCAACAAAATCATCGAGTTGATAATATAACACATAACGGACCCGTATCGATTGATGTTCAGGGCAAGATGTAAGTTAATTAAATTAAAATAATATTTCAATTTTGAATATATGTTACTTTTTTAAACTATGAATTTCCTTTATTATAGGTTGACTCACTCTGATGTTTGCGCTAGAAAGATTACTAAGCTATTCCAGGAACGAACAGATCCCAATGGCTATGCATGGGCGCAACTTTGTGATGATACAATTAACTTTTATTGGGAAGAGTTCAAAGTAATATTTTAATATCTAAAAATTCTTTTGTTTACATGTCTAGCTTTTAATGCTTAATATTATTTATATTGGGTATTGCAGAAGCATTTTAATTGGAGTGTTGCTAAAACAGATTTAGTGTATAGTGCTTGGGAAGTGAAGGCAAAAAGAAGATATGCTGATTATATAAGCAGGATGAAGAACAAATCAAGACCTCCCTATATCAACGAAGAAATATGGGCAAAGTGGAATGATGTTTGGAATTCTGAAGACAGTAAGAAAAAATCAGAATTAGGTAAGAGAAACAGACGTGGGGGTGTTTAGATGGAGTTGCTCAATCTACGCATACCACAGGATCAACACCTCATTCCAAAATTGCCACTCAACTTGTAAGTTAATTCGAATTGTTTAAGTTATAAGTGATTCTGTTTGGATTGTTTGAATTATGCGCTATTGTGTTGGTAGAAACTTTTATTGAGATTATTACGATGAACTTCTTGTGATTTTATTTTATTGTACATATTGAGTTGATGTTTGAGATGTTTATATTATATATCAAGCAGGGAGATAGTTTTATTTACACGGGAAACTATGCTGATTTTTTTATCGGAATTTTGTTTGCTTTATATAATAATTATGTGCTATTGTGTTGGTAGAAATTTGTATTGGCACTATTACGATAAAATCATTGTGATTTAATTTTATTGTCTCTATTGAGTTAATGTTTGTGTTCTATATTGGAGATAGTTCTATTTATAAAGGAAACTCTGTTGAATATTTTTACTAAATTTCGTTCATTTTAAAATAATAATTATTTATTTTTATGCTAGTAGAAACTTTTATTTCCACTATTGTGATAAAAACAGTGCGATTATATTATATTCTGCTTATTGAGTTGATGTTTGAAATACTTTTATTATATATTATAATCTTATTTGTTTTAATTTTTATTTTATTTTGTTTCTATTTTAACTAATTTTTAGGAAAAGCAACTTGGTCGTCGTCCATCATATTTTGAATTATTCAAGCATACACATACCAAACAACATGATGGTCAAACATTTATAGTTGAAAAAGACAAACAAATCCATGTAAGTTTAATCTTGATTTTCCTTGAATGTATATGAATTTTTATAAAATTTG
Source organism: Ipomoea nil (assembly GCF_001879475.1). Taxonomy (NCBI): domain Eukaryota; kingdom Viridiplantae; phylum Streptophyta; class Magnoliopsida; order Solanales; family Convolvulaceae; genus Ipomoea; species Ipomoea nil. The sequence goes on from NW_017616883.1 coordinate 465,644, forward strand.
TACTAATTCTTTAAATTTTTGCAGGATCAAATTGCATTGCAATGGGAGGTATTAACACAAAATGGAGAAGAAGTAGATGAGAGTCAATTGTACTATGATGCAGTTGGCGGACATGATAAAAAAAGAAGAGTTTATGGACTTGGCTCATATGGTACATTCATTCGTAGTCCAATAAATGCTAACACATCGGACAATATAGAATCAACCTCGCAGCCATTAGAGAATGCTAATTCTGCTAAGGTCCTCGATGAGATTGAGAATTTGAAGGCTTCTATGGTTCTTATGCAGCAAAAATTAAATGCTCTTCAGAGTGAGAGAGCTGGTACTTCATCATCACCCTCATCACGACCGAATTCACCTTGATTTAATTTTTCTTTTATGAATTACTATATTTTTGTTTATACATTTATTTGGTATTTGGGTACAACATATTATATTGTATTTTAGTTTGGACATTAACATTTTAAATACAAATATTAGAATTTTAACAAAATAATAATAATTACAAAATATTAAAATAATAATTTAGCAAAATTGCGATGAAATATAATTTTAGCGATGGAATATTTATTGTAATTATGGTGACGAAAAGATTTTTGTCATCCAAAACGCGACGAAATCACGACAGTGATTAGTTATGTTATTATTTTACGACGAAATTTTGTAACGGAAAACAAATTTTGCGACGGAAAATCTAGCGATGGAATTGCTACAGAAATTTGTTCTGTCGTTTTCTTACGACGAATTTGTGCGACGGAAGACAAAATTTGCAATGGAAAAGTTTGCGACGGAATAGCGACGACAATTTGTTTCGTCATTTTTCTACGACAAAATTTTATGACGGAAAAAAAAAAAATTGCAACGGAAATGTTAGCGACGGATTCGCGACAATAATTATTTCCGTCGTTATCTTTCACAACAGAAATATGCAACGGAATATGAGTTTTGCGATGGATTATTTTATCACGCAATGGCGACAGAAAGAAACATTTTCGTTGCCAAAATTGCGACGGACTAGCGACGGAATGACTTCCGTCGCCTAATTCACGACGAACAATTCCGTCACTATTTTCCGTCGTCATCGTTCGCGACGGATTATTTCCGTCACGAATTGAAATACGACAAGCCTTGAGACTACGGAATGGATTCCGTCGCGAAAATGACAAATTCCGTCGCAAAACGTGATTTGCGATGGAATTTCACGTTTTCGCGACGAATTTTTTCCGTCGCGAATCGTGATTTTTCTTGTAGTGGCATACACTCTAAGGTGGGAGTGCTCTCTTAGTCTGCTCTTGAAAAATATCTTTCTTAAGTTTGACGTTTGGAAGAAAAGGCTGGTATAAAGGGTTGGGTGGGTGTGAGGTGGGCTTCTGGTGCTTAGCATATATACTATTGCTTCTATGGATGGCAGTACAGGTTGCCCGGGTTAAAATACAGTACGCTGTACCGAGGGAGATGGTCTAACGCTTAAGAGTGGTATATATGTTACGCATAAGTGGTTAGGGAGCCATCGCTTGGGACTTTGGGCCGTTGAAGCCCTCTGCGATAAAATGCAGAGCTCTGTACGTACAAGGGTGGCCTGGGTTCCAAGGGTGGGTGGAGGCGAGAACCATTGCTCATGTGGCGGACTATTCACGGTCCCCCCGGATAAAATGCAGAGATCTGTACCGGAGGGGATCTGTCCAACGCATGAGGGTGGTGGGGTTTCTGGAGGCTGGTTTCATTGCTTCTGTGGATGGTCACATAGGTCCCCTCGGATAAAAATGCAGAGCTCTGTACCGCGGGGGATCGACCTGATGCTTGAGGGTGAAACTAATTCTATTTTTGACTTTGGAGCACCGTTCCCACCCTTTGTGTAGGGCATGACGCCCAGGAATTGTCCAGCTTTGCATGTGGTGCAGGTCGTCTGCAGTATGGGTGTTGGGCCCACTTTGTGGTTTAGAGTTTATCTCCTATACTAGTTAGCCTAAGGCCTCTTGCTTTATTCTTTTATCTCTTTGTAGCTTTGGTCACTTTTGGGCCTTGGCAAGACATTGTTTTGTTTTTAATAAGAGTTCCTCTTTTTTTTTTTAAAAAAAAAAAAAGAAAAAAAAAAAACGAACTCCGATTAGCACCAAATTTGAGTTATGGAAATTCCAACTCTGGTAGAAGACTTTCACAAGTTTTGAGCGATTTTTGAAAAGGTGACCCAATATTGTTACAAAACACGTCTTTAAGTTTTCTAGTTCTTCTGTTCTAAAATATGGTATCAAACGAACTCCGATTGGAACCAAATTTGAGTTATGCACATTTCAACTCTGGTAGAAGACTTCCACAAGTTTTGAGCCATTTCTGAAAAGCTCACCCAATATTTTCACAAAAGACGTGTTTAAGTTTTCTGGTTCTTCAAGTTTAAAACATGATATCAAACGAACTCCGATTGGCAACAAATTTGAGTTATGGACATTCCAACTCTGGTAGAATACTTTCACAAGTTTTGAGCGATTTCTGAAAAGGTCACCCAATATTTTTACAAAACACGTTTTTAAGTATTCTGGAACTTCTGGTTTAAATTATGGCATCAAACAAACTCCGACTGGCACCAAATTTGGGCTATGGACATTCCAACCCTGGTAGAAGACTTCCACAAGTTTTGAGCCATTTCTGAAAAGGTCACCCAATATTTTTACTAGACTCGTCTTTAAGTTTTGTGGGACTTCTGGTCTAAAATATGGTGTCAAATGAATTCATATTTAGAGACGATGAGGCCCTGACTCATGGGGACTGAGTCTCAACGCATGTTCTAGCGGTACAAGAGGTGCCCTAGCTCGAGCTGAATGGTGGTCGGGCATGACTAGTTAAATTCGTTGACCTGGTCAGGCTTGCTGCTGGCCAATAGTAGCTAAGTCCCTTCTGGACTCTGGGGGGCGGGGCTACTACGGGGGGTGCTTGTTGTTTTGTGTCTGCCTGTTATTCTCCTTATATACTTACCTAAACAGAACATGAGTTAATAGGGTCAAGGAAACTTGGTACTTGCTTGTTCGCTCATGTTTCATCTTTTGCAGGTTGTTTTCTTTGGCCTCAGAGGTGCTGCTGGTCTATATGTTTTTTTTTTTGTTTCGCCTTTGCGGGCTTCTTTGAAATAGACCAGACCTCAACGTTGGTGCAAGCGGTAAGAAATCGCATCCTGGCCCGGGCTGAACGGTGGCCGGGTAGGGGTTTTTCAAATCCGTTGGCGGTAGTCCAGGCTTGCTGCTGGTACCGTTCGGAGGTTTGTTGCTATTGGCTGCTGTATCGGCCTGCGTGCTGAGGTTTGGCCTCTGAGGTGTCACTATTGTATTATGTTTCTGGCTTGGGCCTGTCAGCTGTTATCTCAGTTTGTTTTGCTTAGACTCTATTTCGGCCGGTGGCATGTGCGTTGTTGCTTGTATGCTTCTTAATTGGGATGTAACAGGGCAGTCAATGCCACTCGAGGAGATGTTGCGGCTGTGTTGGCAATCCTGTCTGTTTGCATTGTGGTGCTGAGACGCTATGGTGCAACTGGCGGGGAAGCGCCATGGTAGTGTGACACGTTGATAGCAAGGTGGTTGTTCCCCTTGGTATTTACAGTTGCCGGGCCGTAGTTTGAGATATGCCTGAGCTTATGTGACGGGTTGTGAGTACTGGCGGACACTACATACCGAGGTGCTTCTCTGGCACCTATTGAGGAGTTGGTCTCCAGCCTATCTTTGCTAGATTTTATTTCGTTTTAGCCTAGTATGGTCTATTGCTGGTTGTGTGTTGGCATGGGACGGGGGCCGTGTATTTTATAGCCTCGGGGCCTTTTTCTTGTAATCTTTATTTATTTTCCTTTGTTTTGTACTTTGTGGGGTTTAGGCCATGTGGGGCCTAGCTCCTCCTGGACTTTGTATGGCTTTTTGCCTCTTTTCTTTTAATAATAAAGTATGACTTTACTAAAAAAAAAAAAAAATTGAATTCATATTGCCTCCAAATTTGAGCTATGGACATTCCAACCCAGGTAGAAGACTTCCACAAGTATTCAGCCATTTCTGAAAAAGGTCACCCAATATTTTTACAAAACACGTCTTTAAGTTTTCTAGGTCTTTTGGTCTAAAACGAACTCCGATTGGCACCAAATTTGAGCTACAGACATTCCAACCCCTGTAGAAGACTTCCACATGTTTGGAGCCATTTATGAAAAGATCACCTAATATTCAAAACACATCTTTAAGTTTTCTCGATCTTCTGGTCTAAAATACGATTGGCACCAAATTTGAGTTATGCACATTTCAACTCTAGTATATGACTTCCACAAGTTTTGAGCAATTTCAGAAAATGAAACCCAATATTTTTACAAAACACGTGATCAAGATTTCTGGTTCTTCTAGTGTATAATATAATATCAAACGAACTCCGATTGGCACCAAATTTGAGTTATGGACATTCCAACTCTGGTAGAAGATTTTAACAAGTTTGAGCGCTTTCTGAAAAGGTCACCCAATATTTTTACAAAACACATTTTTAAGTATTCTGGAACTTCTTGTCTAAATTATGGCATCAAACGAACTCCGATTGGCACCAAATTTGTGCTATGGGCATTCCAACCCTGGTTGAAGACTTCCACAAGTTTTGAGCCATTTCTGAAAAGGTCACCCAATATTTTTACAAAACACGTCTTTAAGTATTGTGGGACTTCTGTTCTAAAATATGGTATCAAACGAATTCAGATTGGCTCCAAATTTGAGCTATGGACATTCCAACCCTTGTAGAAGACTTCCACAAGTTTTGAACCATTTCTGAAAAGGTTACCCAATATTTTTATAAAACACGTTTTTAAGTTTTCTAGGTCTTCTGGTCTAAAATATGGTATCAAACGAACTCCGATTGGAACCAAATTTGAGCTATGCACATTTCAACTCTTGTGGAAGACTTCGACAAATTTTGAGCCATTTCAGAAAAGGTAACCCAATATTATTACAAAACAAGTCTTTAAGTTTTCTAGTTCGTTTGTTCTAAAATATGGTATCAAACGAACTCCGATTGCCACCAATTTGAGCTATGCACATTTCAACTCCAGTAGAAGACTTCCACAAGTTTTGAGTCATTTCTGAAAACCTCACCCATTATTTTCACAAAAGTCGTGTTTAAGTTTTCTGGTTCTTCTAGTCTAAAATATGATATCAAACGAACTCCGATTGGCACCATATTTGAGCTATCAACTTTGGTAGAAGACTTTCCTAAATTTTGAGCCATTTCAGTAAAGGTTACCGAATATTATTACAGAACAAGTCTTTAAGTTTTCTAGTTCTTTTGTTCTAAAATATGGTATCAAACGAACTCCGATTGGCACCAATTTGAGCTATGCACATTTCAACTCTAGTAGAAGACTTCCACAAGTTTTGAGCCATTTCTGAAAAGCTCACCCAATATTTTCACAAAAGACGTGTTTAAGTTTTCTGGGTTTCTTCACACCCATGTCTTTCTTCAAGATTTCCTTGACATGTTCTCTGAGCTTGTAGAAATCATCTTTGAACTTCGCATTCTGAAACCTATTTGTAACTTGCCCAGCCATGTAATATCCAAAAGCTTCCTTAATATTGTTGCCCGGAAGAACTCCAGCTTCCCACCATACAACACATTCTTCGAAGCTTCTTTCTTCTCCAAGATTCATGCTCATGTTTCCAGTGAAATCTCTTAGTTCATACCACATCTCGGTTCTTTTCCTTTTGCCCTCTTCTTCTTTATTCTTGTCCGTGATCCATTGGGCTTGATCGGCTGCAGGCCATTTCTTGATCATGCTTGGTAAATTTTCCTTAGTCCATATTGTTATCTGAGTGGCGGGACCTTTTGAGCATTCAAACCAGCCACGAGATTCAGCAACTTTCGATTTACTCATACCAAGACTAGGACTCGCGAACTGAGCAAAACCAATCTGAGATGGTCCTTGTGAGGATTGTCCGCGGTTTCGGCTTCGACTTTGGGTCGGTGTTACTGGCTGTTGTTGACTTCCAAGAATAAATTCTTGTTGTTGCAAAGCCAAGTGACTGAGAATTTCTTCCCCCCTTTTGGCGTTATCAACCAAAAATGCAAGGGTCTTACAATCTCAGTCTTGGTTTGCTTTCACAGTTTCAACACAATTGTGTGTTTCAATAGAAACAGCTTGTACGTTGTCCAGCTTGTTTGTTGCAACTGTGAGTTCAACTTCAAGTTTGTTGATTCGGCTTTCTTGATCTTGAATCGCCTTGATTTGTCTCAAGTGACGTTCGTTGTGAATCTTTTCAGCTGCTTCACGTTCCTTCTTCATGAGTTGGATCACTTCAAGTAATCCTTTTGTCACTTATCCTTTCAAGATTCTTTCTCCTTTATCAAACTGAGTCTTCAAACTGTGTTGATATTCCATGAGCTCCATCAAATTGACTTGTGTATCCGTGTGTTGTTGTTCTATCATTTGATTTTGATCAGCTAACTTTTCTCCTTTTCTCCAATTGTTTGACAAACAACATCACTGGATTCGGCCACTTTGGCAAACAAGGATGTAAATATGCCATCTTCTTGATCACTTGTCTGCACAATATTTTGAGGAGATCCGAATGGACTCCTTCTCGGATTAGTGAGAACGGGTGTGTCTACAAGTTGCATCTCTACTTCTTCTTCAGGTGATTCGACTTCTTGATTCAGATCACCAATCTCTTCTTCTAAAATTTATGTTCTTGTGTAGTTATCCGCAAATAATTCTTGATCTTCTAGAACATGGTCCATGATAGGCATAGTGGACTCGGTATTGTGTACTGCAAATACACTAGATAAATCCTCTCTGATTTGTTGTCTACTCTCAGTAGCAACTTTTACTGCAACTTCAACTGGTATATCTCTTCTTACTTCTTCTGACACTTCTCCTCTTACTTCTTTTCTTCTTTTATCCCTTCTTGTAGCCATAATAACATTTTTTTAAAAATTCTTTTTGTTTTCATTCATATATTTTTACTCTTTATTTTGTGTATCTTCTTGGCTACGTAATATTTGTTCTTTTTATAAGCTTTAGGGATTTTTCATTTTTGGGAGAGATAGTGATAGAGAGAACCAGAAGCAAAAACAACCATTTTTCTTTATTTATCTCCTTCTTATGGAGAGAGAGGGGGATAACATTTCCAGATCACATCACATATTCAGGCTTCATTAGTAGAGAAACTAGCGCCGTCATTAGCCTCAAGATCAGCATGCGGTGGAAACGGAGAGCTTGATTTCGAAGCATAGACTAATCCGGGTTCCATTGGAGGTCGAGCAGATCGCTTAAAGCTGCGGGTTTGAGGTCGAGATGACAGGGGTGATGGTGTTGAGCGTCATAGCTGCACTGCTGAGACTTTCTGACCTTTTTTGAACGTGATCCTTGGTTGGTGGTTGTCCTTCCTCTTCTTCAGAGAATAGGATGAGAGGATCGCTAGGTGTGTCTCCAACTTCATGTCCTCCATTTGCAGCACGTCGAGCTCTCAGCATCTCTTATCTTACTTGTTCGGCCACTATCCTGGAAGATCTTCTCTTTTCTTGATTCTTTGGAGTCATCGAAGCCTTCAAAATTAGATACAAACAAAAGAAATCTCCACACAGACTTGTTTGCTTCAGGTCCAAATTCATGGGCTTAGGAAGGTGCTAGAATCATGTGAGCTAATGATGGAGGGGTTGAAAGGTTTCCTTTGGATATAGCCGTCGTTTGGTTTCAAAAGGTGTGATGAATGCTTGCATGACTCTTCATTGGTCGATAAGGCGGTGGATTTGATGGGTAGCGGTTTCTAGGAGAGTTATTGAGGGATTGAGATGACGATTTGAGAGAAACTAATCGGTTGGGGAAGGGTTTTGATTTAAGAGATGATTATGGGGGGAAGTTTAGGTTGGGTGGAGGTTTATTATGGGTAGGAGTTTATGGGTGGAGGTTTGATTCCCAATTTAACTCTGATTTTCCTCCTTATCTCCTGATTTCCTTCTCAAAAACGTGTACCACAAATATAATACACACTCAAACATCTCGTTAGTAGCAAAAGTCATCCATAATTAATCAATCACACAACCTAATTAATCATAAACACGAAAATTTCCAATCAAAATAAACACACTTTGGAAATTAACAAAATTATCACATATTTTCCAAATTTATATTTAGAAACCTCTTCATATAATTTGCACACAAAACAAATTCTAAAACATTTTAGAAACTAACAATAATTCTTAACTTTCAGCTTAGATTTCTAAAACATTTTAGCAAATTATATCACATAAATTACATATGCACGAAACACATATATTATGCAATAAACACATTAAATTAGATTTTTAGGCAAATTGTTCATGCAAACAAATTAATCAACTTATACAAACATGAACAATTATTCGTAGACTAAAAACACATTGAATCATACAATTCTAAACAAATTGTCAAATAATCACGAATTGCACATTTTATCAAATTAATTTGCATGGCATATGATTTCACGTTAAATAACACATGCAAATACACAATTAAATTCCTAACACATATTGCAATTTTATCACACAAAATTTCGAATAAACATATGCATATAATCACGTAAAACATATAATTTTGAGCACAAGAATCAAATTAAATTGAGAGATTAAGTCTAGTGATACATAGCTCATTTCGATCATTCCCAACTCGTGCCTTGAGGTAGAAAATCTTGTTTGTATAAAGGCTTCGTGAGAATATCAGCAACTTGGTTTTTTGTAGGGATATATTCGATCATTAGATTCTTCTTTTCAACGTGATCCCTTATGAAATGATGTCGAATGTCGATATGTTTGGTTCTTGAGTGAAGCACTGGATTGTGAGTGATAGTGATTGCACTAGTATTGTCACAATAATTTTCTAACGTTATCACAATTAACTCCGTAATCCTTCAATTGTTGCTTCATCCACAAAATTTGCGCACAACAACTTCCTGCAGCAATGTGTTCGGCCTCGGCGGTACTAGTTGCGATGGAATTTTGCTTTTTGCTGAACCAAGAAACAAGCCTTCCCCCAAGAACTGGCATGTCCCGAAAGTGCTTTTTCTGTCTATTTTGCAACCTGCAAAATCCGCATTTGAAAAACCCATTAGAGTCAAATCTGTACCTTTTGGATACCACAATCCAACATTGATTGTGCCTTTCAAATATCGTATGATCTTCTTTGTTGCGGTGAGGTGGCTTTCTTTAGGATTTGCTTGGAATCTTGCACACACTCCCACAGCATAAGAAATGTACGGCCTGCTTGCAATAAGATATAGAAGAGAACCAATCATTCCTCTATATTTTGTTTGATCGACATCCCGGGTTATCCTGAAATTCTCCCCCACATAGAGAGCTCATTTGCCACTTGAGCTACCCTATTGGGTTACTTGACACACTTAATACTTACACAGACTTCAACATTGATATGACAATCGAATTTAGATAACAAATATGCGTTATATGACCCATTTGTTGTCCAGTTGGTGGCCACGGACGGTGACAATGCGTGAATTGTTCCGTCGCTTATAAGTAGGATATGAGTTCTCTCTCATAACTGTTGCATCCGAATAGCCCTTCGGATATTTGTTTTTACAAAGTCTAGCACCAGACTTTTCAACCATACATGGATTTTCAGGATTCATTGAACCACATGGTCCATGTATCATGTGTTTTGCTACTAAAGAGTGCAAAGAAGAGTTGTGAACAGCGTCAGGTATTTCTGCACTAACAATTGCATCAACATCCAAACCTGATTTGAATTTGTGATTTTATCCCAAAATTAATAAGAAATGAGCATGTGGTAGCCCATGCTTTTGGAATTCAATCACATAAGTGTATGCTATCACCACTCCAAAAACTTTTTTCTTTATGAGGTCAACTTTCAATTCTTCCAACTTAGCACGAAACACTTTGGAAATCAAATCAGGCCTATTTTGAGGTTCATCGCAAAACTCAAACGAATTTTTTATCTCAGCCCAATTTGGATTACAAGTTATCGTTAAAAAAAAAATATCTGGCTTACCATATCGCTGCACTAATGTCATAGCATTCATGTATCTTTTACGCATATCCCGTGGGCCTCCAATGAAAGAAACAGGTAAAATTACTCTACGTCCAACATTAGATGCATTTGTTTCCTCGCATGCAATACTATCCACTAATCCTTGCATGCTTTCTGTTCGAACATCACGTTGTTGTGCTCGAAAATAATCCAATCTTTGTGTCTCAATTTTGATATACGTGTCAACAATGAATTGTTGAAAGAGCCTTCCTGAATGTAGGAGCATAGACTTATCATTTGGTCGAATTTGGAAACGATAAGCATAATATTCTCTGCATGAAACTGTGTTCCGCTTGCTCTTACCAACAACATTTTCATTTTCTTTGTCTAACAAATCTTCTATTGAAGGAAATTGTCCAGGTTGAAGAATACCTTGAAAAATTGCGGTACGATTTGTATAAGATTTAGGTACCTTAGATATACCCTCATGCCAACCACTTTCTCCGTGGGGAAACAACAGGGGATATTGCAAGGGATCATAACAGCCATAATAGTATTTGACAGAATGTGAACGGCCAGTTTTTGCAAAAACTTTAATACCACGACTGTTTTATCCACAACCATCTTGTTCTTCTACCCAAATTGCTGCAACTTGAGAAGAGGTAAGCATGTTGTAAACACGTTGATCTAGAGTTGCATTTGAGCGAATTACAATATTACAATCTTCAATACTTGATATATCCTTAAGATTTCTAAAGAATTGTGAATACGGATTGCTTCCAAATACATCAATAAGGTTTTCAACAAAACTTGCATCCATTCGTTCTGCCCCTTTGATTCTAATTTCAACCTCATGCTCAGTATCAAAGAAATAGAGCTGCAATTTTTTAGGAGGTTGATTTTCAGGCACCAGATCATTAATAAAATTATACATTTGTCATTGGACCTTAAATGTATAGATTCCTTTATTCCTCCTGGATAAATTTTTGTCATGGTTGTGGATTCCTAATGAAGTAAATGCAAATGTGTTGTTGTATGTTCGAACACATGCTTGAAAATGACGTGACACTTCATCTTTCTCACAGAAGTATTGCTTCAATAGCGGAGGCATTTCATTAGACACCAAAACCACTTGGCCAGAGGAGCAACAAAATCCAGGTGGTTCATATTGGAATCGCTTTGCTTTACAATAGGTACAAGGAGAAGAATCTTTTAGCACAAAAGACTAGTCGAGATTAGAAGAAAGAGTATTGTTGTGTTGTAAACATTCTTGAGAAGTTTTTCTGAGTACTACTTCTGAAGGACCTTTATTCATTTTGAAATATCATAGAATATTTTTTCAAATTGCATAATCAAGTGATGTATAATCAAATGCATGTAAACAAGTTAGTTCTAGTGTCTATAAGTTGAAGAATTGAATTCATAGTAAGACAAATTTGACTATTAAAAAGCATACCAGCATTGACGTCGTGAGTTAGTGTAGACTTGGCTGCATTACTTTTGCCGTGACGCTTTTCGTTAATATCATCTAGCATTTTTCGTTTCTTAGCAGGATCCATTGTTGCGTAAGCATTTCGGCGTCTCAAGTTCCTCTCTGCCCGTCGACTCTCATTACAAGCATACTGCTCCCTATGTTTTCTATTCGTCTCATCACGACTGGATTCAGGGATTTCAGAATCGCGAGACTCCATAACATAGCTATTTAAAAACAATAAATTCAAACTCATGAATGAGAATACAATTGTGAATTCTGATCTTTCTACATTAAAGGTAAATCTCAAGATATGTTTTAACCTCTACGAACTCTCAAAAAATATTTACGACCTGTAATTATCTCAGTGAAACAAAATTATCAACTCGAAGAGCATTGATAGGTATATCACCATATATACATATTAGTACGATACAGATAGAGGGAAGTCTGGAATGAAGACTTTTCCCAGATAGGTAATCACCATATATACATATTAGTTTTGCTTTTTTTTTCTTTGATTGGAAAGCTCCAGCCTGCTGGAATTATGTCCCTATAGTATATTAGTATAGGGACACCTCAAAACAAAAAAAAAAAAATAGAAAGCAACCAACCGATTAAAAAAAAATTCAATAAAATTTGACAATAACTTATCATGATCTTAATTTACGGAAATTTAATATGATTACGGTAAAAAAGATTCCAAAAAACATAGGGTTACATAAATAAATGTGAGAACACAAATGATTTGCATGTCAAATAAATCTCCAATGAGGATGCATGGTCGGTTATATGATAAAAGATTGTAATCTTTGTCAAAAGCTAACAATTCTGATTCATTCATTCAAACTTTGTTTCATCATATCGTCAGATCAAAACTTACTTGGGCGTGGTTAACCTCAACAAAATTGATTAAAGATATAAATTTGTAATCATAAAATCACGAATTTGAATTTCAGTCTTTTTAATTTGGACCGATTAGTTATATCTAACTTAGGTTGATTTATCTTATTATGATCATTTACAGATTAGAATCACAAGACGAAGTTTACAATTGGTTCCACCTTCGCAAATCTCTAGACATATAAAGCTAACGGGAATCTGCATCTAAGCAAGAAAAAGTAGTGCCCCATCCTCACCACCCTACTGCTAAAATCAAACTGCAGGCCAGCTGCAAATTATGCATTCTTGACCACTTTTCTGTCCTTTACTATACATACTTTCGTTTAATATAACTTACTAAAATAATGAATATTGATTCTATAGCCTATGCTCGAAAGCTCAAGAGTTATAGAGAAAAGAATATATAATATTAGTATTCAATATGATGATATGAGTTTCCCTTTTATCTTACATGATAGTTCTATGTTTTAATCTTACTTTCTAGTAAAATTTATGCATGTCAAATGGTACATGTACACTTCTTTATACAATACAAGATATTCAAATTTTATATACACACACACAATCACTTGCACTGGAAAGATCATAAGCAGATAAACTTGTAACATTTTCCATTATGTCACCATTAAGTGGTGCAAGTTAATAGGCTCATTCATGGTCATAATGTTGTGGTTTGAAACGGAAGTAACGGTTTCCGTTACTTAGCTTACAATGATGGCATGTAGGCTATATAAGCATGGTCCTCCCACTGCTCCTTAACATCATCACAACTACACCATCTAGTTTCTTAGGAGATCAAGTGGTAGACAAAAACTCATTTTCTTACCGTTCTTCAAGCAATACAACGAAGGTATCAACTATGGCTGGAGGTATGCTTGATCCTATGCTTCTGCTATTAAGGTTAGATTATTATTACATTTACTATGATTGTATGTCTAACATTTGGTATCAGAGCCTGTTTAATCTCTGCCTAGTTGTTTAAATTACTTGAAAGATACATATTTTGAGTTATATATATGCAGTATATGTTTTTACTGTTTTTTCCTTAAAAATATGTATCAAATGTGTATATGTTTTGTATATAAAATGTATATGCTATACGGATACTTGTTGCGAATAGAATTGTTGCATTTGTAGAGTATATATACATTCATGTATATAAGTTTTCAATTCACTGCATATATACTCATAGAAATAATTTGTACATTCTATAAAGTATGTAACTGCATATGCATATATAATTTTGTTTTGAAAACTTATTCATATGCAACTGTGTTCCTTTGCGGATGATTAAATGCATCAATTCATTCCCGTATATAATTTTTTGTATATGTTTTGTACATCAATATTTCGAATTTGCATGCAAGTATATCTTGATATAATTGAGTAATTTGCCTTGTCTGTTTGGAATGAATTAACTGTAGTTGATTTTGAAATTGAGTTTCAACATGAAATATTTCTTTTGGGTTTCGAAATATTTTTGTTACGGAACTCACTGGAGAATTGTCGGCGAGTTGGGCGGTTTTCCGACGACCTCTGTTGGCGGAAATGTGGCAAGATTCATGGTGACATAAGGATGGTGGCTGGTGTGTCCTCTATTGCTATTCCTCGTCCAGAACCCTACAGCACATTGTTTACTCTCTCTAAACAAACTGCTTGACCCAGAAACATGTTCATTATTTAAAATAAAAAAATAAAAAAAGTTAACCAAAATTCAGTTTTTTGGCAACATAATGTTATAAAACAGAGTAACAGACACTGCATGCGTGATAAATTTCACGGATTACAGGCAAGCAGATCTTACAAACCACCATATTCAATATGAAATGGATATTTCCATTTTGCATTACTTTTCAGGAAATATATTTGTTGTCCTCTGTTTTTTTTTATATACTTTTTTGGGGAAAAGACAAAAACAGAACTGACGGAGGTGTTACCCGGTGGCGTTGGTGTCGCGACAATGAGAGACGGTGGAAGTGGGCTGGTTTTCCGGTTCGCCGCTGCCGTTTCCCTTCCTTAAGGCGGCGCTGACTCCAGCCATTACTGCATCCTCCTTCAGGCATTGCTGGCTCCGGGCTGCAGCTGTTTGTCCTCCGCGTTGCTGTTTTTGGGTCGACGACGGCAGCTTCGGACTCCAGTGGCATCGCTACTAGTCTCTGTCTTCATCTGGGTAGCGCCGGACGGTGTGGGGTGGCGACTTCTTCGCCTAAGCCACGTACGGCATCGATGGAGAAATCAACGTCCTGTGGCTTCCCTGCTCCTTCGCTTAGCTGTTTTCCCGGCGATGCATGGAAGAAGACGGTCGAGACGTGGAAGAAGACAAGGAAACGGTACATTCATTCCCTATTAAAGTGCAAATACAATTATCCTTTATTTACCCTATAATTATTGCCTTATTAATAATATATGAATTAATAATTAATAAGGTAATATAAAGATGGTAAATTACATGGTAATTGCTATTAATTTGAAATAATAATGCCTTTTGGTTTTTTCTTTTTTGTCATTAAAATTTTTCAAATTGAGATTAATTTTGGCATTATATTCATAATTAAATTATTATTCAATGGGCAAATATTAAGATTTAAATTTGTTATTTGAATTTTAATTTAATATTGAGATGCATATATATTAAATCGTCTGAAGTATTGCAATTTATTTAGGATTTATGAGTTAATATTATATTAATATGCAAAATCCAAGCATGCTTTGTATATTCATAAATTATTTGATTATAATTGTACATTTTGAAAAGCATTTATTGAGGTTGGATATAGCATATTATTAACTCATAGTCTTTATATTAAATTTCATTCATTTTTGGACCCTTAGGCTAATTTTGGATATTATAGCCTATTAAGACATTTTGTTTGGTTTCTCATTTAATATGGAGCATATTTTCACTTGGGACTTTAAAACCAATTTTGAACAAGCTATTTGGGATCTATCTTGGGTATGTTAAGTTTTAATGTTTTCCAAAAAATATTTTAAAGGCTTGCAGTTTCAGCAGTTGTTCTTCCATATTAAATCTCCTAATTGTTATAATATTATGTGATTATTATGGTTATTCATTGCAATTTCAGATTTTGCAACTTTGCCATAATTCAATAATAATATTTTTAATTATGGAGTGTGATTTTGATCACAATTTTAGAAAATGCATATGTTTATGGTTATTGGATATTATTTTCAATTTCAGACTTGCCATAATGATTTTGATTATGATGTTAAGAATTATACCTTGAAATTCATTTGAATTTGCTTGTCCAAAACTAATGTGGTAATAATGATGATATTATGTAACATTTAATAATAATTATGATTATCATTATTATAATTAAATGTTGTTCGGTTACAATTAAGAAAATTGATTATTCCGTTATTACTGTTATGTAATAATTATTAGAATTATTATACTAATAAGGATTATTGATTTTTGAACCGATGGATCAATTATTTGTACCGTTACTATCGTCATCAGTTTTGAATTTTGATAGTATGATTTGAAATCATAATTATGAAACCATTTCATTCTTGATCCAAATCATATGTGTTAATAATGATAATATTTTGTAGTTGTTCCCTTGAATGTCAGGGGTGGTTACGATTGAGGAAATTGATTATTCTGTTATTACTGTCATATAATTATTATTACAGTAATAACGATTATCAGTTTTGAGCTGAGGAATCAATATGTCGTAACATTGTTATCATTATTGTTTTTGGATTGTTGATGCCCACTTTGATTGAGTATGAATATTTAATTTTATATTCATATTTTTAAGTTTGTTTTATCCATATAATTAAATTAAGTGCATAATATTATGGTTTAAATTATGCAATTTAGTTTGTGAGAATTTAATTTGTAAATGTCAACATATCGTATGGTTTTGATATGGTTAGAATTTACAATTTTAAGTAATTCTCGTAAATGTTTACTATATGCATTGAATCGTTTTTTGTATTTGGGCCTACAAGTTAAAACTTTTCAATAATTGAAAAGTATGTGGTTATTATTATAAATTATTATTCTTAATCCTTTAAGTTTTGAATTTATGTTGTTATTTGAATAATAATGTTATAAATAATTGTTATTATGGTGTACAATTTATTTGAATATGAGCTTATTGAATTTCATACATAATTGTTCACTAGCATAACATTATATTTTCTAGTTATGTGAATTTAATTATGCCTTTGGAATTGTATAAGTTAGGAATTATAATAATTCCTTGTTAAGGTGAACTTTGTGTGTGAAATTATATACGAGAGTGCATTATGTTCAAGCACATTTAGACCGTTTAGAATGTTCACTTGAGATCAAAAGTCTTTCCATAGGTGAACTATTAAAGATTTGGAAAGATTGCTCGCCCATTATGCCTTTAGTGTGAGAAAACATGAACCAGGATAAAGTTTCTCGGGAAGTGGCCAATGTGCTACTAGTTCCCTTGAAACATTACTGTCTAAGAAGTTAGTTATTTTTAATGAGGCTCTGTCTCAACCAACTTTTCTGGCAGTATACTTGGAATTGTTTATCATATTGCTGCATAATTGTTTTTAGGCTTTAAAGTTGATGCCTAATATATCCTGATAATCGTCTAGTGATCATATAATTTTGATTAATTAAGGTGAAACCACATCATCTTTAATTAATTAAAATTGTCTGAGATCACATATAGTCATAGACATATCGATTGTAATTAATTACACATGATATGACGAAATTTAGCCCACAGGCAGTTTTGTTATATTTGTATGATTAATTAGGGTAAAAACACAAAACTATGATCATAATTTAGCCCACAGGAAATTATGTATCGGAATATAGTTTTGGTGAGTTTTATCATTACAGATAGGAAAGTCAATTTATTTAACATATGGTTATAATATAAATAAATTGGCATCTTCTATCATAAGGTTATGATATATGTACATATTCAAAAGTATTTTTATGTGTACATTTTGAATTATTAGTCTAATTTCTTTTATGTGTATTTATTATGCATGAAAATAAAAATTATATTAATAGCTTAGTACATTAATATTCTTTTGTGTACAAATATCAAGTGATCAATACAATTTCATAACTGAAATTATTAAGTTTTTGATCACTTTGTGACTAATTACATAAAATATAATAAAATCTACCCACAGGAATGATTTTATTATATTTATGTAGATAGTCAGAATAAAATATCGAATCATATTTCTTAATTTACCCACAGGGATTAAGAAAAGGAACATGGTTTGATAAAACTATCATAAAGTCGTAAATGGATCTAATTGAATAAAACTTTAGCCCACAGGCAATTTTTATGTCACTAGATTCTTCTATCACATTGATAATAATTTTATCGTAAAGTTTTAGTTGAATCTAATTGAACAAAACTTTAGCCCACAGGCAAGTTCTGTGTCACTAGATTCCTCTATTTGATTATCATAAAGTATCAGTTGAGTCTAATTGAATAAATCTTTAGCCTACAGGCAAGTTTTATGTCACTGAATTCTTCTGTTTAAATTGATGATCAAGATAAAATTTTATCATACCAATTTTAGAATTTATAACTTTAAGACCAGTTATAATTCTATGTCACATGGGTTGCATTGGCAACACATGTATTTTGTTAAACTCCAAAACTTTAGTAACTTGAAATTGTTACTGTATGTGGCTTACTTGGTTTTTCAGTCCAACCACGATAGAGTTTTTTGGACTTGATATACTTTTGGATCCTTATATTGGAATTGTACATATCTAGCCAAATTTCAAATAAAACAATTTAATTTGTTTAAGTAGTTGGAAATTGTGTCTGTTACATGTACACATTTAACATGTTCAACTATGGTGGGGAATTATAATCCTTGTTAAAATTAGTTGGACTTGAGGATCATTAGTGTATATATCATTTATGCTCAAGAATAACTTTATTAGTGGAAGTAATGGTTTGATCAGTGGGAGTGATCATTTAAAAGATCAATAAGATGCCCCATTTGATTAGTGGGAGTGAATATTTGGAAAGATCATTAAAGATGTCTCACTTCAAGATTGCTCCACTTCTGGGATAAGACACATTGCCTTGTTATTATAAAATCAATAGTTCAATTTGTTGAACTACAAGTTGTGCAACATATTTCTGAAAATGTTGTAACAACATTAATAGTTTTTTATTATAACAATGACATTAAGTTTATAGTGAACTATCACGAGTTAGATTCTTTAGCATTTATTGGAGTCTTTCGTCTCATCAAATTGATCCTGGGCCATTGAGATTTAAAAGGTTCAAGATTCAATGTTGAGAGACATAAAGCATGCAAAGACTCATGATGTTGGTTCATATAGATGAATCTTGAGGATTTTTTGTTTTTATGATGATACAATATTTCTGTTGTTTCATAAAGTTACATTAATAAATCCTCGTTATTGCTCTATGACATGAAAGTTGGGCTTCCTTCTTTTTTTTTGGAGATCATTTATAAGGTGTATGTTTAAAGTTCCGTTTGTGGGCTTACACTCATGAATTTGTTATCTAAGTCGTTGGAATATGGACTACTCAATTATTATCTTTGGCTATAAGATTAATAAGAGTAGGAGTGACAGACGTGTCAACTCTGAAAACTTAGCTGTCAGCGATAATATTAAAGATAATGAGTTAGTCATGTAATATATTAGCATTTTGCTAATAGTTTCGGATCCCTACTTAACGCATGCTTATAAGAATTTTAGGGATCGTACATGGTACATGGAACTTATTATGTGACTATATTGTACGTACATTTATGTTGTCACTTCTATGTAATAATAATTTTGATGATTTCTCCTATGGTTATGCGCATATTTATTTGAGAAACATCCCTAACGTTGGACCAAGAATAAACGTAGGGTTTATTCATAAAGGACCTGAGTTGGGAATAAAAATGCATGTGATGCATAGATGGTATTACTCACCCTTTAATTTAGAGGACATACCACTATGATTCATGTTTTTCTATCTTCAACAAGGGTTGTGCCAAATACTTGCACCAAGTGGAAAATTGTAACATTTTCCATTAATATTGTACAAATGAAGTTGTACAAGTTTATTAGGCCAAACTTAGCCATTGCGGCAATAATTAGTTTTTGATAACTAATTATAAATTAAGAATGAATATGGGGTTTATTCATTAAGTTTTATACCACATAAGGTACTTAGAGAAGAAGTTACATTGTAATCATAAGTGGATACTACTCTAAATTAAGAGAAACTGTCTGTATGGTTCATGATTTTGCTTCTTTGAGTTAATACTTGCACCAAGTGGGAGAATGTAACATTTTCCATTATGTCACCATTAAGTGGTGCAAGTTAATAGGCTCATTCATGGTCATAATGTTGTGGTTTGAAACGGAAGTAACGGTTTCCATTACTTAGCCTACAATGATGGCATGTAGGCTATATAAGCATGGTCCTCCCACTGCTCCTTAACATCATCACAACTACACCATCTAGTTTCTTAGGAGATCAAGTGGTAGACAAAAACTCATTTTCTTACCGTTCTTCAAGCAATACAACGAAGGTATCAACTATGGCTGGAGGTATGCTTGATCTTATGCTTCCGCTATTAAGGTTAGATTATTATTACATTTACTATGATTGTATGATTATTCTAACAAAACTCCCATCATAACTCCACTGAACAATGCTCTGCCAAATAGAGGAAAAATGAGAATGTTTCGTCACAGGAAAAACATGGAAATGATTCTCTCTCTCTCTCTCTCTCTCTCTCTCTCTCTCTCTCTCTCTCTCTATTGATTCTAACGGTCATGTAGGGTTAATCTCACAATAATGCTATCTACCAACACTACTCTACCTCAATTGAGCATATCACCACCACCATAACACAACAACACCAGCAGCCCAAATTTCACAAGATAAAAATCTCTTCAATTTTTTATTATTTTCCAAAAAGTTTTTGAACTATAACAGGTTTGTTCACATGGGGTTTGAATCCTATAAATCAATGCTACAAAAATTCAATTCAAATTAGACAGGTGAAATCTTATTGTTCCGCCGGATTTGCAAGAGATAAATTAGGGCAGTGAAACGAATTACCAGAGAAAAGACGGAAGCTAATCGGAGGAAGGACTAGAGAGAATCTCCATGAGCTTATTCTTCCGCCGGATTTGCCTTCTTCGAACTGCTGTCGGAGATCGCTCCTTCGTCTATCGCCTCCAGAAGTGGTTCAGAGTGATTGATGTTCGAACTGCCTCCAGAATCGCCGATCGTAATTTCTTTGATGTGCTTCTCTGGATTGTCCTTAATCCCCCCTCGTAATTGCCTTTCAATTTGACGTAAATTTCAAATTTGCCACCGCGCAGCTTTGTTGACAGAATCGTTAAATCTTACGGTCTAAATTTGATAAAATTAAGAAAGATAAGGTTATATTAGGATTTGCAGTTGGCATTGTACTACTACAAAAGCCCAAAGTACAACTCGGTAGAGCATGTGTTGTACCGACATTTTTTTTATTCCCGTTAAAGGGTCTAACAAGATTCGCTCTTATTAAAATTGTAGAGTAGATTTAAGCATTATAAACACACATACATATATGGGTGGATTTAAACAAGAACAACCCTCTCTTGTAAAAAGTAATGGTTGATATCAGTCATCCATCAAAATTCATCAATGATTGAGGATTTTATTATAAAAAAAAAAAATTGCGAGTCAATTTAATAATTACTACAAACTTCAAAACTTGCAATAGAGTTAATAATCAAAATGGTCCCTTGACTATGTCGTAATTACCAATTTGGTCATCGACTATGATTCTTACACGATTTAGTCTTCAACTATGCAATTTTTACCCAATTTTATCCTCTGTCAAATTTTTTGTTTGTTCAATGTTAAAATTGAGGACAAAACTGTCATTCGACAAGTTTTCTTCCTCATCCTTAATAAAATACGCCAAACGATGCAACATTATAATAGTACTTCAATAAGTGCACCACATGATAATGGTCTTTCAATCAACGTCCTCCACCACCAGGCCCGGCCTTGGGCAAGGGCAGGCTGGGCCCTTGCCCAGGGCGCACGCTTGGAAGGGGCCCACCAACCTATACCATACCCTTTTATATATACTATAGATATCCTATAACAATTAAGTATAGATTAGTGTTAATAAAGTGGAAGTTAGTTGAGGTGGTAGGATTTGAGGTTTTTATCTTCTTGATCGAGGGATTCAATCCCTTCATTTGCATTTATACATTAAACTTTTCCTCTCTACTGTTACACGCATCAATAGTTCTATACATTAAGGTTTTAAAAAAATAGTTCTATACATTAAACTTTTCCTCTCTACTCTTTAGGGATATTATTATATACTGTTACACGCATCTATAGATTAAACTTTTCCTCTCTACTCTTTAGGGATACTATTATGGTATTATATAGAATTAAAATTGTAACTTAAGAAATTTATTTATATTTTAAATTTGTATTTTTTAAATTTAATTTGTAACTTTTGTGATTTTTTTTTTACCTTTCTATAATTATAGCAAGATTTATAATATAGATGGATCTGTGATTCATATCAAATTTTGAATCGATCTATTTTTATTTGAGTAATTTACTACTTATATTTAAAATATGTACTATTTTGTGAACTTTATAATGAGTTATGTATATGTAATATATTTTGTGATTTAGTTATGAAAAATATTTTAAAAAATAACTTAATTTTTTTTTGTTATGAATTATCTAGTCAATGTCATAGTTTAGAAGTCTTATTGTGCATCATTGTATTCAAATTAACTTAGAAAAACTTGAAATTGATCTAACTAAAAGAAAAAATATTTATACATATGATATCAGTATAGAAGATGTGTTATTTATTATGTGTTTTTTATTTGAACTATTTTATCCAATTAATTATGTAATATATTTTACTAGTATTTGCCCCGTGCGATGCACGACCTATACATTATAGGTATTATTGTTATGTTCTGATAATAAGAATAATTAGGTTACAAAGTTTTTTAAAATAAGCATTTATAAATATAAATATAATGATTTTATTATTATAAATATAAAATATAAATAAAAAATAGAAAAAATGAAAAGATGTTACAATGTTCAATATAATAATACACTTGAACTTCCATAGATTTGGTCAAGTATCTATTTTCATATAATACAAATTTAAAATTATTTTTTTCATATAATACAAAATTAAAATTATTTTTTCATATAATACAAAATTAAAATTATTATATGAGTTGGAAATAAATAATATGAGTTTTACTCTTTGTACATTTGACTTTTTGAATCTTCAACTCTCTGATCTTTAATTTCTCGCATCTTCAACCCTTCGCATCTTTAATTAAGTATATTATTCAATGCTGAGCCCAAACCAAAATTCTATTGATGATTCATTAAATTTTTAGCCCAATACCCCAACTATAACTACCCAATAAGAAACCCTAGACCATTTCTGCAGACGATTCACCTCCTCCCCTCTAGATTACTCAGACAAAATCTCCTAGCTAAGATGCTTCGGACAACTTGGGGTTTCAATGGAATTGCCAGTCTGCGGTAAAATCTTTCAGTTTCTGTTTGATCTTTTCCGTTCCTATCACTTTGCTTGTTGAAGAATTTTTGTAAATCTAGGTTTCCGTTTCTTTGCATCCCATATATTTAATTTTTAATTTTAATTTCAATTTTAATTTTTTTTTTTTTACATATTTGTTGTTTTCCAGTTCACCTGGAACGTTATCTAATCAGAGTGGAGTTTAGTGGAGTAATCTGAAGGTTGTTGACTCTCGTTATGGACTCGATTGTCGTCAAGGTTTGGTTTTTGCCCATGATTGGACTCGATTTTCATCAAGGTTTTGTTTTTGCCCATGATTCCGTTTTTTCTTGATTTGTTCTAATTGTATTCTTTTTAGTGTATGTTTGTGTTGTTGATTTTGGTCTTCTTTTTTTATTTGTTCCTGAATATTCCACTTATTTGAACTAAACTTGTAGGATGTTAGGGGTTCTTTGATCTTTCATAGTACTCCGATGGTTCTTTGATCTTTCATACTACTACGATACGATATTTCAGGCCCGGTCCTATTATTTTTTAGGCCCGGGGCATGACAAAAGAAATGGGCCCTACTTGATGATGTTAACATATATTTCATACCTAAAATTTAAATTACATAAAGGAAAAAAAAAATTAATATCAAATAACTTGAAATAAGATTAACAAGTTTTTAACAATTTTACTTACAAAATAATACTTATGAAAGAAAATTTAAGTACTTTCACAAAGAAATAATTTATAAAAATGAATAAACAATTTAAAATCAAATAAGCATATAAACAATAATAAATACTACCTTGTAATAGAGTCAATAAATTGTCAAGCACATTGTGCTCAAATGTCATGTAGTGACCTCTTCCATGTGGGAGGTCATGAGATCGAGCGTAAGTAACAATTTATAAAACAGATGCAAAACTAAAAATCTGAATAAAAAATATATAATTTTAAAATAGTTAAATTAAGATTATTTGGATAAAATAATTTAAATAAAAAACATATTATAAATTACAAATCTTATTTATTTACATATTTTTTTATAAATACTTTTTTCATTAACTAAATATTCATAAAAAGGTCTTTTACTTTTCAACCTTCTGAGAAAAACATTATGTTATCTAGTCTCATAAATCAGGGGAATTTTGTTGACTAAAAAATTTTTTTTGAATAAACAGCAGCATATGATTTTAGAAAATAATTTAAGTGAAAAGCATATTGTAAAGTGCTCTTCAACATTATTTAGTCTCATAAATCGGGGGATTTTTTTTAATGCTACTAGCTCTATTACAATGTAGTATCTGTTCATATACTTTCTCAACCTACTGAAACACAAAGAACCAATTACGCCTCCACTAAGGCTCAAACTCACAACCTTTCAAATGGAAGTCTAACCCGGATACCATTAGACCAAATAGTCTTGGTAAATCAGGGGAATTTTGTTGACTAAAAAAAAAAGCATATTATAAACTACTCTTCAACATTATTTAATCTCACAGATTAGGGGGCTTATATTGTCTAATATAAACTGAAAAGGGAAGTAATCAACCCCTACTCCTTTAGATTGTAGTCTAGGTATTTACCAACCAAACAACTTCGCCTTTGTATGAAATGAATGTATATTATTATCTTATAAATACTATATATAAAAGGGTTACGTACCAATTGGGCCCCCATCCAAGCATGGGCCCTTGGCAAGGGCTCAGCCCGCCCTTGCCCAGGGCCGGGCCTTCGATATTTTTTTAGACTATGTTTATTAGTTGTCAGATCTGCTATTGCATGTGTTGTTTTCGTAGTTTTAGATGAACAAATAGTCAAATACCATTGAAATAATTTTTATTAACCATGGTTTTTAAATAATCTTAAAATGATTTCGATTTTTAGTTGACCTATGTTTATTGGTTGTCAGATCTTCTAGTGCATGTGTTGTTTTCTGTGTTTTAGATAACGAATAACATTCAAATAATTTGTTGTTAACTATTTATTGTCTATAATCAACTTTAACTATATTTGTAAACATAGATTTGTTATTATTATTAATTAATATTAATACAACAAATGCAAAAAAAAAAAAAAAAATGATTTGAAAAGACTTATGAATGTCAATATATAATTTATGTCTAAGCTTCATTTTTCTTTTTATAGTTAAAAATTCATCCAATTTCTTCCCATGTATTTCGAATTTCAGATTATACCCTGCTAACTTGTTTTTTTCTATTCCATGCAATTTTCTAAGATATTCGACTATGCTTCAAAAAAGATAAGTTTATTTCTAGTATTCAATACACTAATCTCTACTGGTTTTCATATATTGCATCTGTCAACTTTTTTCTTAGTATTGTAAAAATTTCTGAACAAAAATATGAATTTTCTTACCTTTGTTGTCCACATTTCCGTTATGTTGTTGGACTGTTGTTTGAGACTCTTCAATTCTGATAAGCACATCTCAGTTCGTGATTTTTTAAAATGTTTTACCATGTTATAGGTCATGTCATCGCAGTTTCCAGATTTATATATGTTGCGGTGATCTGCATCCTCAATAATCTGTTTTCTGTTATTCTACTAATTTAATCTGTTTATTTATTTATTTCTTGTACTAATAAGTTATTCTAAGTGCATTTAAAAAAAAAAAAAAAAAGATACATTGTGTAATAATCTTTGTTATCTGGTAGATGCCTCATCTTTTTGCTAGTAACTGTGTTATAATAATATTATTATTAATATTATTAGTAATTAAACCAAGTCAAAGAATTTAATAAAAACAAACATGGGTGAGTCATGTATGTTAATGTGGAACATGCCTAGATTATAGGAGTAGTACATGGAGCATTAGCTTCCTATTTATTAGCTTTCTCTTAGTATAAATATGTGGTGTATTTTCATTTGTTAAATCGTCCCAGTGAATAAACATTATTCATTCTAATCTTCCTCTCTCTCTCTCTTCCTATTTATAAGCATTTGACCCTTTTCCTGGATGCCATGTTTTCTTGATTTTATTTCCTAACGTGTCGGTTACTATATTTAAAAATAATACAGTATTTTTTTTGTTTAAAAAAAATAATTTTTAAAATTTTATTTTAATAATTTCAAATAAAATAATTATTTTAAAATAAAAAAATAAAAAAATAAAAACAGCCTCCAAGGCTGGCCCCCTTCGTCTCCGACTAGTCATGGAGACGAAAGGGGACCCCCTTCGTCTCCTGCTAGCCACGGAGAGGAAGGGCCAGCTCCAGTAAGGCTGTTTTTTTAAAAAAAAAATTAAAATAATTATTTTATTTATTTTATTTTAAAAAAAAACAATTATTTTATTTGAAATTATTAAAATAAATTTAAAAATTTACTTTTAAATATAGTAATCGACATGTCAGGAAATAAAATTAGGAAAACATGGCATTCAGGAAGAGGGTCAAATGCTTAGTAGGATAATAAAAATAATAAAATAGAAAATAAAATATATATACATTGCAACCCAAACCTGTTGTTAACCTGTTAAAAAAGCTAAATGCATTTTTTTTTCAGGTTCATGGATGAATTTGGAGCTAATTCGAGTTCGGTGGCTTAATTGCTATCCCTCAAATAGTTCAATGCCCTATTTGTATCTCTCCCCTAAATTTTATAACATAAATTGTCAGGATGACCATGTGGTCTAAGGCGCAAGACTCAAATCCCACTTCTGACAGTAATAATATTATTATTCTATTATCTACTATACTAATAAGAGCCCAAGAGAGTTAGGCTTATAATGGGTAGAAAAAATGACGGTCAAATTTTTTAATCAAATGAATGGCTCAGATTGATCAGATTTTAATTTTTCCTTAAGATTTCCTAATTTATCCTTAATGAATATGATTATCCGTTAACTTTTCCGCTAAATATTATCTTTTCCGTTAATTTTTGTTAGTTCACCGTTAACTTACTCATTGATTTTAATAAGAAAGGTGTTAGGTTCGAACCTCATCCCAATCAAAGTTGGCATAATTAGAACTTTATTTTACTCTTATTAAATTACTAGTTCTTTTACGCGCTTTGCGCGAATGGAATACTGTCCAATGATTATTTTTAAATAAGTATTTCAAAGTATATCAATACAATATTATATCAGAGATATTCATGCATAGGTAAATAAATATTGAATTTGTAATTTAAATCGGTAATTTAAAGTATATAAATGCAAGATAATATATGAGAGATTGATTATATTGTCACTAAAATAAATGTTTGCAACTTTGTAATAACGCTAGTTTAAATACTTAGTCTAAAATCGATAGTCTAAAAAAATATTACTATTGGTTTAAATTTATCTAATTCTTCTTAATTTTCTTTTGGGTAGCATTGTCATTGTCTTCATCTTCAGTACATGTCCTCTTTTTTTTTTTTTTTTTTTTTTTTAATAGTATATCATGTGCAATTGGGTTACTGGGGGTAGCATAAATGGATTCATCGTGCAATGAGATTATGGTGTAGAAAACTTTAGATTTGCCTTGTTGTGTATATGGTGGGATCTTAGTTGTACTATTAACTCTTTATCTTAAAAGCACCTATTGATATGTGGTAGTGGTAGTTTTCCCCTACATGTTTCATGCGTTGTGATATGTGTGTCGTAGGTTATCATGTGAAAGTATTGAACAAAATATTAATATTTATTATATTTATATAAAATACTTGGTAAATAAATAAATAAGTAAAAATATATATATATATATATATATATATATATATATATATATATATATATATATATATATATAACATATTTTGTATTATAACTTTGATATTTTTTTAAATGCTACTGACTCTATTACATTGTATTATAACTTTGATATTTAATTACAAGATAATGTAAAAAGAAGATAATGGATAATGTAGTGAATATAATAAATTAATAAATTTCAAGGTAATGAATCTTTGAATTGTAGAAAATAAAGATAATATAACTAATGAAATTATATCTCTTTTTAAATTTTTTATAATGAATAATTTTTTTAAATAAAGGTATTATGGACATCTAATTCTAAATTAATTAAATGTATATGTATTTTGGGGTTCAGCCTTTTGAAAGAATTAAATGCATATGTATTATTTTTTGTTGTAGCTACTAATTTATTTAATTTAATAAGAGTAATAAATTAAGTGGCATACATACTTTTCATCAAAAATAATGAAATCATTGATTTTTTATAATTTACATTCGTTATTGTGACAAATTATTTTGAGAGTTTGTCAATAACAATTGTTACAATTCCTGTCAATAGAGGATGATAATAAATAATTCAAAATATATACTTACAATAGATATTGTTATAATGATAAAGTAAAAATTAATTTACAAATTTCTTTAGAAGTTTTCATGCATTGATAAAATTCTGACGTGTAAACTTGTTCAATTGGAGCTAGTGGGATGTCAACATTGTCAATTATTTGAAAAATGGTCCTACCATTTTAGAGTCCAGGTGTAATACTCTTGTATTTATGATCAACAACTTTGTAGTTAGGTCGCGCAGGTCTAACAATAACAATAACAATAACAATAACAATAACAATAACAATAACAATAACAATAACAATAACAATAACAATAACAATAACAATAACAATAACAATAACAATAACAATAATTAAGCCAATCATATTAACTACTTGGGCGATTTATTGACAAAAAGAGTATTCAAATCACACAACAAATTGAAGTGGGAAACACCTCGCAATGTCCTTGTTTGACAATCAGCAGTTAGCTCTTTTTTTTTTTTTTTTTTAATGCAATGCTACTGACTCTATTACATTGTAGTATCTGTTCAAACATACTTTCTCAACCTAATAAAGCACAAAGAGTCCCGATCTCATGACCTTTCACATGGGAGAAATCACTACATGCCATCTGAGCACAAGGTGCTTGGCTCAGTTAGCTCTTCAATATTAGTATATATTTAATATTTTATACCCTAATTTTTATTTTCTCTCCCTTATGTCCCGTATTTTGTTTCAACCATACCTATACAATTATTTTATTTACAATTATAAGCAATATTGGCTATATTATCTTGTATTTATAAATTTAGAATTACCTATTTAAATACGCAAATTCAACATTCAATTATCTATGCATGAACAATTCCAATATAATCTTGCCTTGATATACTTTAAAGTACTTATTTAAAAAAAAATATATTGGGCATTATCCCAATCGCGCAATGCGCGTAAAAAACTAGTATACACTACTTGAAATTATGGAATTTCCGACCACCTGAAAGTGATCTTAAATCAAGTTGAAACCAAAAAGTGGTCGGAAATAGCCACAAAGGTTTTTTCGGATACCAAAAGTGGTCGGAACAAAGCTTTCGACTTGATTTAGATCACTTTCAGGTGGTCGAAAATTTCATAATTTCCAGTAGTGATATATATAAGAGTAACTCAAAAATTAAAATTATCTAAAAAATATATAAAAATATCAAATGAACAAAAGATTAAAAAAATTTCAATTTTCATATTTGATAAATATTATTATAATATATAAATGTCATATACTAGTTAAGACCATATATTAGTATTTATACAATATTCATTTATTGCAAAATTGTACTTGAAATTCAATAATATAAAAAAATGAAAGTGAATTTTCTACACTAATATGCTTTAATTTAATTTAAAAGTTTTCAATTATTTAAATTATCAAATTTTTAGATTATACTACATATCACAAACAATTATATATAATTTTTTTAAGTAAATTAGAAATTTAATTATAACCATATGTTAAAATGAAAAAAATATATCAAACTAATCATTAATCAAAACATATTTATTTATACAAGGTGGCTTGTGGCTATAACCTGTCTCTTAATATCTACGTATTTTTAAATTTAATTATTTAATTAATTTTAGGAAGTATTTTAAAATTTTAATTATTTATTTTTTACGAGAAATTTAAATTAAATTAAATTTAAATTATTTAGTAAAAGCTCGAATTTGAGTGTTTACTACAGAAATGATTTCAGCATGTGGCTGAGGTGGGATGGTTTACGTGAGCATCTCCAACGTTTTAGGACATCAATATATTATTGGAATGTTACCAAAAGAAGCAAAAGGGATACCCACAAAAATAGCAGACACTAACCACAGTGAAATTGAATATGCTTTAATTTTTTTTCCTTTTTCTTTATTTTTATTTTAACAAATTGAAAAATATATCTCATATTTCATAGTTCATGGGTGTATTATTCTTAACTATTATATTGTTAATTCTTCTTGTGACATTGTCCCAGTAATTAGTACTCCATCTGTCACATTTTATTAATAGTTTTAGTCAAGTCTCGTTAACTAAACCAGATATAAAATGAAACTGAGGGAGTATTAAACAACATTCATTGGAGAAGCATGACTGTTTTTTCCTCTAAGAAATTAAAATCACATGGTACTTCTTGTTTATCTTTGAATGGATCTGATTTTTGTTCATTCTCTTTTCCAAGATCCAATTCCAATTTAATTCAATTCAAAGATGCCCCCTGCCTGGATAGAGAGAGATATTGAGACATGATTGCTTTCCACACTTTAACCCTTTAAAGGCAAGGTTATGGGACCATACCATACACAACACTTGATGATAATGATGATCCAGGCCACCTTATCCAATTTACTTAATTCCACAATGGCTTTAACAGATCATTAAACCATCTTACAAGCAAGGTATTTGATTCACTCTCATCATTTTTTTCCCTTTCCCCCCACTCCTTCATCACTATATATATCTTGCATGCATGCCTGCTTCAAACTCACCAAACCATCCATCCCATTTTGTCCGTGGAAACCACCTTTTCATAATCAAAGAAAAGACAAGAAGAATTCCGAAATGGAAAGGATAGCAGCCAGCCATGCACTTGTTCCGGCAGCGCAGCCTAGGGTTCAGCCCTTGGCTAGGCGGCCACCGCCGCTGTTCTCTCTCTCAGATGACCACGCCATGGTTAAGAAAATCCAGGACACCCATAGCCCTGACGGCCGCGATGTCGACGCCAACATCATTCTCCATATCATTGAGGAGATCTTCCAACACGCCTACCCTGGCGTTGAGGGCGTTCTGCAGGTATTTAGTTTAATTTCCCCTCTGTTTACCAGTTTTATTCTTACTAACATCCTCTACCTTTTCTGTGTGGTTTGTTAACTATACATAAGAAGGGATTTACTCAGCCAGTGTAGGCTCAACCAACAAAAAAAAAAAAAAAAGAAGAAGAAGATTATAACTTTGTTAAGGTGTGACCATATATATGTGATTTTTCAGGACACTCAGGGGGCTACTATTCCAGGCGCTCAGCCAGTAGCTAACATTGAGAAATTACAAGAGAAAGCTTCACTTGCTGTTGATGGGGTTCTTGAAGGATTGGCATATATCACCCACAAAGTCTCCTGCGAGGTCACCACAAATTAAAATTAATCTTCTCTCTCCTTATCTTTAATTTGCAAGATATAATTGATATAAGGGGAAATTAACTTGGTAACCACAAAATTACTTGACTCCCCGTGACAATGACTTATTGTATTGACTTTCTTGGTTTAAACTGATCGGGTAAAGATTTACCCTCTTGTGGTTGCCAATGAGCAATGGGTAACTTAGAAAGACTGGTTTACCCTCCGTTGGTTGACAATCAACTATGAGTAACCTAGGAAGGTTAGTTTACTCTCTTGTGGTCAAGGGTCAATTATGGGTAAACTAGATAGGAAGATTGGTTTATCTTGTTGTAGTTATTTACCCGCTAGGATCCTTATCCAATGTACAGTCTCCGGTAGTGGATAATTGGATATGAAATTTAGATTGGATATGTATAAAGCAAGCTGATTTATCCTCTTGTAGTTGCCAATGAGCTATGTGTAACTTGAAAGGTTGGTTTACTTCCTGTGTTTAACAGTCAGCTATGAGTAGTAACTTAGGAAGGTTGGTTTACCTTTATGTGGTCGTCGATCAGCTATGAGTAATCTAGAAAGGCTGGTTTACCTAGCTGTGATTCGGTGATGGCTAGGATCACTATTTAGTGCACAGTCTCTGATAGTGGATAATTGATCTGATATGTGTAATTTTGAATTGCAGTTGACATGCAAGTGCTCAGGTGGAGGTGACAGCAACTCAACAACAATGGCAATCCTGAACATGCTGTCCAACTACCAATGGGACGCAAAGGTGGTGTTATCCCTGGCTGCGTTCGCCGTCACCTACGGCGAATTCTGGCTGGTGGCGCAGCTCTTCGCCTCCCATCCCCTGGCCAAGTCCGTCGCCATCCTCAAACAGTTGCCGGACATCGTGGAACACTCCGCCGCCCTCAAATCCCGCTTCGACGCCATCAACAATCTCATCATGGCCGTCATGGACGTCACCAGGCGCATCATGGAGTTCAAGAAGCTCCCGGCGCAGTACATCGCCGAAGACCAGCCGCCTCTCTCCGTCGCCAAAACCCACATCCCCACCGCCGTCTATTGGACCATCAAGAGCATCGTTGCTTGCACTGCTCAGCTCACTAGCCTTCTTGGCATGAACTATGAGTAAGCTAGCACAAATTTTTACTTACATCATAACAATATTGCCGACCTATCTCTATGTGCACAGTGAGCAAAAATATAATTACTTGTTGCTCCGTTTGTTCTATAATTTATCGATTCACAAGATCATCATCATATTTTAGGAAAAATAACACTTTTAGCCCTTGATTTGTTTCACTTTTGAAGATTTGGTCTCTATTAATTGATTTAAATAGATTTAGGCCCGATTCGATAAATGGCTGTTAGATAACTAGTTGATAACATTAGTTGATTATATAAAAGTGTTTGGTAAGTTGGCTGTTAGCTGTTGGTTGTTTGGTATAATTTCTGTTCTAAAAAAACTAATTGAAAAAGTTGTTTTGAGCAACTTTTTGAATTTTAGCATTTTGGAGTTACAAAAGACTAATTAACCAAACACTTATATTGATTTTTTTTAACACAGTCAAACAATTAATAATGGTCAAATAAACCAAAATTGACTGATAAGCTAACTATTTTACCAAACAGGGCCTTAGTCTCTTAATTGTTCATTATTATATTATGTTGCATTTTCAGTTCTAGTATTATATAATTATCGTCAGCACACTCTTTTTATAAGGTTATCTTTGTCATTTTGAATCAATATCCATGTTAAAGTTTCATTCTATCTATGTGAATGTTATTTTAATTTTGACGATGAATATTGATTTTAACTTAGAGTTTAATAATTATATACCATTAGAGGCTACAAGTGCAATATTACGAACAATTAAGAGACCCTTTAATTTATGTAAAATTAAACAATTTGGAAGTTAAAATTGTGATTTCCGTTTAATTTATGTAAAATTTGATACTGATAAATAAATTCAATAATAATGTGTACGACACAGAATCCTTTTGGCTACAACCGTGGAGACATGGGAAATCACGAGTACGACCCACAAGCTGGTGAACATAAGTGAACACCTCAGGGGAGAATTGGAGCGCTGCTATCTGCATATTGGTGAGTAAGCAAATTAAAGAAAGAATATATATATATATATATATATATATATATATATATATATATATATATAATCAGGTATTTCAAAGAAAAAAAATCATAATCAAGTGACAACCAATCTTAATCTGTAGATTGCTAACTTTTGAAAAATTACACCGCAACTATTATATAATTACATTGCTACGGTTCCCAGACCTTGGAGTGCAATTGTATTTAGGTGCGATGCAATCGTATTGTAACTGCGGTGCAATCCTTCAAAAGTTCACAAGTTCGCGTGCATATATATATATATATATATATATATATATATATATATATATAAAGTGAAGCCATATATGATGGAATAATATAGAATCGAATCTAAATTTTCTTTTGACTACATGCTTTTTCTATTTATATATGTATAATATAATGATCATGTTGAATAATAATAATAATGCAATGATGATGAAATTGCAGAGGAGAAAATGCACATCGAGTATTACAAAATGCTTGTACACCTTTTTGAGATAACCCATTTCGACAACATGAAGATTCTCAAAGCCCTTATCTACATCAAAGATGACATACTCCCTCTTGAAGTTGGAACCGTCCACACCAGGGTAATCTTAGCTTGCTTTCACAAACTCACTCTTTTTCATTATTTTGTTTTTTTTTTTTTTGTTTTTTGTTTTTTTCAAAAATAAAAATAAACAATATGTACAGTGGCTTTAGGACCGGGTCTAGTGGGTTTAGAATTAGTTTGACAAAACTGAAATTATTTAAACTATTTTTAAAAAATCAATATGTACAAAGTTAAGTGGTGTAAGTAGATTGACCTCATGCCTAAATGAAACCTATCTAAAATCAACAAGTGTTTGAGTAAGAAAGACACAATTTTACTAATACTTAGACAAAATAAGCATAAATTGCTAGATTTGAAAGGAAATTAAACCTAGTCTACCAAGAAAAAGGGTCCTACCCAAACCACAACTACAAAATAACCAGCAACATAAGCACCCACCAGGTCACACTGCGCCCGCCAGGTGAAATAAACCAAGAACATCCCAAATTTATCAACATAATGGCAGCTCTCGGAGTATGTCAAAATGACATAATTAAGCTGCCCAATGGCGAAGCAGGCTAAAAGGAGGCACACAGACCGAATTGTTGTCGATCTTTGCTTGCTAATATATTACTCTAGCTAATACAATGATGGTGATGATGTTGATTGTAGGCGAGCATTGAAGTGCTTAGGAGGAAGACAGTGTTGCTTCTGCTGTCTGATTTGGACGTCTCCCAGGAGGAGCTGCTGGTGCTCTCCAGCATTTACATGGAATCAAGGACGAGGCCCGAGCTGCAATACGAGATCGTGTGGCTGCCCATCATCGACAGGGCAGCGGTGGAGTGGAACGAAGAGAGGGAAGCCAAGTTCAAGGAGCTGCAAGGGATGATGCCTTGGTACACACTGCACCATCCTTCATTGGTAGAGCCGGCAGTCATCAAGTTCGTCAAGGAAAAGTGGCACTTCACCAAGAAGATGATGCTTGTGGCTTTGGATCCACAACAAGGTAAAGTTGCCTGCCAAAATGCACTCCACATGGCCTGGATCTGGGGGAATATGGCTTACCCTTTCACCCTTGCCAAAGAGGAATCTATGTGGAGCATCGAGTCTTGGAGGGTTGAGCTCATTGTTGATAGCATTGATCCAAATGTTCTTGAATGGGTAAGTATATATATATATATATATATATATATATATATATATATATATATATATATATATATATATATATATATATAGTAGTTACTTTAAATTTTTGTTATATATATATAATAATGAATAGTGTATTGTGTGACAGAGTGAGCAAGGGAAACACATATGTCTTTACGGAGGAGAAGACATAAATTGGATCAGGAATTTCACAACGCTGGCGAAGAGCGTGGCCCAAAGAGCAGGGATCGAGCTCCACATGGTGTACGTGGGGAAGAGCAACACCAGAGAGCGAGTGCGGAACATTAACCAAATGATCATCAAAGAAGAGCTGAGCTACTGCTGGAACGACCCGACCTCGGTGTGGTACTTCTGGGCGCGGATGGGGAGCATGCTCTACTCCAAGCTGCAGCTGGGGAGGAAGATCAACGAGGACAAGATCATGGAGGAGGTAGTGACGATGCTCAGCTTCGACGGGAGCGACCAAGGCTGGGCACTCTTCAGCCGAGGCTCGGACGAGATGGCCCGGGCCAAGAACAACATCCTCATCGTCACCCTTGAAAATTTCCCCGAGTGGGAGCAGGACGCCAGGGACAATGGCTTCATCCAGGCTCTCATCAAGTACTTCCTCAACTTGCACACCCCGCAGCACTGCAACCGTCTCATCCTCCCCGGCATCGCCGGGGACATCCCCGAGATGATCGTCTGCGCCGAGTGCGGCCGCCAGATGGAGAAGTTCTTCATGTATCGCTGCTGCACCGATTGATACATGCATGTTACGTTGTTCATTATATTTAAGCCTGTCTTTACAATATATGCATCTACTTTTAAGGTTGTTGCCTTGATTTCTTGGATGTACCATGTAATGTACGGTTGTATATGTATGTGCTATATATCTGCAGGGGCTCATATAGCTAGCTAGCTCTAGCTAGGTTATTAGTATTGGAGTCTGTATGTTTGTGTGTTGTTATTACTTATTAGTATTATTGAATGAATTAAGATGGGCTTTTTTTTTTTTTGTTTAATAATTTAATATACAGTTGCTGCTGATTTAATTACGTTTACTATGTCCTTGAATCAATTAAGTTTGCATTATAAAGAATTATATAGTGTTCACCATTGGTTCAGTGGCAAACTTAGCTTATAATGAGACATTATTATCTCGCAGAAAACGTTGCACCACTCACGTGTCTCATGACCAGTTAGATTACAGAACTTACATATTATATTCCGACATTGTTGATTCAAATTCCGTGAGTGTGGATACTGAGAAGAAAATGATCATTATTACCTGGATCGACTCGATTTAGAACCTCCTGTTAGGAATATAGCAGAATAATGCGGAAGCGAAGAATCGAATTAACAACTGGAACAGTCGACTAAACTCAAGCACTCCTTGAACTTAGTAACAGGAAGAACCCGCTGCTCGACGCGTCGAGAATTTCCAGTAGCTAAAGACCGTGCCTAGATCAGAGGCTCGACGCGCAAAGAGCAAGAATTGCTGAAATATTTGGAAGTGTGAAACTTTCATAAAATAATTCAATTGGGTTCCCACTATAAAAGGATCATCTTCCATCAACCCTAGAGTTCTTCTTTTTCCCAGATTTTGGCATTGGAAGGAAAGAAGGAGCAAAAACCAAGAGGACCAACTTCAAGATAGACAATTGGCTTTGGAGTAGAGAATTGGCTAGGAAGATTCGGGAGAATTCTTTCCCTCTTTCTCTTATTATTATAATTGTTGTTTGTTTAACTTTTAAGATTGTATTGATTGCTATTATGGCCATGAGTGGCTAAAACCCTTAGGGATTTTTGGGTGAATTTGTTTATGAACCTATGTGCCTAGTTCTTTAATTCCTTAATATATGTATGTTTGGTTTTATGATTTGTGTTGCAATCTTGTTCTAATCTGTTGTTGCTAGTAATTAAAGGCCTAAATTACTTGCTTTATAGCCATGTTCATGTCATAACGAGAGTTAGACATAAATTAGGTCACACACGATTGCACTTGACTGTTGCACCTTGAGAAAGGGCAAATTGGTTGGGAAATTTATTCTAGATTGTTGCGCATCGAGATGTGGTAGTAATTGAGAATAAATGAATGTTGTTCTTCGTTCTTATTGAGTGTTTAAGTCACGAGAGTGGAAATTCACTAGGGGTAGAGATTACGAGAGTAATTCAATTCCACCTTGCATTCTCACACAAGTCTTAATTCCAAACTAAATATTACAACTTTAATTGGCACTAGGTGATTAAACATTGTGATCCCAAGAATCCTGCTTTGCTCTATTGCTTACAACACCTTGTTAATTAGTTTATTCTGTCTTTTATTTTCTACAATTATCAAATCTTCAAGTTTCGTTCAGATTAGTTCCATATGAGTAACCAAGTAGCTAGTGCTTAGTACCCCACTTCCTTGTGATTCGATAACCCGAATACTCCGGGTATTATTTGTTTGCCCAAAATACCGCAATCAGGTTCCAATATATCATTCTACTTGGATTATGAAGAAGAAAATGGCTAATATATTTTTATCTGAACATCAACACTTTCGCGATGGAACCGGAGACGCTCGAAGAAGTCTGATTCACGGAGATATATTTTCATACTCAAGCATGAATCAGCAGATGAATTATTTGATCAACTTGATATGTCAGAACATTTATGAAAGACAAGAAATGTCAAGCTAGTCGCGCCTAACTTATTCAAATTTTGGAGGCTATAAATTTCAAGAGACGGCAACATGCAAAATATTTAAATTGTGTGACAAAAGGCGAATGACTACTGCCTAACGTTTCAGATCAAGTTGA
Organism: Ipomoea nil; assembly: GCF_001879475.1. Lineage (NCBI taxonomy): Eukaryota > Viridiplantae > Streptophyta > Magnoliopsida > Solanales > Convolvulaceae > Ipomoea > Ipomoea nil. The sequence goes on from NW_017616883.1 coordinate 503,546, forward strand.
TAACTTTATTTTGATCAACTACATACGAAGATGGACGATCGAGATCGAAAGTTGATCAACGGGCAAATAGCTTTCATTGGCTATAAATTGCCCAAGCAGACTTGAAGACAAAAAAACCAAGGAAAACATAGAGCAATTCAAAACGATTGAGCACGGCTAATCGAAAAAGATATACAAGCGAGAAATACAAGCAATATTTGAAATTAGCCAAAAAGGGGGAAACAGAGCTTCATTAGAAAAATATTCAAGTCTGAGTGAGGGAGAAATATTTTATTTCTTTGTAAACTTCTCTACTGAGTGTAGAAATGGCGGAGAACTAGAGAGAGTGAAAAACCCTGGTTGAGTGTAGCTTTGTGCGTAGCACTCATTGTAAAGGGTAGAGTAACAAGGGGAGCTTGTGAAAACCCTGTGAGAGCGTAGCTTTGTGCATAGTCCTCGTGGTGTAAGAGTATAGCTTGGTGCGAAGTACTCGGGAAGACGGAGTAACAAGATGAGCTTGTGAAAAACCTTGGTGGAGCGTAGCTTTGTGCGAAGCACTCGGGAAGTGTCGGGGTGGACACTGATTCACTATAGTTTCTGGGTGATCGAAGAATAGTGAATTTCCTCCTTGGAGTGAAAGGAAAAGAGTGGAGTAAGAGAATTACACCATCTCCGAACCACTATAAATCTCTCTCTCTCTCTCTTTACTTACTGCTCATTTATTTTGTGCATGCTTGTTCTAACTGCGAACTAACCCGATTACGATTTATTATCGCATATCTTTAACTGTCTGGGTCTGATAGTTCCCACGTTCGCATGCAAGCCAAATTTTACATACATCATCTTTGAGCTATATCAAGTGTTTCTAACGTGTTGCATGTTTAGAATCTCTTTTTGAGCACTACACAATCAAGCATAACACTTTACCGCTATCTATTCCGCTGCACACTCTAAATTGTATAACTTGTTTATGCTTGTTATTTAGAGTTGAAATTACCAAAGTGTTATTTACCTTGTGTGTTTAAGAAAAGTTTAAAAAAGTTAGAGAAGTCTATTCACCACACCTCTAGACTTCTCGCCACCCTTTCGGGACCAACAAAAAGACTAGGAGGGACCAAATTTTTCTTTTTATAAATTTATTATGTATATATTAAATGAACTCAATCAATATATATATATATATATATATATATATATATATATATATATATATATATATATATATATATATACATATATATATATATAGAAGAGTGCTCATATGCGGCGGGGTCTTACGGTGCGGCGGTGCGGTCAAATTCCAGAATACACCAACAGTGTTCACAATCTGCACCAACAGTGTAATAAAAACACACCCCAATAAAATGTAATAAAACATCACAAAATACACCACAGACTCAAAAAAATACACCATATAACTCACCACCCCCAATGGTGTATTTCCGAACAGTGTATGGTGCTTTTACTCACACCTAATAGTGTGTGTTTGGTGATGCAGGGCTCTGTTTACTCTGTTTTGTGTGGTGTATTTCCTAACGTTGATGGTGCATATTTGGTGAACTATTGGTGTTGCCGCACCGTAAGAAATAACCGCACCTGAACCCGCCTATATATATATATATATATATATATATATATATATATATATATATATATATATGGGGGTGGGGAGGGGGCCCTGCCCCTACCCCAAGGGGTAGCTCTCCCCTTGGATCTACCATAATTCAGCTTTGCTATATATAGCCTAGTTTCTTTATTTTTCATTAAATAAAGAGTTAATTTCATTTTTTGTCCTAGATTTATAAGTGACATTCCACTTTTAGTTCTTTTTTATTAGAACATTCTTATTTAGTCCTAGTATTATTGTGACTTTACCATTTTTAGTTCTCCTTCAACAAAATCGTTGAAATGTCGTTAAATACAAAGACATTTCAATCTTTTTTATACAAAGTATGTTGAACCGCTATATTTTTTATGTTTATTTTTTTTTTGAAGAAATCCATAGTTGAAGATTGAAATGCCCTTGTATTTAACAATATTTAAACTGTTTTGTCGATAAAGGACCAAAAATGGTCATGCCACAATAATACTAGGACTAAAAATAGATGTTTTAATAAAAAAGGACTTAAAATGGATTGCCACCTATAAATCTAGGACTGAAAATGGAATTAGATCTTAAATAAATTTAGTTTTCATGTTGTAATTCAAGCTTTTCCATTCAAGTTTTCCACTGAATTCAAATTTCTAGATATTTCCTACATGAATAAAACTTTTTCTCTCTTCCTTCTTTTTCAACATGAATGCTTAGCATTTCCTGTAGCTTTTTGGTCCCTACAGTTAGTTTTATGACTTTTGGGCAGTCAACGGTAGGCCAACACTACCGTTAGAGTAACGAGAATATAGGAAAATGTTGGAGAAAATATATGGCGAAAATATAGAAATGTTGTATTATGAGTATTGCTCGTGAATTGCTGAGAGTTCTCCCTTCTCCTCTATGTGAGAGGTCTATTTATACATATTTTGGGCCAAAAGCCCTACAAGGAATAAGAATTAGTTACATAATAAGACCTAATTCTATTATACTAGAAATAATGAGTCCAATTCTAATAATAAGCCCCAATCCTTAACGAACTCTTGAGTTGTTCCATATTGGGTATCCTTCTTGGGCTTTCTTGATCCAATGCTTTCATGGGCCGGTCCATGTGGCGTAGGCTTAGTATATTATCCATCATCTAGTCCCCCACTTTCTTGAAATTTCGCGAAGTCGATGTCTCAAAGTATTTTGAATGGTTCCCTGGCCTGCTAGTAACAATAGTACGAATGATATCAATGATAATAGTAATAGTAATAATAATAATAATAATAATAATAATAATAATAATATAATAATAATAATAATAACAATAATAACAATAATAACAATAATAACAATACAATAGTAACAGTAATAGTAACAGTAACAGTAATAGTAATAGTAAAAAAAGAACGATAATAACACCACGAATGAGAAATGGTGGATTTCTTTTTCTATTACTATTATTTATTTATCTAGTTAGTGTATATATATATATATATATATATATATATATATATATATATATATATATATTCGCATATTTCATGCAAAGTATATGCATATTCTAGGTCCATACATGTATAGGCACAAAAATAGGATGTTACTATTAGAATATGCATATTTGACCGGTAACATGAAAAAAAACATGCCAATTAAAGGATTATTTGCATTTCCACACGCAAGGAGGAGGAGACATGTAGAGTTGTGAGGAGCGTTAGGCATACACAGAGAGACCGTCAGACAATTAGCAGCAGTAGCAGTCAGCAAACTTTTGTCAAACAAACCAACCTCCAGATGCCATGAGACATAAGTAAACTTTCTCAGACTCCTCCCAGGCCATTTCCCTTGCTGTTAAGACTAAACCTGATGAGGATACGGCCCAAGTAAATTAAAATATCATTATGTCGGTCCAAAAATATGAAGAAGAAGGTCCTAGAAGGCTTATTAAACATGCTCATCATTGAAATGAAGTCATATAATTAAAATGTAGTTATTTTAGTTAATTAAAATGCATTTATGTTAAATTTAATTAGTGACCTTTTGTTTTCTTTATTTCTATGTTACTAGTTCAAGGGAGATGAATGTTCTTTAATGCCTTATAAATAGTCTTCTATAAAAAGGAGGCTAAAACATCATCTTGTAAGCAGAATTTTGGAGATTGAATCAAAAGAAAATGTTTAGGCATTTTTGTTGTCTCTCTTGTGTTTTGAGAGATGTTCTTTTAGGCTTATCAAGATAATACCAATCTTGTGGTGCCATCCATTCCTTATCACCTAAGACCAAGGTGTGGCGGAAATATCTTTATAGAAAAACACAAAAATAATCCCATAACCAACCCCTACATCAACCAATTCCATCTCCAACACCCTCAAACCGTAATTGTTATTCCTGCTGTTTTGGTGAGGAAAAGATCGGGCAACTGATGTGGATCTTTGGGGGTGAAATATCCCTTACGTCTTGGGAAAATTGCTTGCCATTTGCTGAATTTGCTTACAATCGCCATGTTAATAGCACCACTGGGTTATCTCCTTTTGAAATTTTTTATGGATTTCAACCACTAACCCCGTTGGATTTAATTCCTTTGCCTATTATTGAAGTGTTGAATACAGATGGAGCAAAAAGGGTGGAGGCAGTCAAGACAATCCATGAAAAAGTGACACGCCAAATTGCAAGGAAAAATGAGCAAATTGCAAAGTTTGTCAATAAGGGGTGTAAACCAATGATCTTTAAACCTGGAGATTGTGTTTGGGTGCATTTGAGAAAAGAACGTTTTCCTGCCCAAAGGAAGTCTAAGTTGCTGCCTAGGGGAGATGGACCATTCCAAGTGCTTTCAAGAGTGAATGACAATGCATACGTCCTAGAGTTACCCGGTGATATAATGTGAGCACAACATTCAACGTAGCTGATTTGTCTCCCTTTGATGTAGGTGATGAAGATTCGTGGGCAAATCCTTTTGAAGAGGGGAGAAATGTTGTGGAAAACCAAAGGCTTGGAGACCCACTTCAAATAAGAGAAGGTCCAATTACTCGTTCAAGAGCCAAAAACTTGCAAGAGGCCATGACTGGACTGATCCATACACTTTGGCAAAAGATGGCACCAAGATACTTGATGGACTTAACATGGAAGATACCAAGTGGGTCAATATCTTAACCTTGCATTTGGAGGCTTTAGAAGCTGCCATTTAAATACCAACAAAGAATCAAGACCCAACTAGAATTTGAAGACCAAATTGTTGAAGAAATGTGCCAAGCTGGTTGTGCTGAATTGAAACAATAAGTTGGGCATAAAATAAGTGGGGAAATCCTTTAAGAGTGGTCCAATTTCGTGGCTTAAGCTTAGGAGAAGACAAAAGGAACTAAACTCAAGTCACATGGAAGAATTAAGTGTCATTTACTTCAAAATTCAATAGTAGTAAATTTTGAATTTAAGTATTTTTATGTTACAAGCTAAGGAGTAAATGCACCTTCTTTGAACGTGTATAGACTTTTTTAAAGGGCTAAAGAACTCATTTTTTATTACATTATTGAAGTTGAATTCATTTGGATATGTGCTTTGCACTTCCATTTCCTTTCTAGCATTCTAGGAGGAATTTCTGACTTATCAAGGATATTACCCTCCTTGTGGCGTCCCAATTGGCCTTATCACCCTTCAACCCGGTGTGGTGGCTTCCTTATTCATCTATACAGGTCCTTCAACCATTTCCCATACCCCACATCAACCACAATCCACCAAAAACAACCCCTACACTTCAAAATCAGTACACAGAAATTGGGAAAACGGATCGTGACTTGTGCTGTGGAGTTCTAGGCCTTTAATCCAATACCAAGCCGGGGGAATCCACATCAATTTGGTATCAGAGCTTTGGGTTCATTCCTCACACAAAAAAGGTTAACACTCTACCAATCTATTCTTGTTTCATTTGTTTCTGCAGTAAATTTTCAGCCTGCGTCTTCTGAAAGAAAAATTCCAAAAAAATACTTCCAGATATCCAATTGTGTTGAAATGTTTTCTGAAAGTACCCAATCTACCACTCTATTGTTTCATGAAATTTTTGTGTTAGAATCATATTCCTATAAACACAGAAAATTCGTTGAATTCCGGCCACTGTTAGAACAGTTTCTGCCAACATTCCAGCCTGCACTGTTGAGAGAACAAATTCCAAAACAAATACTTCCACATATCTAATTGCTTTGAAATTTTTTTTTGGAAGTATAAAACTTACCACACTTTAGTTTCATGAAAATTTTGGGTCAAAATATCATCCACAATATTCCAGAAAATTCTTCAAAGTCACTCTTAAAAATCTGTCCAGATTTGTTTTGCCATTCCTTGTGTTTCTAGTTTATTGTTCATTGTTTCATATCATCCATGGAGTCTTTTGAGTTAAATACACTTCAACAAGGATCTCTTAGTGTGGAAGAATTCTATAATAAGTTAAGAGATTTTATGATCCGTGATGGCGTGATTGAACCAACTGTGATTACCAAGAATAGATTTGTGTATGGTGTTAGAAAAGAAATTGCACGATTGCTTCCTCATCGGTGCAAGTGCTTGTTTACTTTACTACACCATGCCAAACAAATTGAAGAGAAATTGCAGCAAAAAGAGGTTGAGAATTTGATACCTTTTTCCTTGTCATATGATGAGGGCTCAAAAGAAATGAATGAGGATGTAAACATGTGTGAACACAAATGTGAAAACAAAGATGAGGAATATTTGAGTGAAAAAGAAGGAAAGATTGAGAAAAAAAGTGAAGATGAGGAAGAAGAATTGTCTAATGAACTTTTTAAGAAAATGAAAGAGGGTGGAGTTGTTGAGAACCCTATAACCCTTGTTTTAAGTTCATTGCAGGTTAATGGATGTGATTCAAGGGTTGAAAATCAATTGGAAGGAATGGTATTGTTATGCCATGATCTACAAAGCGCGGGATCACTCACTCTCCTCTGTGAAGGTATTAAAGTCTTATGGTCGGATAATTACTCATTTCCATTTGACCGAGGAAAGTTTGATTCGAGGACGAATCTTCTCGAAGAGTGAGGGAATGATGAGGATACGGCCCAAGTAAATTAAAATATCATTATGTCCGTCCAAAAAATGAAGAAGAAGGTCCTAGAAGGCTTATTAAACATGCTCATCATTGAAATGAAGTCATATAATTAAAATGTAGTTATTTTAGTTAATTAAAATGCATTTATGTTAAATTTAATTAGTGACCTTTTGTTTTCTTTATTTCTATATTACTAGTTCAAGGGAGATGAATGTTCTTTAATGCCTTGTAAATAGTATTTTATAAAAAGGAGGCTAAAACATCATCTTGTAAGCAGGATTTTGGAGATTGAATCAAAAGAAAATGTTTAGGCATTTTTGTTGTCTCTCTTGTGTTTTGAGAGATGTTCTTTTAGGCTTATCAAGATAATACCAATCTTGTGGTGCCATTCATTCCTTATCACCTAAGACCAAGGTGTGGCGGAAATATCTTTATAGAAAAACACAAAAATAATCCCATAACCAACCCCTATATCAACCAATTCCATCTCCAACACCCTCAAACCGTAATTGTTGTTCCTGCTGTTTTGGTGAGGAAAAGATCGGGCAACCGGAGGACTCTTTGGTGAATCGAATCTCGAGTTCACCCCAAAGATCCACATCAAAACCTTTCTCAACCCATACCTATCTTCTTCTTCCTTCAGGTTGCTGTTAAGACAAGAAAACATTCTCGAAACCTTACCTCCTTGTATCTCACAGACCATCTCAGCCAAAGCCTTAGCTTCAAGATAGCGGCGACAGCGAAAGCCTCTGGTGCGTTTCGTCTCCTCCGAGGTACGTAACAACTCTGGTTGGTCGCTGCGACCGACCAGGCTTCGTTTCCTGCTGGCTAGTTTGGCCAGCCGTAACAACGACGGTCGGTCGCTGCGACCGACCAGACTTCTTTTCCGACTGGCCATTTTGGCTGGCTGTAACAACGCTGGTTGGTCGCTGCGACCGACCAAGCTTCTTTTCCGGTTGCCCATTTTGGTCGACCGTAACAACTCCGGTCGGTTGCTGCGACCGACCAGGCTTTGTTTCCGGCTGGCCATTTTGGCCAGCTGTAACGACGTTCTCCTTTTTTTTTTTTTTTATATAATTATATTATATTATATAGATATGTATTGTAGGTATGTATAAATATGTACATATATGTATGTTTAATACATATTTGCTCTCTCTCTTCTATTTTTTTTTTTTTTAGAGTAAAAAAATACTCATGTAGTTTGATGTGCCTTACTATCTTTTTCAGGTTTACTGGTAGTTCCTCGTCTCTTGTGTTGGTCATTTTGCGGTTAGTTCCCCACTTGTTCATCCTTTTGTTGTTTTCTTCGGGGCAGTCCTATGCCTAGGGTAATTTACTCCTCTTTCGAGTCACAGTCCGTATCCAAACCTTTTTCTATTGTCCCTGAAGGCTCTTCTTCCTTGGATGCTAGTTCGCTTGCTTTCGCAGGTGGCCCCTCGGGGCCATCTGTGGCGCCTAGTACATTGTCTGGCCAGCTCGAGTCTAGTCCTGTATTGCTGTCTTCCCGCTCCCCTCTCCCTCTATCCGTCAGGTTTTCGTTCCTTCGCCTTTGCAGATAGGTCGTCCTTCAGGTGCTTACTTGCCCGATTCTCCCTCGTTTTCTCCCTTGGTGAGAGGACCAGGTAACTTTGAGGGTATCGGTCATCTCACCTTTTGTACATCTGTACTGGATTCTGCACATTGCGAGTATATCCGTGTGCTATTGGGTCCTTCGGTTGATGTGGTTTTAGATAGGTCGCGGTTCATTCATGATTCCCCCGAGGGTGGTTATGTGGGCCTATCTCTTACGGCAGTTGTATATGAATTTCGCATTCCCCCTCACCCACTATTTAATGAGATCTACAAATACTTCCGTTTGGTTCTCAGTCAGTTGACTCCTAAGTCTTTTGGATTCTTAGTGGATTTTCTTATGCGGTGTCGTCATCTCGATGTTCCTCCTACTCCTGCTCTTTTTACACAGCTCTTTCATGTCGCTGCAGTGGGGTCCCAATTGCCGGGTTTTATCCAGTTCTCCCAGTGTGACGGCCTGCATTTTTTCAATGGTCTCACGCAGTTTGTCAAACACTAGAAAGAGAGTTTTGTTTTTGTTCGCCTCGCTAGAGGTACCTTTCACTTCTCCACTTCTTGGCCTTCCTCTTATTTCAAGTTAGACCGTCCGCTTGCACCGACTGGGGTGTTAGCCTCGCACATTCAGGCTTTCCGTAACCTTGGTTTGTGTTCAATCTCTGTTTTTTTTTTAATCATCCGCCTTGCTGACTATTTCTCTATTTTTCAGATAGCCCTGGTGTAGGATCGGATTCAGAGGCGGATACTCTTCCTACTCCATTGACTCGCCGACTGGATACGGTGATGGCCACCCTGTGCAACTTCTTCATGCACAGTTTCGTCGCCAAACTCGGTCACAGACTGTTCCGCCTCAGTTCCCCTGTACCCCTCAGCAGCAAATTCTCAGGATAAGGGAAAAAGACCCGAGGGGGGGGGGGGGTCTTCTGGTTTATTCCCTCCTTCCTTAGTTAGTGATGTCGGCGCGGGGCATGGTTCAGGTTCTTCCAAGGTCGTGGTGGCCCCACCAGATGGGGGCCAGGTTCGTCCACTGGTTTTATGAAAGAGGGCTCGAGAGGGGTCCGACCAGGGTGGGCAGGCGCCACCGGAGTCGGAGCCGTAACCTCTAACCCTGACTGTGGATGGTTGGGAGAATTCTACCATGAGTGGCAAGCGGCTTAGCTTCAATCCCGTAGAGTGGGGAAATGGTGTTATCTTACCTCTCGATCAGCAAGCTCTGAAGTGTAACACCCCGTTTTACGGCCTCTAACCCGAACTAATTATTTAATTGCTTACCATTAAAAGAGAATAGAATTCCCTTAATTAATTGAGAAGGGTCCACCATGAATCATGGAACCTTATCCCTAAACCAAACCCTTAGTCCTATAAGGAATAGAATAAGTAAATCCCAGACCCTAGTTAGGACTCTTAAATATATATATATATATATATATATATAAGGGCCTAGGAGGCACCTAGAAATCACACCACAATAGATTCCACAACACAAGAATTCCCAGGAATTCCCCTAGCACCAAACGTAGGAGAAATCACAAAGAGGAGATCTTAGAGAAAGAACCTTAGTAGCCAAGGATTCTAATTAACGCTAAGAGGTAACTCATGTCTCAACAAAACCTATTTTCCTTGCTATAATCTTCTTCATTGGCTCCTTTGATATATGATTCTATGCTTGTGTCTTGATAAGGCTTTGCCTAAGATTGATATGATGATTATGGGATAATCTTGATGTTTATGAGATAATCTTGATGTTTATGTGTTGATCTTGATGCTTATGCGATAATCTTGATGTTCTTGATTCCAAGATAAATTATATAAATGATCTTGTGTTTAATTATGATTAGAGCCCTAGGATTAAAACGTGGATTTCGTATTATGATTAGAGCCAGGCACCCGCTGCCTCGTGGATTGCCGCCGGCGGGTGGCCCTCCACCCGCCGGCCACCCGCTGGAATTACGGTATGGTACATGGTGGTTTTCATCGTTTGATGTTTCCCCGTGTCTCGTGGTGTCCCATTGGACCCCGTTTATCGTGCTGAGTCTAGTTTGATGTTTCGGGTACCGTTCGTAGGATAAAAGAGTCTTGTGTATTGCATGCTAGTCGAATTGGTATCCCATTGGCCTAGGAGAAAGGTGCATGAACCCTTAGGCGTATCTCTAGTAATGTGGTTGACCACACATAAGTTATATATGTATGATTTCCCCCTCCTTATGTGTTAATGTGGGTTGCATGTGCTTGGCTATGTGTTATTTGTGCATGATACCCCAATTGGTTGCATCAATTGGCTATACAGGCAGTTGGATGGGTTGAGAACCATCGACTGTTAACCCGGCCGATTGCGACCGGTCGGTTATATATATATTGGGCTGCGGTCCATAATCTGGTTGCGATCAGATATACATACTATTCGGGCTGCGGTCCACCGTTTGGTTGCGATCAAACGTTATAAATGAGCTGTGGTTCATCGATTGGTTGCGATCAATCTCCTTGTACTGCGGTACAGGCAGGGTGTTTCGGTGCCATGCCAGAGCTATATTCGATGGCACATCGTGTATGGGCGCGTGAAGGGTCCTGCGGCACCACCAAATGTGTATACGTGATTGAAATAGCGATTGAATACTGATATGATTGATGTGAAATAGTCTTGTAACCTTAGGGTGTATGCTAGTATCTTTATATGCGTGATTATATTTGATGAATGTGCCTAACCTTACTTATTGAGTCTACTCTCGGTTTTAAATTAGAGTCTCATAAGTATATATGTATTCCGGCTTCAAAATGGTTTTCCTTATATATATATATATATATATATATATATATATATATATATATATATATATATATATATATATATATATATATATATATATATATATATATATACCTATATTGTATTTTAACGCGTTGGAGTGGGTTACCAGCATTATTCGCTAAACAGATATATTTGGCTTTCAGGCACAGATGAGTAGCTCCGGAGCGCGCTAGTTGGACCCGAGTCTTAGCTAGTTTAGTTCCTTATCGGCCTGCGTGTCTTGATGATGTACTTGACATTGATTTGAGGATTTATGATGTTTAGATAGTTTAGCCTGTGCATCTGAGTTCTCCAGCTCAGATGTGGCATAGTACCCCAACAATTATGTTTAGTTATGCTCTGTTTTGGGATTTAATGATAGTATTACCTTTATTTCATAAGCATTCAAAGTTTAAAATTTTAGGGGTGTTACAGTTGGTATTAGAGCCTAAGTTTGACCCTAGGATAAGACTTTTAAGACAAAACTTTAGGACATTAAGCTTGAACTCTAGGTATCTAGGTACATAGGATTCAGGAAACCTAGGACGCGCGGTGAGATTGTGGGTTTACCTATCATTACATGCATATCTTTCCCCTCACTCTATTCTGCACTCAATTTAAGAATCCCCCCTACGCTTATCGCATCAAGGTAAGGGCGCAACACACTAACTCACCATTACGATAAATATTGGCCCTGTAGACCATCAGCATGGCACCAACCAGAAGTTAATCAAGGACCCCCGAACCCTCCGCTCACGAATCTCTAGCTCAGAATCTACAACAACTAACTCAGGTTGCCCAGGCACTAAGCGACGCAGTCCTCCGTAACAACAACCGACCACCACCACCACCAAACGGAAACTCAGATGTCGCCCGACAAGTTTCGAACCATCGACCACCCACCTTCTCAGGGGAAGAGGACCCCACGATCCTCGAAGAATGGATCCGAACTTTCAAAAAAATCCTCGGGTTAGTGGAATGCCCCGAGGAACGCCGCGTAGAGATAGCCTCATTCTACTTCGGACACGAGGCCGATCTTTGGTGGATCCACGAAGGACCCACTTATAGGCAAGAACCGGGGTTCAACTGGGAATGCCTAAAAACACGACTACGAGAACAGTTCTACCCCGCGCATGTAAGGGCAACCATGTACGAGGAATTTCTCCACCTAAAACAAGGGATGACCACCGTCATGGAATGCCACAAACGATTCCTCGAGTTGGCTCGTTTCGCACCCGAATTAGTTCCAACAGAGATAACCAAGATAGAGAAGTTTGTGTCAGGCCTCAACTTCGAAGCCCAAAAGGCCCTAATCGTAAGCAAACCCCGAACCCTTAACGAAGCCTACACCAGCGCCGCCGACCTCTATCGAATCCAACTACTACAACGGGGAGTTCAGGAACAGATCCGTAAAAGAAACATAGGAGGCGGGGCGCCACCTGTAAAAAGGACTAGAAACAACTCTAACACGAGACCGGTTAACCCAACTAGCCAAGGGCCGCCTATGAGAAACAACGAAGCAAATACAAGGCCATTCCTCTACCGAAGATGCAACAAGGACCATAGGGGCAAGGACTGCCTGGGGAACCCCTGGTGATGCTTCAACTGCGGGGGAGAAGGACACAAATCCTTCCAGTGCACACAACCCCCAAACTCACGCCCTACGGTCATGGGCCAACCAGGAGGCGCAAACAACCAAGGGAGTTACGGTACCCCCGGAAAGGTATTCATCATGAGCCGCACCCAGGCGGATCTTGAAAACAATGACGACATCGACATGGAAAACGTGGCCCTAGGAGACGAGGATCCCGCTAATCAACCGGAGGAAAATCAGGGAGAAGAATTCTGCTTAGGATGATCTAAGAAACCCCTGTAAACCACCCTCTTAGTAGAATCGCTTGTTTAGTTTAGTTATTTGGAGATTTTTATAAATAAAAGACAAAGTCAATTAAATCAACGAAGGACTAAACATCCCCCATAGATCTATGAATCCCAAACCCAACACACAGTGAAGGCAAAAGTCCGACAAGGGGATCCGGTCAAGCCACTCGCCACATCAGGTGAAAGGAAGAATAGGAAAGGATGCACAAAAAAAAACTAATAAATTGAACCTTGACCTCTCATTTACAAGACTAAAGCCTTAACCACTAGGCTAAGAATGTTTCTTGAAACCTCAAGGGAACACTCCCTTCTTAAACCCCTCCAAATCCCTAAAACCCATAAAATCCCCAAATCGAAAACCCTTCTTCTACTTCTTCCTCCCACACACTCTCTCTCTCTCCTCCCCTTTCCCCCACATCGACGTCCAGCCGCCAAGAACACTAGCCGCCTACCACTGCGCTGCCATCGACCACCGACGACCGCCCGGCCAAGCACCACCGCTCCGCTCCCGCCGTCACCGACCCGCGAGCCACCCGCGACAACCGGCACTTGCCTCCCCGTCACTCGCCCGGCTAACCCCCACTGCCGCACACAGCCTCCGGCCCAACCAAGACCAGACAAGCCCTCACCGTCTACCCCGGGTCACCACCGAAGCGGAGCCACGCCGCCGCCCTCGTCGACGGAGCCTCGCTGGAAATCTCTTGCCAGAAAATCCCTCGCCGGAAAAACCACCGGGCCACAACCACACTAAAACAATTCCGAAAAAGCCCGTTAGTACCCGAACCCCGGAATGGAACGACGCCGACTACACGGTGATCGGAGGTATAGCACTTGAACCCGACCAATTCTCTCTAGAATTGGTCAATATGCTTAAATTCCAAGGCCTTTTGGATACCTATCTCGCAATTAAAGGAGATACGTACCCCGAGTTGGTGATGGAGTTCTATTGTCACTTGGTAGCCACCAAACGGGGGGACAAGTTAGAAGTCACCTCCAAGGTCCGGGGCAAAGAAATAGTACTTTCCGAGGGCCGCCGAGCTAAACTCCTGAAACTTACCACCACGGGTGTGTCAGACTATGACCGGAAGGCATGGGTCGGTACCCAAGGCACGGGGTACAAGGATTACCTCGGGTACTTACTGGGAAGGGAAGATGGCTTCACTTCGGCCACCCAGCCAAACAGGAAATGGCTAACCGCCGAACAAAAGTTGCTAGTCATGATTGTAACTGACAGCTTGTTACCCACGAACAACAAGAGCAAGGACGTGGGGAGCTTAGAATGCACCTTTGTCTATTTCCTTAAGCATAAGGTCAAGTTCAATTTGCCCGCCCTTATGTTGAAGCACATGGAATTCTGCAAATCTAGAAACCGGCTCAGCCTACCCTACGGGATGATCATAAGTTGGATCATGGAAAGAAAAGGGGTGGACCTAAGCCACACGAAAGCCAAACCCGTGAGTGGGATGGTTTTCAATGCCCAGGACCTCCGCCGCAATGACATCTACCATGTCGAAGAGGGACAGTACATCACCCTCGAGGAGGTTTGCCTAAAACCCACAGAAGAACGACGAGAGTTGGTCGACCAGTTGGAGATCTCTAACAAGAAACAAAGACGGGCAATGCAAGAATGTGGGGAACAAGAGGAACAGGAAGAAGACAGCGAGCCTAACCCACATGTACCCGCACAAGAAAGAGGGAACACAGAGGGCCAAGATGAAAGGCCCGTCAATGAGCGCATCCTTGCACAACTCAATAGGCAGAACCGGATTATGGATGACGAGTTCTCATCCCTAATCCTCGCAACACACTCATTAGACCGGAGAGTGGCGGATTTCGAGGCTATGTTGGGCACACGCGGGGCATCTAGCTCGGGAGCAGGAAACCAAGGTAGACCCAAACTTTCCAAACACTACTTGCCAAGCTCCACTCTACCCCCAGTAAACAACACATGGAGCCCCATTTCCTAAACCAGGAGGCCAAATGCGTGACGTCCAGGGGTGATAGAATGGATCCACACACAGCTTCGGGGACGAAGCCTCTTGTAAGGTGGGGGGGGGGAAGGTGTAACACCCCGTGTTACGGCCTCTAACCCGAACTAATTATTTAATTTCTTACCATTAAAAGAGAATTGAATTCCCTTAATTAATTGAGAAGGGTCCACCAAGGATCATGGACCCTTATCCCTAAACCAAACCCTTAGTCCTATAAGGAATAGAATAAGTAAATCCCTATCATTCAGACCCTAGTTAGGACTATTAAATATATATATATAAGGACATTAGGAGGCACCTAGAAATCACACCACAATAGATTCCACCACACAAGAATTCCCAGGAATTCCCCTAGCACCAAACGTAGGAGAAATCACGAAGAGGAGATCTTAGAGAAAGAACCTTAGTAGCCAAGGATTCTAATTAAGGCTAAGAGGTAACCCATGTCTCAACAAAACCTATTTTCCTTGCTATAATCTTCTTCATTGGCTCCTTTGATATATGATTCTATTCTTGTGTCTTGATAAGGCTTTGCCTAAGATTGATATGATGATTATGGGATAATCTTGATGTTTATGAGATAATCTTGATGTTTATGTGTTGATATTGATGCTTATGTGATAATCTTGATGTTCTTGATTCCAAGATAAATTATATAAATGATCTTGTGTTTATTTATGATTAGAGCCCTAGGATTAAAACGTGGATTTCGTATTGTGATATTCTTGGTATGTTTGGGTGGGATTTTGCATGTTCGGGTATTGAGTATTGGCATGTTTAGGAGTCGTGTTAATATATATTTAATGTGATTCTTGGTTTTAATCCTTTACTTGATTATGTGGTGTCGTTGTTTGAATTTAAATGTGTCTAGACATGGTTTCGGGTTCCACGAGGGATCAGGGGTAGGTGGGGGCAGGGGTACCTGCCACCTACTTGCTGCCCCATGAGACCGCCTGGCAACGGGCAGGCGACTGCCCGCCGGGCACCCGCTACCTCGTGGACTGCCGCCGGTGGGTGGCCCTCCACCTGCTGGAATTCTGGTGTGGTACATGGTGGTTTTCACCGTTTGATGTTTCCCCGTGTCCCATTGGACCCCGTTTATCGTGCTGAGTCTAGTTTGATGTTTCAGGTATCGTTCGTATGATAAAAGAGTCTTGTGTATTGCATGCTAGTCGAATTGGTATCCCATTGGCCTAGGAGAAAGGTGCATGAACCCTTAGGCGTATCTCTAGTAATGTGGTTGACCACGCATAAGTTATATATGTATGAGTTCCCCCTCCTTATGTGTTAATGTGGGTTGCATGTGCTTGGCTATGTGTTATTTGTGCATGATACCCCAATTGGTTGTGATCAATTGGCTATACAGGCAGTTGGATGGGTTAAGAACCATCGGCTGTTAACCCGGCAGGTTGCGATCGGTCGGTTATATATATATTGGGTTGCGGTCCATAATCTGGTTGCGATCATATATACATACTATTCGGGCTGCGATCCACTGTTTGGTTGTGATCAAACGTTATAAATGAGCTACGGTTCATTGATTGGTTGCGATCAATCTCCTTGTGCTGCGGTACAAGTAGGGTGCTTTGGGGCCATGCTAGAGCTATATGCGCTGGCACTTCGTGTATGGGCGCGTGAAGGGTCCTGCGGCACCACCAAATGTGTATACGTGATTGAAATAGTGATTGAATACTGATATTATTGATGTGAAATAGTCTTGTGACCTTTGGGTGTATGCTAGTATCTTTATATGCGTGATTATATCTGATGAATGTGCCTAACCTTACTTATTGAGTCTACTCTCGGTTTTAAATTAGAGTCTCATAAGTATATATGTATTCCGGCTTCAAAATGGTTTTCATTATATATATATATATATATATATATATATATATATATATATATATATATATATATATATATATATATCTATATCTATATTGTATTATAACGCGTTGGAGTGGGTTACCAGCATTATTGACTGAACAAATATATTTGGCTTTCAAGCACAGATGAGTAGCTCCGGAGGCGCTAGTTGGACCCGAGGCTTAGCTAGTTTAGTTCCTTATCGGCCTGCGTGCCATTATGATGTTTAGATAGTTTAGCCTGTGCATCTGAGTTCTCCAGCTCAGATGTGGCATAGCACCCCAACAATTATGTTTAGTTATGCTCTGTTTTGGGATTTAATGATAGTATTACCTTTATTTTATAAGCATTCAAAGTTTAAAATTTTAGGGGTGTTATATGAAGTCTCTTGGGATTGACGATCTTCATAAGCGGTTGATTGCTCAGCTTTATCGGGTGCGTTGATAATTGTCATAGCTTTTCTTTGGTTGCTAAGTTTTCTTTTATTCTGCTCTTCTTTCTAACTCACTGGGTATTTTTCCTATAACTAGGCTGCTTCGGTTGGCATGGAGACCTTCGAGCAATATCGAGTGTGCTCTTTGGAGGCAGGGGATCTCCGTGCCCGAGTAGATGAGTTGTTTGCCCAGTTGACTGATCTTTCCTCCCGCTACCAGGGTCAGGTGTGCGAGGTGGAGCTTGGCTTGGTGGCCAGAGCTGGGGCTCTACAGGCGCAGCGGGCTACCGAGGAGGGTCTTTAGAGGCCTGAGGAGTTGCTTCGTTCTACCGTAGAGGATTATCGCGGTCCGGAGCTTTTTAGGCAGGATGCTTTGGAGGTGATTCGTCAAACTCCTGAGGATTTGGCGATAATCAGCATGGAGTGGTTGTCTACTCCCGCAGGTGATCAGTATGCTAGCGTCAGGACGTCGGAGGACTACTATGAGGGGATGCGACATATGCAGGAGGATATCTATAGTGTTATGAGGTCCACCGATCCCCATTTTAAGCCGGTAGACTTGGGTCTTCCACCTCCTTACCATCCCTAGGTTGATCGTCATTTGAACGAAGAGCCTTCCGTGTCGATGGGTGTTGCCCCTGTTGTGCCTCCTCCCAGATTCGAGTCATTGCCGAGTGCGGGTGGAGGAGGAGAAATCCCTTCGGATCCCGATTTCCTTACTTCATCTGCCGACCTTCAGGAACTCGTTGATCTTGCGAACATTGGAGTTTCCTTTGGGGAGTTGGATGGTGTAGACCAAGGCGAAGCTGAGCAGGGAGATACCTCAGGTTGTGCTCCCGCTCTTTAGGGTACATGTGGCCTGCTTCTGGTGGTTGTGGCGACTTCGACATTCTTGCTTTGTTACTTTTGCTCATACGCTGGGTAGTTGATGATTTGGTCCTTCTATTTTGTGTTTTTGTCTGTACACCGGATAGTCAGTGCCTCAGTCGCTCTATTTTGTTTCCTTTGTCTGTACACCAGATAGTTGGTGCCTTGGTCGCTCTATTTTGTTTATTTTGCATGTACACCAGATAGTTGGTGACTTGGTTGCTCTATTTTGTTTATTTTGCTATGTGCGTGTTCTGTTCTGTATATGCTGATTTTAGCTTTTTCTAATCAACTTTTTAGCCACCCTGCTCAACTTTCGAGAGCATCTCCTGTTCTCTGTGAGTATGTTATTCAACCAAAGTCTTATTGAGAACGTCTCCCGTTCTCTGACAGTATGCCCATCCACCAAAGACTTTTGAGAACGTCTCCCGTTCTCTGTCAGTGTGCCCATCCATCAATGGCTATTGAGAACGTCTCCCGTTCTCTGTCAGTATGCCCGTCCACCAAATACTTTTGAGAACGTCTCCCGTTCTCTGTCAGTGTACCCATCCACCAAAGACTTTTGAGAACGTCTCCCGTTCTCTGTCAGTATACCCATCAACCAAAGACTTTTGATAACGCCTCCCGTTCTCTATTAGTATGCCATTCCACCAATGGCTTATTGAGAACGTCTCCCGTTCTCTGTCAGTGTGCCCATCCACCAAAGACTTTTGAGAACTTCTCCCATTCTCTATCATTGTACCCATCCACCAAAGACTTTTGAGAACGTTTCCCATTTTATGTCAGTATGCCATTCCACCAATGGCTTATTGAGAACGTCTCTCGTTCTCTGTCAGTGTGCCCATCCCCTAAAGACTTTTGAGAATGTCTCCCGTTCTCTGTCAGTGTACCCATCCACCAAAGACTTTTGAGAACGTCTCCCGTTCTCTGTCAGTGTACCCATCCACCAAAGACTTTTGAGAACGTCTCCCGTTCTTTGTCAGTATACCCATCCACCAAAGACTTTTGAGAACGTCTCCCGTTCTTTGTCAGTATACCTATCCACCAAAGACTTTTGAGAACGTCTCCCGTTCTCTGTCAGTATGTCATTCCACCAATGGCTTATTGAGAACGTCTCCCATTCTCTGACAATATGTACTCTATTATTTGACTACTTTCTGTTGACACTATTTAATACTCTAATGACTTCTAGACTTGGCCTATGTCCTATAACGACCCGATTACTCTCCTAAAGTCTCTAGATACTACACTAAACCCTTCACCCTTGATTCCCCATTATTAGATTCTCCACCACCTGATATTGTAGGGCTCTTTATCCTGGTAGCCACATTCATTTTGTTTCATTGTAATCTGATTATTCCTTCACGCGTGATCTTGTTGTATACTTGTCCACCGAGCGTTGGGTTGGCCGCTGATTTGTGGCAGGATGAATTGGCTATTGATTTGTCAAAATGACCAGTTGGGGTGACTAGCCGGAGTGATCGACCGTAAGAACTCTAGGGAGGTTCAGGTTGGTTTGAATAGGGTGTGAGTTTGTTAGCCCCTTGTGGGGCTAACTATGACCTAGCGTCTTTGAGATGTCGTAATGTGTTCTGTTTTCGCGAATCATGAGGTGTGTAATCCGAAATAAAGATATTTTATTACGAAACTAGTAAAGGTAAGTAGTACATAAAGATACTTGTTATGAAACTGTCATGTGGGCTACTGGTAATACCTCTTGAGGCAATTTGAATTCCAAATACGCTCGATCAGCTTGCCTTCCATAGTTTCCAACTTGTAGGTGCCTGGTCTGATGATTGCCGAGACTCTATAAGGGCCCTCCCAGTTCTTGGCTATTTTCCCGCCTTGATTTGGTAGGGCGGCTTGTCTATCTCTGAGTACTAGGTCCCCTCTGTCAAAGTACCTAGGCTTTACGCGCGCATCATGGTATCTTTTCACAGCTCGTTGATATTCTGTCATTCGGTGTTGAGTTGCGTCTCTCCGCTCTTCGAGGAAATTCTTTTCTAGTTGCAGTAGCTGCTCATTGGCATGATCCTCATATTGTTGCACCCTATTCGTGGGGCATAGGACCTCGATAGGGACTTTGGCTTCGAACCCATACGTGAGGCTGAATGGGGTTTCCCCGGTTGCCCGTTGCGGTGTGGTTCGATGAGCCCACAGGATGTGGTCGAGTTGGTCGACCCATGCACCGCCTTCTTCTTCTATTCGCTTCTTTAGTCCATCCATGATTGTTCTGTTCGCGTTTTCTACTTGCCCGTTTGCCTGGGGGTAAGCCACCGATACCTTGGTGTGCTTGATAGAATAATTTTCACAGAATTCTGTGAAGTCCTTGCAATCAAACTGTCGGCCATTATCACATAATGCCGTTTTTTCTTCGTCCTGTTCTTCCATAAATATTTGGTGGTAGCCCCGAAAGGCGTCCATGAAGCGAAGTAGTGCGCAACCGGCAGTTTGGTCTACCAGTTAGTCTATTCGTGGTAAGGGGAAGGGGTCCTTAGGACACGCCTTGTTGAGGTCAGTATAATCAAAACATTCTCCACGCTGGGGGCTTGGGTACTAGCACGACGTTTCCCACCCAAGCGGGATAGGTGACTTCCCTGAGGTGACCGATCTCTAGCAGGGTGGAAACTTCTTTTTTTACGAATTCTCTTCGGTCTGCCGCTAGGTGCCTCTTCCGTTGCATGACTGGTCGGGTGGTCGGATTACCAGATAAGCGGTGGGTGATGACCGACCGGTCAATTCCGGGCATGTTTTCTGGTCCCCAAGCGAATAGGATTTTGTACTCTTTCAGTGTCTGTAAGATGCTCAGTCAGACCTCTTCTGTTAACCCTTTTCCTATCTTGATCGTTCTATCTGGTCTGGAGTCCTCCAAAGCTACTTCTTCTAAATCGGCTACGGGTTCCGACTTTTCCCTAGTCTCCTCCTTTGGTTTTCTCAGTGATAGTTTGGACCTGCAGGTCGCGTCTCCCGATTTACCGGCAAGAGAGGAGGTAGCATGACCGGGCCACATGGCGATCGCATTTAGCGATCCCCACTCCTTCGGGTGTTCGGAATTTTAAGCACAGATACTCGAGCGACACCACAGCCCCTAGGTCCTCTAAACCCGGACGTCCTAGAATTACGTTGTGCGCGGAATTGATGTTAACAACCACGAACTCCATGTCTAGGGATCAGACCCTTGGGTATTCTCCTATTTCCACGGGCAAGGTGAGGCACCCCTCAGCCTCTACGCTATCTCCGGTGAACCCAGCAAGTGGCGTCCGCACCAGGTGTAGCTGTTCTCTAGACAGTCCCAGTTTGTTAAATTTCACGAGGTACATGACATCATGGTTGCAGTAGGCGCTAGGCGCTAGTCGGGCGCCCGGACAGTCGGGCAGAATCTAGGCGGCGCTAGGCGGGCGCCAAAAAAACAATGGTAGACTTGCAGTTTGACAATTTTAATGAGGATATTTTCAACAATTAATTAAATAACACGTCCAAATAAATGAATTAATGATAATTCATAAATCATAACATCAAAACAACGGTTTAAAAAAAAAACATTAAAACAAATTTAAAAATTAAAAATACTCAAATATGAAATACTCAAATACTTCAATCATCCAAAGATTCAAAGTATCAAACTAGTCAACGAGTGTATATATGTCATATTATATATATGTATGCGCGCGTGCACACACACACACACACACACACACATATAATAAAAAAAATAGGCCGAGTCGATCGGGTTAACTGGACCGAAATGGACAACTTTACTCAACTAACTTAGACGCTAGGCGGCCAAATCGGCCGAGTTAGGCGCTAGGCTGACGCCTAGGCGGCCGGTAACCTAGGCGGGTGCCTAGGGGGGAAATCGCCACGGTCTAGAGGCGCCTAGCACCTAGGCGGGCGCCTAGACCGATTTTTACAACCCTGCATGACATTGACACTGCTGCCAGTGTCTACAAATATTCTCTGGGCGGTGGTCCCGTTGATGTCCACGGTGATGACGAGGGCATCGCGGTGTGGTGTTGGGCCGTTCAGGAGGTCTTCATCAGAGAAGGTGATGATGTCCTTCCGGCCTTTCTTGATGGGGGGTCTATGTTGCACTACGCCTACATATAATTGTCTAGCCCAACGTTTCCTTTCGCGAGAGCTGTCTCCTACCGCAGGCTCGCCACAAATCATGTGGATCACACGCTTGTGTTTTCAGTTTTGATCGTCTTGCTCATCTGGATTCCTCTCTTCTTGGTTGGGTGTTTTCTGTTAGGGCCTATCCTTAAGTTCGACGGGAGGGTCCCGGGTTGGTGCCCATGGAAGTTTTCGCCATTGGTTGGGGCGAGCAGTTGATTGTCTTTTCTGGATAAGCTCCTCGATTTCTCTTTGTAGGGTAGTACATTCTTCGGTAGAATGTCCCGTGGACCTGTGATATCGGTAGTATCTGGTTCTTCCCGCGGTCGGCCATTCCTACGCCTATGTGGGTGGTGGCGGTACGTTCTCTGTAGGTCGGGGTGGTTGGACTTTGTGCACGTGCCTTGCCCCGAGGGCAGGGACTACTCTGTGTCGAGGGGAAGGTGGCCCCCGAATGACGTTAGATCTCTCTTCCCGTTTAGACGGTCAGTCCGACAGACACGTTCTCGTCTCGTCACGGGGTCATTTTGCTTCTCGCCTTATTTTTTGTCGCAAAGTCTCTTCTCTTTCCGCGTATTTGTTGGCCCTCTGGATGGCCTGTGCATACGTGTCGGGGGTCTCCCTTCGCAGACTAGTGAAAAGATCCCCTGGCCGGAGGGCTTCCATGAATAAAGTGAGGGCTGTTCGGTCGTCCAGATCTTCCACAACCTGTACTTCCTCCTTGTTGTATGGCAGTCAGAGTCATGAAGTGCTTCTTTGTTTTCATGCTTCCTACAAAGTAGGTTAGGAATTGTTCGGCTAGGGTTTCGAAGCGGTCGATGGACCCTTATGGTAGAGATAGGAACCAACGCTGCGCTGCCCCGCCCAGGGTTGAGAAAAAGGCGCGACAGTACATGGGGTCCTCCGCCCCTATTACCATCATCTTTGCCTGGAAGCCGACCAAGTGATCGCTGGGGTCCCCCGTTCCATCGTAAGTAGGCATTGTTGGACACTTGAAGTCTCTTGGCGCGCAATATTCTTGAATTTTCGTAGAGAATGGACTAGCAGACAGCAGAGATCGAGCGGTTAGTCGTTCTCCCCTACCCTCGACCTTCCTTTGGAGTTCTCTCACCTCCTTGGCGAGTTCTGCCATCTCTCAATATCGGTTCCCCCGACTAAGTTCTGGAGTCTCTCCGCTACCCTCCACCACGTCTTGCAGAATTCTTCTTCAGTCGGGATATCCTTCCCTTGCTCCTCCCATGTGAGAACCGGTTTCCTGGATGACCTCCACCCGTCGTTGGGGGTTGAGCCTGACTCTTTGTTGTGGGCTTTCTATCGGGGGTTTCCGAGTTCAGGCTGTGGAACGGTTGTCTGTTGATTTAGGGGCCCTATGCGGTCAAGGACGGAGACTGCACAACGGGGTCCCTGTGGTAGAGCCGATCTCTGTGTTTTTTCAGGCGGTAAGTTCGTGTTGGGCAGTCGGTCGCTGGTGATCTGGGTGGTGTTGTTTATCCAGGAGGGTTCTAGGGATCATGCCCTTGCGTCCTGGCCATGATGTAGGGCCCCTAAGTATCGTGCGGCGGCCTCTACTGTCTCGGGGGTAAGTTCCACTGGCTGGGTCCGTGGGACACCAATGGCCGGTGGGCGTGTGTTCGAACGGACCTCCTCCTCTTCTCGGGGACCTCCCCATTCAGCCTCCCTCTCCAGGGGAATATGCTGATCGTTCGGTACCTGCGAGGGTGGGTGGCTGAGGGTTTCTCTCAAATCTCTGACTGGTCTAGCGACTGGTTGGTCAGTTCGAGTATTTCGTCGTGTAGTTACCATGCTTTCAGGATTTGAGGAATGAACGATAACTTTTCGTATCGATCCCCACGGACGGCGCCAATGTTAGTTTTATGACTTTTGGGCAGTCAACGGCAGGCCAACACTACCGTCAGAGTAACGAGAATATAGGAAAATATAGGAGAAAACATATGGCGAAAATATAGGAATGTTGTATTGATGAGTAATGCTCGTGAATTGTTGAGAGTTCTCCCTTCTCCTCTGTGTGCGAGGTCTATTTATACATATTTTGGGCCCAAAGCCCTACAAGGAATAAGAATTCTAGACTGTCTCACATTGGGAGTCTTAGTTACATAATAAGACCTAATTCTATTATACTAGAAATAATGAGTCTAATTCTAATAATAAGCGCCAATCCTTAACGAACTCTTGAGTTGTTCCATACTGGGTATCCTTCTTGGGCTTCCTTGATCCAATGCTTTCATGGGCCGGTCCATGTGGCCCAGGCTTAGTATATCGGATCGTTATGCTGTGCATCCGTATGCACCATGCATGGTGCATCCGGATGCAAAAACGACATCGTTTTGAGGTCTAACTTTAAAAAAAATAATAAAATTCATAATTGCATAACTACACATCCATAATTTCATCACATCCATAATTTCATAACTATACATCCAGAATTACATAACTACACATCCATAATTTCATAACTATAAATCTAGAATTGCATAACTACACATCCATAACTTCATAACTATACATCCAGAATTGCATAACTACACATCCATAACTTCATAACTATAAATCCTGAATTGCATAACTACACATCCATAACTTCATAACTACACATCCAGAATTGCATAACTATACATCCACAATTGTATAACTATACATCCAGAATTTCATAACTAAAAATCCAACGAACTAAAAAGTGAATAACATAATATTGTTGCTGGGAATCGAAACTGATTTTTTTTAAGTAGGACGCGCGTTTTGATGCAAAATGACGTCGTTTTTGCATCTGTATGCACCATGCATGGTGCATACAGATGCACATCATAATTTGCCTAGTATATTATCCATCGCCTACCATCCTGAAACATGATGAGGTGAATTTGGGTGATGGTAAGTCTCTTTCCATTTCACGTACCGGTAATATTGTTCTTCCTATACTATAAACCATAATCTTGCCTTGACAAATGTGTTGTGTTTCCATAACTAAATAGAAACTTAGGGTCCGTTTGGAAAGCAGGAAAATGACTTCAGGAAAATGAGTCATTTTCCGGAAAACATTTTCCTTTCTCGTATTTGGCTGCACAACAGAAAACTGTCTTTGTGTGTTTAGTTCATTTTCAGGAAAATGAGGTAGAATTGTATAATTAAACATTTTATATAATTAATTATTTTGTTTAAAATATAATAATATTTATAATAACATTTATTTTTTTGAAATCAAATAATAATAATTATTAAAAAGTTAAAAAAAAAATTTAAAAAAAAAAACAAAAAACAAAAAAACAAAAATAAAAACAAAAACAAAAAAAAAAAAAAAAACAAAAAACAAAAAACAAAAAAAGACGGGCAAACCAGAGAGTATTGCTCTCTGGTTTCCCTCGCCGGAACCAAGAGAGCACTGCTCTCTGGTTTCCCTCGCCGAAAACCAGAGAGAAGTTCTCTCTGGTTTCCACAACCGGAAACCAAGGTTCCTCTCGCTAGGTTTTTTTTTTTTTTTAAAGGTTTCCGGCAAAACCAGTGGTCTGGTTTCCGCCAAAACCAGTGGTCTGGTTTCCGCCAGAAACCACATATCTGATTTCCACCGGAAACGTTGTTGTATGTTTGGCGAAAAATGACTTCCGTCAAATTTTGCGGGAAGTCATTTTCCACCAAAATAGCTTGATTTTTCCCAGTCAACGAAAAATGTTTTCCGTTATTTTTCAATCCCATCCAAATATGAGAAACCCGAAAGAAATTATTTTTCAAGTTTCCAAATACATTCTTAGTTTTCATTGCAAAATTATGCAAAACTTATGAAGTCTTTGTTGAATTTTTCTCTTTTCATTTTTTTTTTTTTTGTAAAGGAATTGTGCACGAGGGAACCACTATTGTGAGGGGAGAACAACTGAACAAGCATGATGTTTATTATATTCAGTTCTATCACCGCTTCACTTTCAAGTAAATGTCAACTACATATGCTCGGTTTTAATTTGATATCATACCTTAGGTCATCCCTCAAATAAAACATTCAGTCTTATTTCTGAAACCAATAATAAAAGTCACAAGCTACCACTATTTGTACTTACTAGTATGATACCCGTGCGATGCACGGGATCACAATTTAGCATTAATGAAAATATGTATGTTGTATTGTGAGATAACCATTTTTTTTTTCAACTTAACATTACTTTGGATTTAAGAAATGGGGTATAAACATACTTAAGAGTAACGATCATTATTGTTTTAACAGGTCATAAAGAATTTGAAATTACAAATTGTTAATACCTCTTTGTAAACAACGTTGGAGGTTGAATTACAACTATTGTCTAACTCACTACAAATCAAAATTTTGAGCTCTTTAGGATTGCTCATTCTAGATGCGGCTACATATAATTGCACATGTACAAAAGCTTGTTTTTTGAGTAGGAATCCAACATGGAATAATTTCTGTTCTTAACTTTTGTTTATAGTCATGGCATATGATAACATTTATAAAAATTGTCTCTTCTTGAACTTGAATAGTTGAATGTCAATCTTGGGTCTGAAAGAGTCATATACATTCGAGGAATTAATACCTTAGTACCTGTATGATCTCGATTTGATATTTTTGTTTCTATAACGTCAGTTAAATATATGACGAACCTTTAAAACATAGACAACATATATATTAAGCATAAAAAACAACCGTTAAAAAATCAACTCAAATAACATAAGAAGTATATACACAAACTATATAATTAATTATTAAATATATTGGATGCAATATGTACGTACGTATGTAGCATTATTCGGAAAATTATGTTTTACATCCGTATGCACCATATATGGTGCATACGGATGCAAAAACGACGTCGTTTTGTATCAAAACGTGCATCCTACTTTAAAAAAAAAAAATCAGTTTCTATTCCCAGCAACAACATTATGTTATTAATTTTTTTAGTTCATTCATTTTAGATTTTTAGTTATGAAATTCTGGATGTATAGTTATGCAATTCTGGATGTGTAGTTATGAAGTTATTGATGTGTAGTTATGCAGTTCTGGATTTATAGTTATGAAGTTATGGATATGTAGTTATGCAATTTTGGATGTATAGTTATGAAGTTATGAATATGTAGTTATGCAATTCTGAATTTATAGTTATGAAATTATGAGTATGTAGTTATGCAATTCTGATTTTCTTTTTTTAAATTAGACGTCAAAACGACGTCGTTTTTGCATCCGGATGCACCATGCAGGGTGCATACGGATGCACAGGATAACGGTTCGCATTATTCATAATGGTTATAAAATTCCAGATTTCCAGCCCATTATTTGCATCCAATATATACAATAGTTATGCTGTGCAACCGAATGTACCATGCGCATGGTGCATACGATGCAAAACGACGTCGTTTTGACTAAAAACGCGCGTCTCACTTTAAAAAAAAAAATTCAGGTTCGATTCTCGGCAACAGCATTATTGTGGATATATAGTTATGAATTTCTGGATATATAGTTATAAATTTGTGGATATTTAGTTCATTCATTGTAGATATTTACTCTCTGGATATATAGTTATAAATTTGTGGATATTTAGTTCATTCATTGTAGATATTTACTTCATTCATTCATTCACGTGGATATATAGTTATGAATTTGTGGATATGCTATTACCAGGAATCGAACCTGATTTCTTTTTTAAGTGGGACGCGCGTTTTTTAACCAAAACGGCACCGTTTTGCAACCGAATGCACCTTGCATAATTTGCGCAATACATATGTAATAACCCGACTTATATATTATATAATAGCCCACTTCAGCCCATTATCACGGCCTAATACGTAGCACTATACCCAACCCACCAACAGTATATACGCAAATTATATCGTGCACCGCGGTGCATCGATCATGCACCGCGCATCAAAACGACGTCGTTTTTTTAATGAAAAGAAACAGAATCTTCACAAAAAATAACTCCGTTCTTCAGTTTCATTTTGTATACACTGCACTTTCAGTTCAACACAACTACAGTTTCATTTTGATATAACTACAGTTTAATTCAATATTTATACACTCAAATATGTGAAAATGTTATTTAATTTTATTTTATATACACTATAGTTTCATTAAAACACAATTACATGATCATTTCAATATAATTACAGCTTCATTGTACAATATACACTCAAATATGTTAAATGTTATTCAGTTTCATTTCACCACAACTACAGTATCATTTTGATATAACGCAGTTTCATTTGATAATATAAAAATAATACGTGAGACAGTGTCGGTTTAGAGACACTGTAGTTTCACTCCGTTATAACTGTAGAAACGGCGCCGTTTTGACGCGCGGTGCATAATCGATTATGCACCGCGGTGCACGATATAACGACTGCAGTATATACACACCCTACACTCAGCCACTACACTTAGATAAACTTTCCTTCTCTCATCTTAGCTCTAGGTTTTCTTCACTCTCGATCTAGATAAGTTTTTTCACTCCACTCACCATCATCTGATATACACACCCAAAACTCTAGCCCTCCCAGCATCTTCATCTCCAATTCTCTGTCTTTCCGTTGTACAGTGAATGATTCTTAGCGTCTCTGCGGAAGTGTTACTCCGTCTCTGTCTCCAGTTCTCGGCCACCCAGTGAGTATTCTCTATCATCTCACTTTCTGAGTTCCAGAGACTCATAGTCTCAACTCTCAATTGTTGCTATCTACACATGAAACCTTAGATCTCCAGCCTACAACGTAGATCTGGGGAGATCTCCTTCAAGGTTTCGGGTTTCTCGACTTCTCCGGTCACTGCATCTGGTTATTTAAATGTAACATATACTTTACTACTTTATTAGGTTTTTATTTTTATTTTTTCTCAGAAAATTAAAATTTTAACTTTTTTTGGGAATTTGAACCTTTCAATATTTTGCCTAAGATATTTTAATATTTTTTTCAAAATTTTAGTTGGTCCTATGTTTTTTTTTATGTTTTTTATTTTATTTTCAGGAAAAAAACAGTATTACAATGTTTTCCATTTTCTTCTAGGGATTTATTAGTTGCTGCTTTATTTATAAATTTTTATTAGTCATTGTATTTTATGTTCTGTTAATTTATAAGTTTTTATTAGTTTTGATTTTTCGTATTTTCTCCCAAAAAATTAAAATAAAGTCAAAAAATTGTTTACAAAAAATTTGTTTATGTTTGCATCAATTTTAATTTGTCGAAAAGGTTTTATAAAGGTCCCAGGAGTATATATTTGTTTTGTGATTAGAAGATTTCATGTTGAAAGTACAATTGTATTTACAAAGGTAATTTTAAGCCCCAAAGCTTCTTTTATAATCACCATGTTATATCATTTTTCTTTACGGTTCCATTAATCTTAATTTTTTAAAATTATGATGAAGTGAGGCTAGCTGGTTTAGATAATATGCCTATTTGCGTCTAAAATTTTTTGTTTGATTGTAAGTGGAGGCAATTTATATCCTACACCACGGCGCGCGTTGCACTGTGCGTCCAGATGCAAAACGACGTCGTTTTAATTTATTTATTTTTTTTTTGAAATTTCTCGCCCCAGTGAATGACAGTAATTTTTTCTTTAAAAAAAATCTGTTGTTCAAAAATGTACATAATGTTATACTAGAATACACATAATTGTATACATGAATGTACATAATTATATTTCAAATATACATACTCTTTTTAAAAGATAATACACATAATCTAACATAATACATAATAAACATAAACTTTTAACATAATACACATCAACTCTTAACATAATACACACAAATTTTCTGATTCGGATGTACATAATTGTATAAAAAGAATGTACATAATTGTATAAAAAATGTAAATAACTGTATGAACAAATACACATAACTTTGTGAACAAATACACATAATTGTGTGAATAAATACACATAATCACAGCAATTTCCTACCGTGCCTCCCAAAACGACGTCGTTTTGGGAGGCCCGCGGCGCACAGTGCTACGCGCGCGGTGTAGGGTATAACGATTGGTAAGTGGATGTATCACTTGGGCATACATTCCTTGGATGGCAACATGTCCCAACAAATAATTGGAAACTCTGTTTTGCAGCCTAAGACTTTCATTGAGCAAGTGTTACTTTGGTCAACTTTTAGTTGCTTAATTGTGCTTTGAATCTGTTTAATCAAAGATGTATATATTACAGAGAATTTCAACCTCAAGGTGAATTTTTCTTTTAAGTTTTACTCACTGGCTATTGCATTTCTATGATACTATATCTCAAATTTTGATTTGCTTCCCGTAGGATTGTTGTCTACAAATGCCCGTTAAAGGATGATCAATTTCAAGAATACTAATATGCATATCTTGGGAATGAAAGGTTTTGGCCCTAGTAAATATATTTTTCATTCACCTTTTATGTTGATATGTTGATTCTATTATATATACTATTTTTATGAACTTTTAAACTTTTAAAAACTCACTTGGATTTGAATTTTTCTACTGATCATACTTTGGTTTTGATGATTTCAGGTCTTAATGACATTGAGAAACATGTTACTCTTGGTATGTTGTCTAAACTCAAAAAAAAGGGTTTCTAATAGTTGCCATTGAGAAACATACAGGTTGCTTGGTATGCTGTTGAAACCCCTAAAAAGGGGTTTCTAACAGTTTGCAATGCATGTATTCATAGTAAGCTTTGTCTCTACCAGTCCCTCCTTTACCCAAAACAAATGAGAAACACAAATAAACATTTATACAAATCTCACCCCATAATATTAAAAATGAAGTACATATAGTAAAGCTTATACAATTAATTCAATTCTTCATGAGATAGAGCAGGGTTTAAAATGATACGGAATAGAAAGAAAAGTATCACCTTTATTTCTTGAACAACTTCATGGGAATGAGCAGCTACAATGTAAATGTGGGGTTTCACCATGTATGAAATATGAACTATTTATAGGTAGTTTCCCACCAAAAGTTAGATTCAAAATTATGTAATCATTATTTTTAGATTGTTTTCTTCTGCTATAAAAACCAATGTATCTGTTGTACTTCTCAAATGGAGAACAGCTGTAATATAATGGAGTAATTAAATATTTTTTGTCAGAGTACAAAGCAATATATTTTAAAGATTATTTTTAGATTGGTTGCTTCTGCTATACGTTAAGTCAGAAACCAATCTATCTGTTGTACCTCTCAATTGGAAAACAGCTGTAATACAATGGAGTAATCAAATAAAACGATAAATTTAAAAGAAAAAAAAAAAACAGAATTGTTAATTTGGGCGGAAATTTTTCACCAATTCTATTTGAATTGGCTTTATTATAGTTAGGATGAGTGTTCTGTTGATGGTTGTGGCTAGTGGCTACTATGTTGTTTCTGTTTGCCCCTTTACTTTGATACAATTATATATATCCACTAAAATATAAATATGATTTTTTTTTATATAGCTCATAGTTTTTATCGTTAGGCACAGTGGCTATACGATAAAGTAGAAAAAGAAGACAATAAATACAGAGAGAATCATCGATCTTTTATTAGTCATCATTCAGTATAATATATACAAGATATACAGAGTTCTAGTATAACTAGAGCACTACAAAGGATGAAGATGTATTATCATAGTATAATACCTATAATAATGTCCACATATTTATTTATAACACTCCCCCTTGGACATTACTATATCATACTCGTGTCTCTTTAAAAACCTTACTAAAAAATTCAGTGGGAAAAACCTAGTTGAGGAAAATAACACATGATATGTATGCATTCATGTGTTGCACTAACTACCTCGTTAAAAAAATCTTTAATTAAGAAAACAACATCAAAACTCAATCAAAGGAAATTAAAAAGAGTATAACTATCGGTTTTCAGAACCCAATCTCCAGGATTGATTCAAGTCCAATCTTCAGGATTGATTTAAGTAAATGTCACTCCCCCGGAAGATAACAATCTTCAAATCCTACACATAAAGACACCTTTCCAAAAATAAGTGTAGCAAGAGACTTTGTGAACAAATCTGCTGAATTGTCACTAGAGTAAATATTTTGTACAATAATCTTGCGACTCTTCTGGAGCTCATGTGAGTTGAATTTGACACTACGTATACTTTGTCAAATATTCATAAGCGTGCCCATTTATCATTTGTGCAACACAACCTTTATTGTCCCCATTTAGAACATTGGGGGTGATTCATTGCATAACCAGTTTGAGACTTGGCATCATGAGGATCAAATAGAATTGCCAGTATCCAAGTAGCCCAACCAGTTTTGCAGATTTGTGTATTTATCTCGTTTCTTTAACAAGTTTCTTCTTCTCATTTTTTTTTTGACAAGGTTTTCATGGAGTGTGAATGATAAAAATGGTCATGGCATATGTAAAACTCATCCTGAGCGATGAAGATGACAATGAAAAAGTGGCTGAATTATAATATGCAGTTCAGCTCGATTGGTAGGTTATCCTTTGAAAAATCAGTCAAATTTCTCACTAAGCTAAGATCAGATGTGTATATTCAGACGAAAATATTGTCAATGGATAGAAGTATGAAGACGAATATATACTCAGGTGGTGTGCAAGACTTTTCTATTAGAGTTAGTCTTGTTTACGTTTGGTCAGATCATTAATGACCTTAAAGAAGCTTTGAGGACCCAACTTCTAATGTGTGAAACAATCTGCGAATAAATTAATGCTATGGGAAGTTGTTTCTGTGTCAGACAGTAAAGAATGACTTACCATTCCATCGAACTTTGTTATAAACGCTTCTATTTATGATTAATGAATTAGCTTTAAAAAAAAAAAACATTAACTAGTATAAAATTACACCCCTATTAAAAACAATTTTTTTAAAAAAAAAATTTCTATTGTATCATACAAACGACAATATTATATTCCCTATTAGAAAGTTAACTAACAATTCGGCAAGGATTGGGCAATCATGTTTGTAGTCTCTATGTGGTGGCAAGTGGCTCATGCAGTTTAAGAATGGGACATTGAGGGCCTTTGTGAAGATGATTGTCCCTACCTAAACAGAATATACGGACCTTTGCTCTTGATGTGAATGGAAGTATTAAGCGTAGCTCGAGTAGTCCAAGTTGTCTTTGAGATAGAAAGATAGGTAATTGAGAGATCCCAATAAGAACTTTGTTTAAGTTACCCCTCTCCCATTGATAAAAAATAAAACAAAATAATAAAAACCCCTTTTATGTTACAAAATAGCTATATGAATTAATTTGATTGATTGTACATACTCATACTCCAACCAAGAGATCAACTTCGCACAGGATTATAGAATTTTGTAATCCAAGATTTAGGAATTCTTAGAAAGTAGATATTGTTTACGAAAACAGCATCGCAAAAACATTGATCAAATCTCATGTTAGGATTTAGAGGACCTTAATTTTTAAAAGAAGTAAGGTTAATGAATGACCTTTAAGGAAACAGAAAATTTTACCGACATTTACTGAAATACTCAATTAAGAACAATATAATTAATTAAGCGAGACTGAACAATCATCATATCGTTCAATTTCTCTAATTTTCTAGCATACAATGAATCATAAACAACATCTACAAAATAATTTACGAAGAGTCACAGTTTGGGATTGGTGGATTCGAGCAGTGTTCTAATTTGATCTTCAACTTTCTTTCGTATGGAATCATCTGGGAGACGGGAAACCACCTCGGCTGCAAAGGAAAAAACCAGAGCTTTTCTTGCAGCTTTTATGTCGATACCCCGTGCCTGTAAGTAAAACAGCTGGTCTTCTTCCAAGTCGCTGATTGCAGCTCCATGGGAGCACTTAACATCATCAGCAATAATTTGCAGGTTAGGCTTCACGTTCACAGTTGCTCGGGGCTCCAAGAGGAGGCTCCGTGTAAGTTGCCCTGCGTCCGTTTGCTGTGCGTTTCTGCATAATCAAATTAGTGTTTCTTTAATGTAAGAATCTTAGTAGTACCCAAAAGTCACTATTCACGCAAGGAAAGGAATACCAAATACAAAACTTAACACTACACAATCAATTCCCATCACATGACTATGAAGTGGAAAAAGTTCAAACATGATGACATTAGAAGTTCTTTAGCTAATCAAAAGTTGTGTATGTGGTACTCTTAAAATTTATCCTTGGCAAAGTACAACTTGATGGTTTTCCTTTATTTTTGGCTTCTTCTTTTTTTAACCACAGGAATACTACTCTAGTACAGTGTAAAAACTATTCCAATTCTTAAAATTTATTCTAAATAGAATTAGTTCACTAAAACCTAAAATAAAATACAACTATAAAAATTAATAAATCAAAATTTCATAGGAGTCACCCTTTTAAACCCACCAGACGGGACTTCTTACTTCGTACTGTTCGTAGTACTCACCTCTAACCCACAACAGACTGAGTATTCATTATAGGTACCGGAATGCAAATTATTATTTTATATTTAGAAATAATAATAATAATAATAATAATAATAATAATAATAAATGTTGTGGTAAAAATAAAATATGTAAAATATCAATGTTAATATAACTTAACATTAAACAATATTAACATAAATATCAATGTAATTTAAAAAGGTTTAAAGTTGAGTATTGTAGTATGATGATCAGGGCTTTGTTTTTCATGAGTTGTCCAAGGCTAATTCCTAACAGTAACTTCTATTTAAAAATAATTAAAAAGGTGTATGCGTTCAAGGTGACGATGATACAGTAACGGGTATATCTGAAAAGGAATGACAGCACTTGGGTACATGGTGATGACTGGACTAAAAGTACCATATTTGGTAATAAAGATTTGAAAGTAACATACGAGGGTAAAAAACTGAGGGAAGCATAATACCTGTTCACCTGAACATTCCCATCAAAAACAGCCTGCCCTGATGAATGAGCCACAATGCACTTGTGTAGTTGCTGAGAATAACCCCGTGGATGGTCCAACACTAATTTACTGTGTAGATCTTGTGTTTGATCAGTAACAGACAAATGAAAAGTAGATAATTCAGTGACGGTGTCGGGGCCTACTTGCTGTATATGAATATTATGCCTGCTCAATTTTCCACCAGTGCTGACCTCTATGAGCTTGTAGATACTACTAGATTCCTGCAAATAAAACTTCAGTTAATTTGTGTGAAAGTCAAACAATACACAAATAGAGGAAAGAGTGTTGAATGTAAGGAGTATCATTTAATCTTGACATAGCTGAAATTTCATAGATCAAATTGTAAGTGGCAAATAAAACAAAACACATAATTATTACTGAAAAATGAACAAAAAGAAAAGTTGAAGCAAGGGTCTATTTACTTTCATATTTCCTTAACATTTCACAAAATTTTATAAAGTTGAAGCAAGGGTTGTTGACTTCTTGTTTCTTTCCTTGTGTATGAGTTTTGTGAAGAAAAGACATCTGAAGTGCCGTACAGACCCACTGCCTTTGCTCCCTCAAATACAATACCAGTAAAAAAATACCAAGCAAAACATGAATCCACCCCAGTAGATAACTCCCCTACAAGGAGAATCTGTTTCATAATTCAACTTAAAGCTATTTTGCACCAAAAGAAAGATAGTATTTTCAACTTAATAGGTTTCCACATAACTCCCCTCCATGAAACAATAAAAAACCATGGCAATTATACAAACCGTTTAACTTCAGAACTTCCAGTAATTAAGAGAATAACGAAGATATTGTCATCCAACTGCAGCCCAAAAAAGCGTAACATTTTTACAATAGTCTAACAGAAACAAGCACAAAACATGATCATCATGAACTGGCTCTACAAAGCTTACCTGTTGAACCCAAGTCCACTTAATATGTGCAGCATTCAAGGATTGGTTTTGAATGTAAGAATGAGTAACTTTTCCCCCTTCACCAATCACCACTTCCACAACTGAATTAGTCCAATAACACTTCTCACCATCTCCACCTACATATTCCTCAACAATACCTACCTCCCCTCCCTTCTCCACCATCACCAACACTCTTGGGTTTGAAATTGGCAAAGTTTTTGATTCTCTATCACTCCCTTCCACTGCAAAGTGCTTCAAATGCAATGTGGTCTCAACTCTACACCCTTCAGGCACATAGATAAGAACCACATCAGGAGTGCCCACACCATTCAGTGCCCAAAACAAATCCCCTTGAAAACTAGACATATGTACAGAAACTCTTTTCAATATGTCCTGAGATTTGAGGTCTGACAGGCCACCCACAAACACCCCACTGGGCAACAGCTGAGATGATTGACTTGAATGGTTCACAATGTAACCATCAACAATTGACAAAATGGGAAAATCGGTATCACCAGAAACAGCCAAAGAGCTCAACAATTGAAGGTTTGGGGATTGAATGGGTAGGATTTGAGAGCTCTTCAGGAAAGACGTGTCAGTGAACCTAAAGGGCTCATCTTTCCTAGATGGCCAAGGGGTTGAGAGAAGTGTCTCTGAGGAGGTGTCTTTGAGCTTCTGCAAAAGGGGTGGGGTAGGTGAGGAGGTATAAGTCAGTGAGTCTTCTAGGGTTTCAGCTATTCGTAGAACATGAGGGTCTGAGATGGCTGCAATAGGGGTGAAATTGGGTTTACCCAAAATCCCAATTTTGGCTCTTCTGGGTTGGGTTATTAATCTGGGTACTGTGAGCTTACAGAGAGGAGGGGAAAGAGATACAAAGGTTGAAGCTAATGTGTTTCTGTGCAGGGTTGGAGTCAAAGTGGAAAGCTCCATGGATTGGTTGCCTCTGAGGGAGGAGCTAACAAAGTGGGGATGACTTGTGAATTGTAATCTACTAATCTCCAGTGATCTAGCTGCAAGAAAAACTATTTGTTTTGAGTAAGAAATCAAGAAAAAAGGGTTTTCTGCAAAATGAACTAGGAATTCAGATGAACCAAGTGAATAGAGATCAATGCATAAAAACGTACATATGTGAACATCCAAAAGGATATGCCTATCTGAGGGAACTTACGCTAGGGGGTTTTTAAAAATATTTTCCGCATAGGGTCAGATTCAGGTCTGACCCACTAAGAACTTTGGGCACCTAAGCTTTTAGCAATTCCAGCTGCTAGTGGCTTTTCAAGTTAGGAATGGCAATGGGGGAGTGCAGGGCGGGGCAGGGCACATCCCTGTCCCCGACCCCGAAAACACCCATCCCCGTCATTGATTCAAAAAATATGAAATATGAAGCATCAAAACTAAAAATTGCTCACAGGAATTATATTAAACGTATGGAGGGTATTCGAAATAGCATACTCCCTTTCTCAAATCTGAAGCATAATTTGATTAATTTCATCAAAGCCTATCTTAAGCAAATAAGAAAATTAATGGCCATCCACTCTCCTTTCTGCATTTTCAATCTTACATATCATTTTTAGCATTACCAAACAAGAAGTAACTCCATAAACTCCTCAGAAAATTTAAATAGTGACAATCCTCTAATAGCAAAAATCTCAACATGAAAAAGGAGATATGTTTAAGAAAGAAAGCAGTGACAAGAACAACTATGGAAAAGCAGACTGTGTCTTCCGAGATTTTCTGGTTATTAATTGTAACCGAGGCTCCATTTTGAAGGGTTCTTCCCTTCAAATAAGATTAACTCAATGTGGTAAAGGGAGACAAACCTAAGATGGCTCTGATAATCTGCTATAGTCTATATAGGTGTGGTGAAAGGTTCTGTTCAGGTGACGATGGTATCTGCCATTGTGGAGAAAAGTAGAAACTAAAGAAGTCTTGTGTCTACTATTTTGAAGTTAGGCTAAGAAACTAAAGAAACTAAATGCTAAGAAACAGAGACAACATCAACAGTCAACAACAATAAAACAAAGAACAAACATCACTTGAATCCATCACTGGCAGTACACTGTGAGTAAAGAGAATGGAGTACTGGACTGCTAGAAAATTTGAAAGAAGATAAGAAATCAACAATTCAACATACAATATCAACAATTAAACAAAATTAATTAAATTACAGGGCAAGAAAATAAATATATTTACCTGGCTCTGCTGACTGACGCAGTGGGTCGTCGGCTCTGCGCAGACGAGTGGCGACGTCGAGGAGACTTCTTAAACGCAAATTAAGCTCTACTAACAACCAATGTATTTATATTGAACGCAAATTAAGCTCCCAAT
Organism: Ipomoea nil; assembly: GCF_001879475.1. Classification (NCBI taxonomy): domain Eukaryota; kingdom Viridiplantae; phylum Streptophyta; class Magnoliopsida; order Solanales; family Convolvulaceae; genus Ipomoea; species Ipomoea nil. The sequence goes on from NW_017616883.1 coordinate 541,707, forward strand.
GCGATCAATATATTAAACTAACTTCTTCCACATAAAATTGAAGGCTGTAAGTTACCTGTCGGACTCTGTGGATCGAAGTGTGGAGTGACCGGTGACGGTCGCCGGTGGGCGCCACAGCGACAGGCCAGCAGTCAGGCTCTCAGGCGTCCGGTAATAGGTTTTTCGATTTTGCCTTTTGCAATTGGGGATTTCTGCAATTTAAAAAAAAAAAAAAAAAACAAAAACAAAAGGTTTAGCCACAAAAATGAAGTCGTTTCTTGATGGATCATTAATTCATTATTTTATAAATCATGATCCACATAGTTGTGTTAACTACAAAAAATATATTATTTATGTATATGAAGTATATATTATTTGAGTATTAAAAATATATTATTTTGTATACTATTAAATATATATTGTGCATATAAACATTTTTAGTCTATGAAAAATAAATAACTTAGCATTATTTATAAAATGATACTTTTACAATACTAGAGGGCGAAATGAATAACTATATTTTAAACATAAACCATTATACTTATGAATGGTTATCATTATTTTGAGCATAATTTATTCATTATTATAATTTCAACTATTTTTTGATATTTTTAACACTAGATATTGTCCCGTGCGATGCACGGGGTAAATACAATTTTAATAAAAATAAAGTGTTTTTGTACAATAAAAAAGGGAAATATTATTGAAAGAAATACTAAATTACAAATTATTAAAAACATCGTTGTAAACTACATTAGTAGTATAAATACAATTATTTTGTGGTTCACCACAAAATAATATTTTGAAACTATCTGGGTTACTTATTCCTGATGCAGCAACAATGCAACATATAACTAGCTATGACTGACGCAACTAATCTGACTGTGTATTTCTCGCATAACGCTTGTAGAATATTATTGAATTGTATTGTAGCTCAATCTTTTTCGTTTAGTTGATTTTGAGGCATCCCGGCTACTACAATTGAAATTCTCTACAAGAAAACATAATAATGCTTAAGTGTTGTTCTTTTTTTTTTTTTTTTTTTTTTTTTTTTTTTTTTTTTGCATTGACATCCCATTTTAAATATACCAAAACTATATAAAAAATGATAATTTGTCCATATTTTATGGCTCTATCATATTATTTAATACATTTTAATTTGTAATATTGTAATACCTGTATAATGACCCATGTTGGTTTTAGGACTTTTGGAAAGTTCACGGAGGTCCAACACAACCGATAGATTAGAGGATTCACCGGAAAATGGTGATGCAAAAGGTGATAAACAACGATAGAAGATAATAAAAAAAACTGTAGGGAGATAAACTCTTTCGTGTTTTCTCCTCCTCCCCCCCCCCCCCCCCCCCCCCCTCTGTGCGTCCCTGTAGGTTTAGTGAGGCTTTTTTTTTTTTTTTTTTTTTTTATAATAGGCATAGGCCTTATAAGTCTCCTAAATGTGCTAATAAAGTTCAATAAATACAAGCTTAATGCTTTGATGACCGTTACAAGCTTCTTGGGCTACTTGCTGCTCCCGAACGGTCAGGTGATTCATTATAAATGAGGCAGTTTGAGGCTACCAACGGTCACTGGGGAGCTACTGACTCCAGGTAATGCCAACTCGGCTGTCTCGGAGCCGAGTCCTCGGTTCGGGCCCACTTCTTTCTCGATTTAATGGATCTCCACTTTTGGGCCCGACTCCTCAAGGCCCAACCTGCACATCTAATTTTCCTTCTTGGGCCTTTTGACCCATTGGGGTCCACACCCCATCATCTAGTCCCTCACTTTCTAGTACTTAGCCCCCCAATGCGTAGTGCTGGAAAGTAACTTGTCTTTCTTCAACTATGATTTCCATTAATGGCCACCCGAGTCCATGCGATCCAATCTCTGAGAATTTCTCACCCGGTTCGCGCATTACCCTCTTTTCTCTCCTTTCTTTATGGAAACGGCTATATCACTATGATCTTCTCTATTGATTATATGAAGGATTTTAATTTCTTATTTACTTTTCCGCCTCCCTTTGAACCTATAAAAGGGGGTTCTGCACTTCATGTTTCGTCGTACTCCCTTCTATATTCTTTCGACATGGGTCGCACGGGGTCAAGCGGTAAGAAGGCTGAACGTGATTCGCCTAAGGTTTCCTCCAATCCTTCCGCTTCTCGGGCGAGGCGCGAGAGGAGAAAGAAAGTGAAGGCTCGAGCCCTTGGTCGCCCCCGCCACAAATCGGAGGGCCCTTCTTCATCAGGCTATGTTGCCGAGAAAGGTGAGGTAACCTTACGAAGGACTCTGTCCCCTTTGTTGGTTCTGAAATACCCCCTGAGAACGGAACAACTGTAGAGGTGAATATCCTAGAGGGCGACATGTTTTTTGAGATGATCTTCACCATTCCTCTCGGGGGTTCTGAGGAGGTTCCTACTTCGGACCCTATGTTAGACTTAGACTACCATCGCTTTCTGGATACTCTCTCAAGAAGGGAAGACTTTTCTACGAGGACCCTCCCCACGATGCCAGGATTTTGGGAAGATCTCTGCCCCTTTCATGATGACTCGGGCTCTTCTCCCAATGACATGGCTTATCTGGATGAGCCTTTCGGTTCTCCCGAAGAGTGATGGTGTTTGGATGCTTGCTAGTTGCTCTGTGTATGGACTTCGTAGAGGATGTACTCGGGCTTCTTTAAATAAACTATCCTCTCATCCTTGTTCCTTCTTGTTATCGACCTTCATATGATGCCTCTTAATAAAATGTAGATTTTTTACTTTTGATGATTCCCATCTTATGTTTGATTTGACTGTCGATTTCTTTTCGAAAGGCCATTGCTCATCCTCGGGCCGAGTTGCGCGTGCCGACTTCCTGTTTGTGCGAGATTTTGTTTTACCCCGAAAATATTGGAGATTTTGTTTTCTGATTTGACCAAATCTTTTCCTTTCCGAGCGTGAATCCCTTAATTTGATTTGATGGAATCTCCACTGACCATGGCGCAGATTTCCTGAGATGATTTGATAAAACCTGTGCTATTTACAATGTAGATTTTCTGACTCGATTTAACATGTCATTCCTTTCACGTGCTCCTTTTTATGTTCTGACTCCTATAAATTAAACTCACTCCCATTTTCATTCTCACGCTCCCCTTCTCGCATAATGAACTGTTCTAATAGTGCTCAAACCTCTGGCCAACGCCGATCCAAGTGCCTAGTAGAGAAGGCTAGGCAAGAAATTCTTCGCCAGCGCAAGATCGCCCATGGAGGTCACAAAGTGGGGGATACTCCAGATGACCCCCTAGTGATCTCGCCAGACAGGCTATACATGTTTTTGGTACCTCCCTCAGGAGAGCTGTATCAACCTTGCAAAAAGGAGCCTCATTCTAACCAGAAGGAAGAGTGGATCATTCATCATCTTTGGCCCCTGATGTAACACCCCGTGTCACGGCCTCTGAATCTGGACTAATTATGGAATTAATTCTGTTAATGTATAACTAAAAAGAATTTAATTGGACAGGAATTCCCATTAATTAATCAGTGTGGTCCACAATGGATCATGGACCCTTATCCTTAATCAAGTCTTTAATCTGTTAGGAATAGGGAAAGTGGGCCTTTACTATTCAGGATATAGTTAGGACTCCTGAATCTATATATATGGGATTAGAAAGAATTTAGAAACCTACCACGATTAATTCTACCACGCGAGACATTCCCCTAGGAAACCTAGCAAAGGAATTCCCCATCGCCGAACCTAGGAATATCAATTGGAAGAGGATCTTAGAGAAGAACCTTAGTAGCCAGGTAACCCATGTCTTACAAAACCTATTTTCCTTGCTATATCTTGATTATTGGCTCCTTTGATAATTATATGTGTGATTCTGTGATTGGGTCTTGATAGAGCCTTGCTTAGGGGTTATGTTGTGTTTATTTGATAATCTTGATGATCCTGATGTTGTGATTGATTATATGTGTGACCTTGTATTTAATTATGTCTAGAGCTTGTCCCTAGGGTTTATATCGTGAATCTCATGTTATGAAATTCTTGGTGTTATTGGGTGGGTTTATGCATGCTCGGGTGTTGAGTCTAGCCTAGGACTTGTCTCTAGGGTTTTGCATATAGATTTCTTGAGGTTCTTGAGGTTCCGGACGCTCCTGAACCGTTATGTGATTGATGTCGAGTCTTGGCATGTTTAGGAATCGTGTTAGAATATAATTGGAATAATTCTTGGTTTAATCTTCGTTAGTTGAATCCGTGATGTTGTTACGTGTCAGAATGTGTTTGGACATGGTTTTGGGTTCCACGAACGAACTCCGAAGCGGGATTTTTACCTTCGTACCAGTGGGGGGTAGGTAGGGGGGGACAAATCCCCACCACCAACCTGCTGCCCGGCTACCTGTATTCCAGCGGGCAGCCGGCGAGCAGTGGCCTGCCCGCCGGCCACCCACCGGCGGGTGGTGTAACACCCCAGATTTTTGAAACTATTAAAACTTATATAATGAAGGTAAATTCTTATTAAATCCCAAACAGAGCAGTACTAAACATAAGAATACATGGTGTTATGCCACATCTGAGCTAGAGAACTCAGATGCACAGGCTAGACTATCTAATTATCCTTAAACAGCATCATTACATCATTATGGCACGCAGGCCGAATATGAAACTATCTATCTAAGCCTTGGGTCCTCAAGCGCGCTCCGGAGCTAATCATATGTGCCTGAAAACCAAATATAGCTGTTCAGCGAATAATGCTGGTAACCCACTCTAACGCGTTGGAATACCGTATAAGTATATATATATATATATATATATATATATATATATATATATATATATATATATATATATATATATAGATATAAGGAAAATCATTTTGAAGCAGGAAGATATATATATATATATATATATATATATATATATATATAGATATATATCTTCCTGCTTCAAAATGATTTTCCTTATATCTATATATATATATATATATATATATATATATATATATATATATATATATATATAGATATAAGGAAAATCATTTTGAAGCAGGAAGATATATCCTAGGAAACTCTAGTTTCAAAACCGGAATAGACTCGAAAGATAGGGATAAACACATTCAACAGTTATAACCAAGCATATAAAGATACTAGCATATATCCTATGGTCACAGGTTCACTTCATCTCATTCATATCATCATTCAATTTGTATCTCATCACACAAGCATACTTTGGTGGCGCCACAGGACCAATCGCATGCCCATACATGAGGGTCAGCGCATATAGCTCTGACACGGCCCCGCAGCACCCTACCTCGTATCGCAACACAAAGGGGTCGATCGCAACCGACCGATGAACCGCAGCTCATCATAATGTTTGATAGCAACCAAACAGTGGACCGCAGCCCAAGAGTGATCATCTGACCGCAGCCAGGAATATGAACGGCAGCTCATGTAAAACGTTTGATCGCAACCAAACGGTGGACCGCAACCCAAGAGTGTAATTCTGACCGCAACCAGCTTCTGAACCGCAGCTCAGGAATAACCAATTTGATCGCAACCAAATTGGGGTATCACGCACACATAACACATAGCAAGCTCATGCAACCCACATTAACACATTGGGGAAAGGGAGCAAAATGTGTAATGAAACATATGCGTGGTCATCCACATACTAGGATTAATCCTAAGGGGTTCATACTTCTTCCACCTAGGCCAATCGGATACCAATTCGACTAGCATGCGATATATAAGACTCATTTAACCTACGAACGGTATTCGAAACATCAACTAGACTTAGGCACGATAAACGGAGTCCATTGGGACACCACGAGGGTCGGGGAAACATCAAACGGGGAAGCCGAAGTCCCAAGTTGGGCAAGTTCCAGCGGGTAGCCGGTGGGTGGAGGATCACCCGCCGGCGACAAGCCTCCGGGCAGCGGGTGCCCAGCAGGTAGTCGCCTGCCCGCTGCCGGTGGCGTCGTATTTCGGGCAGCGGGTAGGTGGCGGGTCCCCCCTACCCCCACCTACCCCCACTGACTCTTTATCAAAATAAACGTCCCGGGATCCTTCGTGGAACCCGAAACCATGCTTAGACACTTTTAAACGCAATTGGTGACACCATGTAGATAATTAATTGATCAAAAGCAAGAATCATATCACACACACATCCTATCATGATTTCTAAGTATAATCAACCCCTGAGCATGCGAATTCCCACCCAAATATATCAAGAATATCACAATACGAATTTCACGATTCATCCTAGGGCTCTAATCATATTTAAATCATCAAGATCATAGTTCATCTTTTAACATCAAGAACATCAAGATTTATCAAGAACATCACATAATCATCAAGAACCTCTTATCATCATCAAGATCCCACATAAAATCATCTCACCAATTATCAAGATCATATCATCAATACCATAAACGATTCATCGAGACACAAGCGTAGAGAAGAAGCCAAGGAAGGAGATTATAGCAAAGAAAATAGGTTTTGTTAAGACATCGGTTACCTCTTAGCCTTAATTAATTTCCTTGGCTATGAAGGGTCTTTCTTTAAGATTTCTCCTTTCTTGATTTCTCCTAAGGGAATTCTTGGAACTTCTTGTGTGGTGAGAGATTATTTGTGGTGTGAGTTCTAGGTGCCTCCTATGCCCCCTATTTATATACCTAAGAGCCCCAATTGGGGTCTAAATACTATGGGCTTGCTAATTCTATTCCTTATAGGACTAAGGAGTTGGTTTTAGGGGTGAGGGTCCATGGATTATGGTGGACCCTTTCTTAGTTGATTAATGGGCTTTAATTCTCTTTTAGGGAAAGTGATTAAATAATTAGTTAGGGTTAGGGTTCGTAACACGGGGTGTTACACTCTCCCCCCCTTACAAGGGCTTCGTCCTCAAAGCCGGTGCGTGGATCCATTCTTTCACCCCTGAGACGTCACGTGCTTTGGCCCCCTGGTTAGGAAATGTGGCCCCCACGTGTCGTTTGTTGTTGGGGTAGAGTGGAACTCGGTGCAGTGGTGTTTGGAAGGGTTTTGGGTCTACCTTGGTTTCCTGCTCCTGAGCTGGATGCCCCACGTGTGCCCAACATGGCCTCGATTGTTGCCACCCTTTGATCTAATGCTCGTGTTGCATGGATTAGGGATGAGAACCCTTCGTCCATGATTTGGTTTTGCCGGGTGAGTTGCGCGAGGATGCGCTCATTGATGGATTCCTCATTTCAGTTCCCTGGATTTCCCCTTTCTCGTGCGGGCGCAGGTGGGTTAGGTTCGCTATCCTCTTCTTGCTCATTTTCCTCTGGTCCCCCACATTCTTGCATTGTCCGCCTTAGCTTTTTGTTGGAGATATCCAGTTGATCAACCAATTCCCTTCGTTCCTCTTCGGGCTTAAGACAAACCTCCTCGAGGGTGATGTATTGCCCCCCTCCGGTGTAGTAGATGTCGTTGCGGCGGAGGTTCTGGGCATTGAAAACCATACCACTTATGGGTTTGATCTCCGTGCGGCTCAAGTCCACTCCCTTTTTCTCCATGATCCAACTTAGGATCATCCCATATGGTAAACTATGCCGGTTGCTAGTCTTGCAAAATTCCATGTGTTTCAACATAAGGGCCGGTAGGTTGAACTTGATTTTGTGTTTTAGGAAGTAGGCAAAAGTACATTCCAGGCTCCTCAAGTCCTTGCATTTGTTGTTTGTGGGAAACAAGCTATCAGTTACAACCATGACTAGTATCTTTTGTTCCGCGGTTAGCCACTTCATGTTAGGACGGGTGGCCGAGGTGAAGCCTTCTTCCTTTCCTAATAGGTACCCGAGGTAATCTGTATACCCCGTGCCTTGGGTACCGATCCACCCCTTCCGGTCGTAGTCTGACACACCCGTGGTGGTCAGTCTTAGCAGTTTGGCCAAGCGGCCCTCGGAGAGCACTATCTCCTTGCCCTGGACTTTAGCGGTGATTTCCAACTTGTCACCCCACTTAACGGCTACCAAGTGGTGGTAGAACTCTTTCCCCAATTCGGGGTATGTGTCCCCTTTGATGGTGAGATACGTATCCAAGAGACCTTGAAATTTGAGCATATCGACCAACTCCGGAGAGAATTGGTCGGGTTCAAGGGCTTTACCTCCGATCACCGTGTAATCGGCGTCGTTCCAATCCGGGGTTCGGATACCAACGGGCTTTTTCGGCATTGTGAGGTCTCCCTAGGTGATGACGTTTCCCCTTTTGGTGACGACTCTTTTCCGGCGAGACTCCAGCGGCACGGGTTTCTCGGCCGCAACGAGGGGCAGCGTTGTGGCGTGGCTCTGGCGGTGGCTCGTCGAGGTAGCGGTGGTCCTAGGCGGAGCTGGCGACGGCAGTGGTGTGTGTTGGCAGTGGGAGGTGTCCGGGTGAGCGACGGGTGGTGGGGGCGTCGCGGGCTGCTTCCGGGGCGGTGACGGTGGCGTGCGGTGGGGCGACGCCGGGGTGGCTGTTGGCGGCTCGGTTGGTGGCGGTGGTTTGGCGGGGTGTTTGTGGTGGTGTTGGGTGGCATCGGGTGTGTTGGTCGGCGGAGAGGTGAGAGGTAGAGAGAGAGAGAGATTGTTGGGGGAAGAAGAAGAAGGGTTTTTTTGATTTGGGGATTTTTGTGGGTTTTAGGGTTTTTGTAGGGGTTTAAGAAGGGAGTGTTCCCTTAAGGTTTTAAGAAACACTTATGGTCTAGTGGTTAAAGGTTTGGTTTTATAAGTGGAAGGTCTAGAGTTTAATCCCCGTTGGTAACATTATCTTCCCTTGTTATGTACCCCTTTTTGGGGCCCTTGTCTGTTTCCTTCCTTTGGCTTTTAGTGGTAAAAGTCTTGACCGATCTTCCTTGTTGGACTTTAGGTGTTTGACTTTGGTGACTCGTGGGTTCTTGGGGCAGACCCGTCCTTTTTCTTATGTTAATATTATTTCGATTTCTCCCTTTTATTTATAATAATTCCGAAGTAACTAAACTAAACAAGTAATTTTACTGTGCGGGTGAATACAGGGGGTCTGCTAATTATCCTAAATAGAACTCGTCTCCTAAATCTTCGTCCGTTTGGGTTGCGGGGTCCTCGTCTTCCGGAGCCATGTTTCCTTCGTCGAGGTTGCCTTCGCTCTCGAGTTCGGCCTGAGTGCGGCTTATGACGAACACCTTTCCGAGAGCACCGTAATTTCCTTGATGGTTCGTGCCCCGTGTTGGCCCATGGTTGTGGGGCGCGATTTCTGGGGTTGAGTGCACTGGAAGGCCTTGTGCCCTTCTCCCCCGCAGTTGAAGCATCGCCAGGGGTTGCCAATGCAATCTTTGCCTCTATGGTCCTTGTTGCATTTTGGGCAAGGGAGGCTCCTTGTATTAGCTTCGTGGTTTCCCAGGGGTGGCCTTTGGCCAGCTTGGTTGCTTGGCCTCGTGTTAGTGTCGTTTCTTGCCCTTTTCATAGGTGGTGCCCCATCCCCCGTGTTCCTTTTACGGATTTGTTCCTGGACCCCATGTTGTAGTAGTTGGATTCGATAGAGATTGGCGGCACTGGAGTAAGCCTCGTTGAGGGTTCGGGGTCCGCTTACGACTAGTGCCTTCCAGGCTTTGAAGTTGAGACCGGATATAAATCTTTCTATCTTGGTTGCTTCTGTGGGGACTAGTTCTGGTGCAAAGCGCGCCAGCTCGAGGAACCGCTTATGGTATTCCACGACGGTAGTCATTCCCTGTTTTAGATGGAGGAACTCTTCGTGCATAGATGCTCTTATGTGTGCTGGGTAGAACCGTTCTCGTAGTCGTGTTTTTAGGTGTTCCCAGTTGAACCCTAGTTCCTGCCTGTAAGTGGGCCCCTCGTGGATCCACCAAAGGTCTGCCTCATGTCCGAAGTAGAACGAGGCTATTTTTACACGACGTTCTTCTGGGCATTCTACCAATCCTGGAATCTTATCGAAGGTCCGAATCCATTATTCAAGGATTGCGGAATCCTCTTCTCCCGAGAAAGTGGGTGGTCGATGATTTGAAACTTGTCGGGCGGTTTCTGAGTTCGTGTTTGATGGAGGTGGTGGGGGTCTATTGTTGCGGAGAGCTACGTCGCTCAGTGTCTGGGCGACTTGTGTTAGTTGTTGTAGAGTTTGAGCCAGGGGATCGTGTGTGGTGGGTTTCGGAGTTCTTGATTGTCTTCTGTTTGGTGCCATGCTGCTGGTTTACTGGGCCAATGTTTATAGTAATGTTGAGTTAGAGTTTTGTACCCTTACCTTGATGCGATAAGCGAATGGGAGAGTTCTTTTAATTTAAACAAGAGTGAGGGGGTTATGTGATGGTGGGTATACTCACAATCTCACCACGCGTCCTAAGTTTCCTGAGTCCTATGTACTTAAATACCTAGAGTTCAAGCTTAGTGTCTTAAAGTCTGGTCTTAAAGGTCTTATCCTAGGGTCAAACTTAGGTTCTAATACCAACTGTAACACCCCAGATTTTCGAAACTTTTAAAACTTATATAATGAAGGTAAATTCTTATTAAATCCCAAACAGAGCAGTACTAAACATAAGAATACGGGGTGTTATGCCACATCTGAGCTAGAGAACTCAGATGCACAGGCTAAACCATCTAATTATCCTTAAACAACATCATTACATAATTATGGCACGCAGGCTGAATATGAAACAATCTATCTAAGCCTCGGGTCCTCTAGCGCGCTCCGGAGCTAATCATCTGTGCCTGAAAGCCAAATATATCTGTTCAGCGAATAATGCTGGTAACCCACTCTAACGCGTTGAAATACCGTATAAGTATATATATATATATATATATATATATATATATATATATATATATATATATATATATATATATATATATATATATATATATATATATATATATATATATATATATATATATATATATATATATATAAAAGGAAAATCATTTTGAAGCAGGAAGATATATCCTAGGAAACTCTAGTTTCAAAACCGGAATAGACTCGAAAGATAGGGATAAACACATTCAACAGTTATAACCAAGCATATAAAGATACTAGCATATATCCTACGGTCACAGGTTCACTTCATCTCATTCATATCATCATTCAATTCGTATCTCATCACACAAGCATACTTTGGTGGCGCCACAGGACCAATCGCATGCCCATACATGAGGGTCAGCGCATATAGCTCTGACACGGCCCCGCAGCACCCTACCACGTATCGCAATACGAAGGGGTCAATTGCAACCGACCGATGAACCGCAGCTCATCATAATGTGTGATCGCAACCAAACAGTGGACCGCAGCCTAAGAGTGATCATCTAACCGCAGCCGGGAATATGAACCGCAGCTCATGTAAAACGTTTGATAGCATTCCAAGAGTGTAATTCTGACCGCAGCCAACTTTTGAACCGCAGCTCAGGAATAACCAATTTGATCGCAACCAAATTGGGGTATCATGCACTCATAACACATAGCAAGCTCATGCAACCCACATTAACACATTGGGGAAAGGGAGAAAAACGTATAATGAAACCTATGCGTGGTCATCCACATACTAGGATTAATCCTAAGGGGTTCATACTTCTTCCACCTAGGCCAACCGGATACCAATTCGACTAGCATGCGATATATAAGACTCATTTAACCTACGAACGGTACCCGAAACATCAACTAGACTTAGGCACGATAAACGGAGTCCATTGGGACACCACGAGGGTCGGGGAAACATCAAACGGGGAAGCCGAAGTCCCAAGTTGGGCAAGTTCCAGCGGGTAGCCGGTGGGTGGAGGATCACCCGCCGGCGACAAGCCTCCGGGCAGCGGGTGCTCGGTGGGCAGTCGTCTGCCCGCTGCCGGTGGCGTCGTATTTCGGGCAGCGGGTAGGTGGCGGGTCCCCCCTACCCCCACCTACCCCCCGCTGACTCTTTATCAAAATAAACGTCCCGGGATCCTTCGTGGAACCCGAAACCATGCTTAGACACTTTTAAACGCAATTGGTGACACCATGTAGACAATTAATGGATCAAAAGTAAGAATCATATCACACACACATCCTATTATGATTTCTAAGTATAATCAACCCCCGAGCATGCGAATTCCCACCCAAATATATCAAGAATATCACAATACGAATTTCACGATTCATCCTAGGGCTCTAATCATATTTAAATTATCAAGATCATAGTTCATCTTTTAACATCAAGAACATCAAGATTTATCAAGAACATCACATAATCATCAAGAACCTCTTATCATCATCAAGATCATCACGATCCCACATAAAATCATCTCACCAATTATCAAGATCATATTATCAATACCATAAACGATTCATCGAGACACAAGCATAGAGAAGAAGCCAAGGAAGGAGATTATAGCTAAGAAAATAGGTTTTGTTAAGACATGGGTTACCTCTTAGCCTTAATTAATTTCCTTGGCTATGAAGGGTCTTTCTTTAAGATTTCTCCTTTCTTGATATCTCCTAAGGGAATTCTTGGAACTTCTTGTGTGGTGAGAGATTATTTGTGGTGTGAGTTCTAGGTGCCTCCTATGTAGAGCCGTCAAAAATGGGTTTTACCCACCAGGTCGACCCGTCCCGTACCGCCGTAGGTAGGGGACGGGTTCTTCAAATTTTGATCCGCCTGGAGGCGGGCTTTTTAGCCCGTCCCGCTTGGGTCACGGGTCCAGGCAGGGCGGGGCGGGCGGGTCACGGGTTTAGCCCGCGACCTGCTAATACATATATATTTTGTATATATATTTAGTATTTAATACATGTTATTTTGGTTTGTGTAATTGTGTTAGTGTGTTATAACTTATAAGATTATAGATTTAAAGGAATACAATACTAGGTAGTGTTACTGTACGTCTATACAATGATTCTTTTTTTTTTTTTTTTTTAAGGATATTGTACAGTGATTTAAAAAAAAAAAATTAACACAGTGAAAAAATTGATTGGCGGGCTAGCCCGCCCCGCCAGCGGGCTTTGGCATGGCGGGGCGGGCCGGCCACATTCTAAGCCCGCTAAGAGGCGGGCTTTTTAACCCGTCCCGCTACGAGGACGGGCTTTGGTGTGTTTTGGCCCGTCCCGCCCCGCGAGACCGTTTCGACGGCTCTATTCCTATGCCCCCTATTTATATACCTAAGAGTCTCAATTGGGGTCTAAATACTATGGGCTTGCTAATTCTATTCCTTATAGGACTAAGGAGTTGGTTTTAGGGGTGAGGGTCCATGGATTATGGTGGACCCTTTCTTAGTTGATTAATGGGTTTTAATTCTCTTTTAGTGAAAGTGATTAAATAATTAGTTAGGGTTAGGGGTCGTAACACGGGGTGTTACAGGTGGTCCACCACCCACCGCCCACCCACTGGAAAGTGGGTGTGTGGTGGGATGTTTTCCCCCGTTTGACATCTTCCTGTGTCCCGTTGTGCCCCGTTGTACCCCGTTTGATGTTTATGAGTCTCGTATGATGTTTTGTGTACCGTTCTAGGAATTTATGTGTAGTTCGTATCATTGTCATTATGTCTTGATTATTATTGTTGATTTAATGTTGATTGATTGGATGATGATGAGTGTTGTGATCATTGCGCAATGATTGATCTGACTGATGAGAATGAGATTGTGATTGGTGGAAATGAATTATTGGCGGAAAGCACAACGAGTGCTCGGTTATCGTGCTAAAGGCACGGACCACCCCTTAGACTTATTGGTTAAAGGCTTGGGTCAGGGTATAAGTGTCGCGGTATCATGTTAGAGCTATATGCGCTGACCCCTTGGTAATGGTGCTAGAGGCACGGACCATGCGAATGACACTTTGGTGCTACCATGTTGGTGGTTACGGAGTGGGGCATGTAGTTGCTCCGGAGGAATAAGGGAGGCGATATAAGGGTGGCCTGGAGGTACAGGTTGGAACTGATATAAGGATGGAGAGGAGGAAAGGTTGGAAGATGGTTTGTGTGCTTTGATGATTACTTGCTAATTGATGATCATTAAATCCCGTTGCTTGCCTTTAATTGTTAATTATGTGCTCACCTGTTTATTATACCTTGTAAAAGTAGGACGCATGTTAGTGGTATTCGTAATGTTGATCCGTTGCCATATTCTGAGTCCTGATCTTGATTTGAAAGCTAGTGTTGCCTAAGACTATATATGTATTCCATTTTCAAAATGGTTTCCTATATTTATATTTATTGTACTTAACGCGTGGGAGTGGGTTACGCAGCATTATTCGCTGACGGTTGCTATGTTATGTTTTTCAGGTAATGACCATTTGCTGAGGAGCGCGCTAGATGGACTCGTAGACTTAGTCTAGTTAGTCCTAGCTGTGGTAGTTGGTCTGCGTGCCATGGTTTGTAATTGTTTATCGACTTATGGATTTCACCTGCCTGGATAGTCTTAGCCTGTGCATCTAGGTTCTCAAACCTAGGTGTGGCATAACACCTCGACGATTATGTTTAGTTTATGCTCTGTTTGGATAGTTATTATTAGTCTGCCTTTACTTTATAAGTCTTTAAATGCTTTAAAAATTAGGGGTGTTACACCTGGCCTGGCATCCAACGTCGTCGCTCTCCTCCGAGGGGATGGTGATGTGGCTCCGTCCACATTGGTTTCAGAACTTCCCCTTCGGAGTTATCGAGGTGAGACGCCCTTAACCTTCGTCCCGGAGCAACTGGATTCGCCCTTTGCTGCGCTTCCCGACTCGTCTATGCCAAGCTTGCTGGAAGGCACGACATGTGACACCCCCTTTTTTCTAAACTCTAGAGCCCATACATTAATCAAACAAGATAGAATGTAATCACAAGATTATCATAATCTAATGTAGATTTCAAACTTAAAACTGAGGGGCATGTTACCGCCATAATTACCCACTCTTGGATAACTACACAGGCTAAACAAAAGCTACTAAATACTCGATACATACTCATAAAAATATCTGAAAAGGGGAAACAACCCCGATGTCTACACACCAACAAAATAACTGAAGTCATGCTACATCTAAAGTCAACATGGTCTAACATCAAAAGGGAAAATACTAAACTAGCCTCAAACATAGGATATAGAGCTACACACTACTATAATGCGCGCTCTCAAGATGAACTGGGACCACCTGAAAGGGGTTATAAAAGCACATAGGAAAATAAACCCGTTAGCATATAATGCTTAGTATAAAGCCACTCAACCCTGTAACATACTATAGATATAGGTTGGAAAACGTTTTGCATTCATACACATTATCAAGTATGAACATAAGCAATCAAGACACTCAGTCAAAAGATTTCAATAAATATACTTATATACTTCTATATGCTCAACAACCTATATTCTCATGTCAACAGGCATTAACTCATAACACATACTTGTGCACATACATGTACTGAAAATAGATACAAATCTTCTATAAGGCTATTATACACTTCTTGCAATCATATTGATACTTTAAAGATAGATATTGACATGAACTAATGCTAACAGATAAGATCATGCTTTCATGCTAATACACAAGCAATGAATGATACTCCACTTCTCAAATACTCAAGATAAGACATATGCTATGCCATGATATGCTTCTATAACTGAAGATATGATTATATATATATATATATATATATATATATATATATATATATATATATATATGTACATATATATATATATGTACATATATATATATATATATATATATGTATGTACATATATATATATGTATGTACATATATATATATGTATGTACATATATATATATATATGTACATATATATATATATATATGTATGTATATATATATATATATGTATGTATATATATATATGTATGTATATATATATATATATGTATATATATATATGTATGTATATATATATATATACATACATATATATATACATACATATATATATATATATATATATATATATATATATATATGTATATATATATATATACATACATACATACATACATACATACATACATACATACATACATACATACATACATACATATATATATATATATATATATATATACTTATACTCTCAATCTTTATATAAAAAGAATACTTTTCTGTGGAGGATCTTTGTTGACTCACTTTTCTCTTCTTTCTTACTTTCTTTCTTGCTTTCTTTCTGAACTCGTGGGGAGGTAGGAACTTCACGAATCGTGAATGGACCTATCCGGGCTCGGCAATCTAGCCAGCCTAATACTCATCTCGCCCACAGAACCGGTACTCTTATAACTCTGTAGAATCAGGTATCGTACCTTCAGTGTGCACACCCCCTAACTAGGATTCCAAGCCTAGCGGGTATTATCGAACCTAGAAACTTGGGAATATCAACCAAGTTACTTCTAAAAATAAACTGTCGGTCTTCTGACTGTTTCTTTCTCTTCTCATAACTTCTTTCTTTCTCTTTTCTTCCGATGGGATATAGTCCTAACGGGAACCTCCAAAACATAGATTTTTCTCACTTTATATAATAGATATATATCACATGCAACTTCTTTTCTCATGCTAGTAATCTAGACATCATGCAAGCATCTCAATGCACATAAATATCTCATATAACTTCTCTTTCTCATTTTGGAAATCTAATTATCATGCAAGCTTCTCAATGCATATATATATAGATTTTACGAAATAGATATAAGGATTTGAAAATAGCTTAGGGCTTCACTTTAAGCCTTCTATTGCAATAATCTTTAAAATTGGCAAAATAGACTTTTCAATGCAAAGTTTGGTAAACAGTGACTTATGCAAGAAATCTCAATAATCTCATCAATTCTACTATTCATGAGCTAAGCAATGCAATTAGCACATTTAATCAAATAATTCTTGTAAGCAAATGCCAATCTGATGCGTCATAACTTTGAACTCAAAAGCTAAACAAATACTCAGGGGCCAATTTCATACTTGTCTGTTAATCATGCTTTTACTGAAAAATCATACAAATACAACTCATACTAGCGTGTCGTAACGAGCTCGAGTGTCCGAGCCTAGGGGGCCCACGAAACCCGGTTCGAAACAACACATAGTTGAGCCTCAAAGGGCCCGGCCTCTCCTCAAAAGTTTATGATTTTATATATAAATATACTTTTAAACGTAAATAACCCTTCAAACCCAAATAATATTTTATATACTCCAAGATAATATCCCAAAGGTTGAAGTTGCTTAATTGGAAAAAACCCTAATTATTAACTATATATGGGATTAGGGGTTTAAAACTTACCTTAAACAATTTTATCAAAGCATAACAACCTCAAACTAAAACCAAAAGGACTGATATTAGCTGAGGGAATCAATCCCAAGCCTAACACAATACACATTAGTACTCAGACCAATGAGCTACCACAGATCATTATAATGAATTAGTGGGCTACCACAGATCATTGTGATGGAATTAGCCTAGTTCCCATTATGATGAAATGGTACTCAGACCAGCCCGGAATTAGCCTAGTTCCCATTATGATGAAATGGTACTCAGACCAGTGGGCTACCACAGATCATTGTGATGAAATTAGCCTAGATCCGTCACTAAGGTCCGTGGGTACAGATCATTGTGATGAAATTAGCCTAGTTCCGTCACTAAGGTCTGTGGGTGCATCACGGAACTACTCTTAGTTCCGTGACTTGCTCTTTGCTGCATTCTGCTCTCTCGACGTCAACACAATGATACCCAAAATTCCACAGAAAATCAAATAGCTTTACAACATCAAATATCATACATTTCATCGTTCTAAATAGGGGTGAGAAAAATATCGGTTAACCACTAACCGATAACCGAACCGACCGAAAAAATCGGTTATCGGTCGGTTTCGGTTATTAATTTTTTTAAAAAATCGGTTTTTCGGTTATTTTACGGTTTTTGTGATTCGGTTATCGGTTGGTGACCAATAACCGAATATATATATATATATATATATATATATATATATATATATATATATATATATATATATTATGAGGCGGGTTCAGGTGCGGCAGTGTCTTACGGTGCGGTTATTTCTTACGGTGCGGTAACACCAATAGTTCACCAAATATGCACCATCAACGTTAGGAAATACACCACACAAAACAGAGTAAACAGAGCCCTGCATCACCAAACACACACCATTAGGTGTGAGTAAAAACACCATACACTATTCGGAAATACACCATTGGGGGTGGTGAGTTATATGATGTATTTTTTTGAGTCTGTGGTGTATTTTGTGATGTTTTATTACATTTCATTGGGGTGTGTTTTTATTACACTGTTGGTGCATATTGTTAACACTGTTGGTGTATTCTGGAATTTGACCGCACCGCCGCACCGTAAGACCCCGCCGCATATGAGCGCTCTTCTATATATTATAGTATATATCTAAATTATACATTTATACATAGTATACTGCCAAAGGCCCAAGGCCATTCATTAAGATTTAGCCCAATACAAAACATAACAAAATGACTACTCACTCAAAATCTCAAATTCTCATTACTGTACTCCACCACTTTGATCTCCACGTCGACGATCTAACCCTAAATCCCTAATCGCCTAATCTTCTCCGCTTCAGCAGTTCAGCGCTTCTCTACTTCTCCAATCTCCGTTCTCCTCGACTCCACGAGACCACGAAGGTACGAATTACACAGTCCACACTCGTCTTCTCCAATCCTCACCCCTATCCACGAGACCACGACTCCACTCCACCCCTACGCGTCTACGCCTCACGCCGACACGCTATCCGGCTTCCACCCTCGGCGTCACTTCGGTCAGGCTGTTGCTCCCTCACTGCCTCACGCCCTCCGGCCTATACTTGATTGCTTCTCCCGTTCTCCGTCCTCCGAGTTCTCTGACAGTCCGGCGCAAACAGTGTGCTGTGTATATGTGAATTATTGATATTTGGCATTTTGAATTGGTATTAATTGTTGAATTAGTATTTTGATTTTTGGAGATTATTGATATGGTATAACAGAATATGTATTAATTGTTGAATTGTTTGTATTATTGAATATGTTCTGTAATTTCGGTTTTTCGGTAATCGACCGAAACTAATCGAAACCGAGGATCGGTTTTTTCGGTCGGTAATAGAATTACATTCGGTCGGTTTCGGTCGGTTACGGACTTTAAAAATCTTTGTCGGTTTTTCGGTAGGTTATGTAACTGACCGACCGTTTGCTCACCCCTAGTTCTATATATATAGACACACAGACACACACACATGAACAACTAAATCACATAACTTAGGGCAAAATACTAGATTTGGGAATCCATGGGTTATACTTGTTCTAGCCAAATCGATTCCTAAGCTCATCCCCTAAGCTTTATCTTCTTCCACCATCTCCATTTCTCAAGCAAGCCACCACATAAAGCCAAACAAACACATCTAGCTTAGATAACCTCATCTTAAAAACAAGCTAACAAAATGAAATGGGAAGAGAGAAGGAGAGAAGATATCTTACCAAGTCTTGAGCCTAGGGCTTGGGGAGAAGAGGAAGAAGTCTGAGAGAGGGCTATGCATGAGAGAGAGATAGAGAGCTATGCATGAGAGAGAGAGAGAGAGAGAGAGAGAGAGAGAGAGAGAGAGAGAGAGAGAGACTTGAGATGTTAGCTGTTGAAATGACGGTGAAAATGAATAGAATATCTACACTAAGGATGCTTAAATAGTAGGGCACAAAACCCTAGGGAAAACTGATGGGAATTTTTGGCCAAGTGAGGGCCAACTTGGTCATTTCGCGATTAAAATCTCGGTTATAATTTTGGGTCCAAAGTTGGGTCGAGTTAGGATAAAAATAGGTTTCTAAATTTTTAGGAATAAAATAGATTCATTTGAAAGAATATTCCTAAGCCAAAACACTTGAAGGAGTAAAAATAATTATTTTGGAATTTTATAAAATAGAATTTAGGAAAATAAATTTTGGGTTGTCACACGACCCCTCTTGGCCTTCCGTGGTATGCCGAAGATAAGGCTTGAGCCTCTTCACCACTTCCGCCTTCATCCTTCTTGTCTGGACGACTAGGAGGATGTGTGTTTGGTTTCCCTTATACGGTACTTTGTGAAGTTTCCTGTTGTTTACTTTAGTCCACTTCTCGCACCGTGCGGTTACACACCTTTATTTCAATAAAAAATAACCATTCTGTGGATGGAAGGCTTTTATTTTTCTTTTTCCACCCCTTTTCTTTTTGGACTTTTGGCTTTTGAGGCACCTGCCCCTCAAGATTTTGTCCCATGGTGTCATCTTTATTCGCTAGGTGAACGGGTCGACTCCCTTCGAGACTCGATCTCCTGGTGTCACCTTTGTTCGCTAGGTGAACAGGCCGACCCCCTTCAAGGCTCGGTCTTCTGGTGCCGCCCTTATTCGCTAGGTGAATGGGCCGACTCCCTTCAAGACTCGGTATTCCTACTAAGTCCAAATCCAGATGCGGAAGTCTTAGGGCTTTTATCGTCTGACGCCTTGAGTGATGGGCTGACCATGCTTTGAGATCCGGCCTTTTTTGGCCCGTTAGGCTACGACGTGGGTACTAGCCCTAAGACTATAAACCCTAGGGCTCCTGTGACATGTCAGGTTGAAACCCTAGACGTCTCTTCATCTCTGCCACTTCGATTTTCGAGGCGCCTTGACTTCCTCTTTGAGCCCGTCCGATCATCTCCACGTGTCATCATCTGTGAGCCCGTCTCTTCCCATAAAAAAAAGACTCATTTTCATTTTCTCCTTCCTACTTTTCCCCCGCTTTTTGGCCTTCCAAATTCCTTTTCGTCTTTTCTGTCTTAAAGCATCCCCAGTGACTCCTTCGCCTCCGATCAACCTCCGGCGATTCTCAGGTTGGTTCTTCCCTCCTTTAAGTTATGTCTACCTCTCCTTCTTCTTCGAGTCAGGCGGAGGCTTCATCTGGCCAAAGCCCGTCTTCCTCTCGTTCTCGCCGGACAGAAGAAACTTCTTCCTCCCCGCCGGCGTTAGGCGGGCCTCTAGCTCTTTTGAACCTTTATCCACTCCGGTTAAGTGTCAATCGCAGATTACTGCAAAGGAGCTCGAGTTGGAACGACACCTGCTTGGTCCTTCTGCTGAGATCTGTAAACCTAGGGGGCGAGATATTTTTGACCCATCGAAGGGTCATATTGGGATACAGCTCCACTCGGTTCGTTTTGGGTTCCGAGTCCCACTCTATCCTTTCATTTCCCTCTTCTGTCGCTATTTCAACATTGTTCTGGGCAACTTTTGCCCAATTTTCATCGCCTATTGACTTGCTTCCTGACCCTTTGCTATTGGACGGGTTACGAGCCGACCATAAATCTGTTCCGCCAAATCTATGCGGTAAATAAGGTCCGCAAAAACTATCACAGCTTTATTCAAGTATTCCATTAAAAAATGAAAGCCCTACTTCTTTTTTTGTTCGACTGATTCCTCCTTTTCCCCTCTTCGACTTTCCTACCGCTTGGTCGTCCTCCCTTTTCATGTTGAATACTCGGCGACCATGTTACTCCGTGGAAGTCATCGAGGCTTAGAGAAGGCAGGCCTCCTACTTGTCGGAGTGGCCACCGCAGGTAGTTTGGCGAATCTTCCCTTCCCCCCTTTTTGTGTTAAGTTCTGTCTTTAGGTATCTGATTCAACCTCCTTTGCACCTTTTTTCTTTTCTTATGCAGGCAACAACGAATCCGACCCTTAGACATCCACGGAGGGTGCTCAACTAGTCGAGGAAGAAGTTGAAATGACCAGATCCTCTCTCGCACCGGATTTCCCTACCGACTCCCTTATGGCCGACCGCTATGCTAAGTTACGCCAATGAGCTCTGCCGAGTAGTCAGTGTGACACCCCATAAATCTAAATACTAATCGAGGATTAATTGAAGAATTAATCCAAGTTTCTTTGCTAATCCATTTCTAAAAATCCTGAAATTTGATAGTCGAGGGACTAGATTTTGACTAGTCAGTTAAGTCAAATGCGTGTATGATCCGTTTAGAGCATGATCTTGTGGTGATGCATGTTTAGAGCTTGTTTTTAGGTTTCTTGAATGCCATTGCTTGGCTATTTCTTGGGTTCAAGTCATATCATTTTTGTGTGTGAGATTTTGGGTGTTTTTGGACTTGGACTTGACATTGGTGATGAAAATTCCCGAAGGAATTTGTGGAGTACAGGTTGTACCCCACGGGCGGAACGGCGGGCAGTGGCCTACCCGCCGCCCCACCCGTGGGGAACATGGCTTTTGTGGGGTGTACCCCGCGGGCAGACCCACGGGTGGGGGTCCACCCGTGGCCCCACCTGCGGGGTACATTGTTGGCGATGTGGGGGGATTTGTTCCCCGTGATTCTTTATTCCCTGTATTGATGTTTTGACCTCCTGTTGTTGATTTATTGGGCTATTTGTGAGTCTTCTTGATGTTTCATATGTCTAGAATGGTGTGTTAGGAATCCATGTAGGATTTGGTGTCTTGAATCGTGCTAAGGGTCCAACTTTGTGATTCGTTGGGTTAATGTGAGTCTTGAATGTTCTTTGGAACTAATTTTCGTTTACCCGTTTGATAAACATGCTAGTTTGATGTTGATATGCTAGTATGTGTGGTTCGTTCCTTCTTATTGGGATTGGCAACTTGTGTTGACAATCATTTGGTGTTGGATTGTAATCCTTTGTTGTTGAGTATGGTCTCATGTCTTTGTTGTGATCTCTTGATTGATTCTTATGGTGTGATCGTATGCAAATCGTTGTATCCTTTGTTGATACTTGATTGAGGCTATTGTTGAGTCTTAGTCTTCTTGATGATGATGTTGACTATGTGTGACTATGATTGAGATTGGCGGTTTTGTTACTTGAGCTTTGCTCATGAGTTCGACGGTTTTGTGATAATGATATTTAATGGTACCCTCATGTACTGAGAGTTCGGCAGGTGGGGGGGGGGGGGGCGACGGTCCCCGGAGGTAAAAGGTTGGACTCAGAAGTACAGGGTGGCACTAGGAGGTAACGATTGGAACTGTGATAAGGCCAGGGGTAGCTATAAGGTTGGAACAGGGTATAAGGTTGGAAGTTGAAAGTTGAAAGTTGGTACTTGGTACCATGAATCTTGTGACATGATTATGTCATTGTGTGATTGTATGATTCCTTTGCTTATGAGCATGTCTTGATGTACTTTACCGTGTGAATGGTATATTACATCCTGAGTTGTGTTGTCTATTATGTTTGTGGTCTTGTTGTTGTTATGAGGTTGTTGATCCTCGTTCTTATTGAGAGTGTAATGGTCTTTGATGTTGACTTCCTTCCTTGGTTTTAAAATGATATATATGGTATTCCTCAGTTTCAAATGACTTTGATTATATCTATCTATACTATGCTATTTAACGCGTATTAATGGGTTACCAGCATTATTCGCTGACCGGGTGTTATCCCATGTTTTACAGGTTTTGAGTAGATGCCGAGCGTGCTAGATGTGGACGCTAGATATAGTAGCTCCCATGCTTAGACGTTTATCTTTTAGTGGCCTGTGTGCCTAGACTTATGCTGTTTGATGACTTTGATAGTTTTAGCCTGTGCACCCATGGTTTATGTGTGTGGCATAACATCTTTCCGATTTTAATTAACTTCCGATGTTGATTACCTTAATGATTAGTTGTTTATCGTCTGAATTTAAGTTTTAAAAAGTTGGTAAAATTGGGGGTGTTACAGTTGGTATCAAAGCCTAGGTTTGAGCCTAGGATGTTAAGAGTTTGACTTTAAGAAGCTAAGTGTGAATTAAGACCATAAGTTGACCTTTAAGTGCCTAAGTGTTAGGACTTAAGATTTTTAGGACGCGCGGTGAGTTGTGAGTTTGTTTATTGTTTGCTATGTTTATCATGTTGCTCTTGTTTAGTTTGGCTTCCTCGTCTTTAGCGCCGGGTAAGGGTGCGCAGTTTCCTTGTGTCTTGCCGTAACCGTGTTGTTTCTGTAGAATCTCGCCATGGCTCCGCCTCGTTATCGAGCAGCTGGCTCAGAACCTGCAGCATCTGAACAAACGATGCAGACGTTGAGCGACACTGTAACACCCCTTAAATTTCAAGATATTTAAAACCTATAAAATAAAGTCTAATCTCTTATTAATTCTCAAACAAAGCATAAACTAGACAAAGTAGTCGGGGTGCTATGCCACATCTGAGCAGGAGAACTCAAATGCACAGGATAAACTAGCTAACAAAGCATAAACCATAACTAATATCCAAATACAAATCGAGGCACGCAGGCCATCTCATCCAGGCTAGAACAATCTAAACTAAGTCCACGAATCCACTAGCGCGCTCCGAAACTACTCACTGTCCCTGAAAAACATTCGGTGTAACAACCATCAGCAAATAATGCTGGTAACCTGTAACACCCCGAAATTTTGAAACTTTTAAAACTTATATAACAAGGGTAAATTCTCATTAAATCCCAAAAGTATGCATAAGATACGGGGTGCTATGCCATACCTGAGTTAGAGAGCTCAGGTACACAGGCAAACTAACTAAAATCCTCAAAGTAAAGTCAGTACATGAGCATGGTACGCAGGCCGAGAAAGGGAAACTAGTTACTCTACGCTTCAGGACTCTAGCGCGTTCCGGTGTCTACTCGTCTATGCCTGAAAGCCAAATATATCTGTTCAGCGAGAGATGCTGGTAACCCATAGATAGATATATATAGATATACGAAAATCATTTCGAAGCAGGAAGATATATACTTAAGAGACTCTAGTTTTAAAACAAGGAATGGACACAACAAGTAGGGTAAGCACAATAATTAGTGATAACAGTTAAGAAGAATCATCATAAAGAATACGCAACTAAAGTCACAGTCTATGCCCGCATTAAACATCATTCTAATCATCATTCAATCATCATTCAATCATAAATTGTGACACTCAATCATACTGCTCTGGCGCCACGGGACCAATCGTTTAACACCCCGTCTTACGGCCCCTAAAACCAATTAATCATTTAATTATTTACCCAAAAGAAAGGACTAAATTCCAATAATTAATTAGGAAAAGGCCCACCATAGTCCATGGGCCCTTATCCCTAAACCCAATCCCCTAGTCCTAGAAGGAATAGAACTAACCCTAATTAGGGACTCTTAGGTATATAAATAGGGGGCATAGGAGGCACCTAGAACCCACACCACAATAATCTCTCACCACAGAAGAAGTTCCAAGAATCCCCCTAGGAGAAATCAAGAAAGAAGGAATCTTAAAGAAAGACCCTTCATAGCCAAGGAAATTAATTAAGGCTAAGAGGTAACCCATGTCTCAACAAAACCTATTTTCCTTGCTATAATTATCTTCTTTGGCATCTTCTCTATACTTGTGTCTAGATGAATCGTTTTTGATATTGATGATATGTTCTTGATGATTATGAGATGATTTTATGTGTGATCTTGATGATCTTTATGATGATAGGAGGTTCTTGATGATTATGTGATGTTCTTGATGAATCTTGATGTTTTGATGATTAAAAGATGAACTATGATTTTATTGATTTGAATATGATTAGAGCCCTAGGATAAAATTGGGAATTCCGTATTGTGTTATTCTTGATATAATTGGGTGGGATTTCGCATGTTCGGGTGTTGATTATGTTTAGAAGTCATGATAGGATATGTGCTATATGATTCTTGCTTTTGATCCGTTAATTGTCTACGTAGTGTCATCAATTGCATTTAAAAGTGTCTAAGCATGGTTTCGGGTTCCACAACGGATCCCAGGACGTTTATTTTGATAAAAAGTCAGTGGGGGGTAGGGGGACCTGCCACCTACCCGCTGCCCGAGAAGGGCGTCGCCGGCAGCGGGCAGCCGGCGGGCAGGCGACTGCCCGCCGGGCACCCGCTGCCCGGAGACTTGTCGCCGGCGGGCCGGCGGGTGGTCCTCCACCCACCGGCTACCCGCTAGAAATTGTCCAACTCAGGACTCCGGCTTTCCCGTTTGATGTTTCCCCGACCCTCGTGGTGTCCCAACGGACTCCGTTTATCGTGCCTAAGTCTAGTTTGATATTTCGGATACCGTTCGTAGGATAAATGAGTCTTATTTATATCGCATGCTAGTTGAATTGGTATCCCGTTGGCCTAGGTGAAAGAAGTATGAACCCTTTAGGACTATTCCTAGCTTGTGGATGACCACGCATAGGTTTCTTTATACGTTTTCTTCCCTTTCCTAATGTGTTAATATGAGTTGCATGTGCTTGCTATGTGTTATGTGTGCATGATACCCCAATTTGGTTGCGATCAAATTGATTATTCCTGAGCTGCGGTTCAGAAGCTGGCTGCGGTCAGAATTACATTCTTGGGCTGCGGTCCACCGTTTGGTTGCGATCAAACGTATTACATGAGCTGCGGTTCATATTCCTGGCTGCGATCAGATGATCACTTTTGGGTTGCGGTCCACCGTTTGGTTGCGATCAAACGTTTTACATGAGCTGCGGTTCATATTCCTGGCTGCGGTCAGATGATCACTTTTGGGCTGCGGTCCACCGTTTGGTTGCGATCAAACGTTTTACATGAGCTGCGGTTCATATTCCTGGCTGCGGTCAGATGATTACTCTTGGGCTGCGGTCCACTGTTTGGTTGCGATCAAACATTATGATGAGCTGCGGTTCATCGGTCGGTTGCGATCGACCCCTTCATATTGCGATACGAGGCAGGGTGCTGCGGGGCCGTGTTAGAGCTATATGCGCTGACCCTCATGTATGGGCATGCGATTGGTCCTGTGACGCCACCAAAGTATGCTTGTGTGATGAGATGCGAATCGAATGATGACGTGAATAAGATGAAGCGAATTTGTGACCATAGGATATATGCTAGTATCTTTATATGCTTGGTTATAACTGTTGAATGTGCTTATCCCTATGAGTCGACTCTATTTTTGGTTTTAAAACTAGTGTCTCCTATGTATATATCTTCCTGCTTCCAAATGGTTTTCGTATATCTATATATATCTATCTATAGTGTATTTCAACGCGTTGGAGTGGGTTACTTGCATCTCTCGCTGAATAGATATATTTGGCTTTCAGGCACAGAGGAGTAGACACTGGAGCGCGCTAGAGATTTGGAGCGTAGAGTAGATAGTCTCCCTTTCGGTCTGCGTGCCATGCTTATGTATTTACATTATTGAGGATATTAGTTAGTTAGCCTGTGCACCTGAGCTCTCTAGCTCAGGTGTGGCATAGCACCCCGTACTCTACTATATTGTGTTTTGGGATTTAATGAGAATTTACCTTTATTGTATAAGTCTCAAAAGTTTTAAAATGTCGGGGTTTTACAAATCTCATGCACCAAACAAGAGGGTTAATGCGTATAGCATTAACACGGCCCCGCAGCACCCTACCTCATACCGCGGCATGAAGGGAGTTGATCGCAACCAACCCATAGAGGACCGCTGACGAACTCAACGTCGGACCACAATCCGACACACCACTGACGCGCACAGTCGGGGGACCGTGATCCCCTTTACAAGGGGGGACTTGCAACCCTACGCACCGTCGATGCGTACAGTCGGTGGACCGTAGCGGATCAAACCCGACACACCGCTAAGCTAGACTCAGTCGGTGGGTAAAGATCCTCAGAGACTACGGCCCTACACACCGCTATCCCATCATTCAGTGGATCGCAGCCAGCCGTAGCCCTACACACAGCCTGATTACTCAGGTCGGTGGACTACAGCCTTCATCGGCTTATTGGCCCTACACACTGCATGGCGCGTCCAGGTCGGTGGGTCATATCACCGAGGCCCATATTTAGACCTGTAGTCCAAGAAGTGAATCAATTTGGCCTTAGCCACTTCTGAGCCTTTAGCTCAGGAACAATCCATTTGGCCTTCAGCCACTTCCAAACCTTTAGTTCGGGAACAATCCATTCGGTCTTCAACTGACTTCCGAACCTTTAGTCCGGGAACAATCCATTCGGTCTTCAACCGACTTCCGAACCTTTAGTCTGGGAACAATCCATTCGGCCTTTAGCCGACTTCCGAACCTTAGTCCAGGAACCACCCAATTGGCCTATAGCCAAAATGGGGGATCATGCAACACATAACAGATAGGAGCACGTAATAGCATATTGGGAGGGGAAAGACATATAAATAAACTTACGTGTGATCATTCACATACTAAGAATAGTCCTAAGGGTTCATACAACTTCCACCTAGGTCGACGGGTTACCCATTCCACTAGCATGCAATTCCTAAGGCTCATTTAACCTACGAATGGTACCCGAAATATCAAACTAGACTCAAGCACGACCAACGGGGTCCGTTGGGACACCATGGGGGAGCGGGGAACATCAAATGGGGAAGCTAAAGACCCGAGGTAGGGAACGAACCAGCGGGTAGCCGGTGGGTGGGGGTCACCCGCCGGCTGCTCGCCAGAGGGCACTGTTCTGGGCAGCGGGTTGCTGGCGGGCAGGCGGCTGCCCGCTGCCGCTCGGTGTCCTTCGGGCAGCGGGTAGGTGGCGGGTTCCCCTGCCCCCACCTACCCCCTATTGACTCTTTTCTCATATATTCGTCCCGGGAACCTTTGTGGAACCCGAAACCATGCTTAGACACTTTTATACGCGAATAGCGACACCACATAGGCAATTAACGGATCAAAAGCAAGAATCACGTAGGACTCATCCTATCACGACTTCTAAATATAAACAACACCCGAACATGTGAATTCCCACCCAAATATATATCAAGAACATCTCAATACAAATTACCAATCCAACCTAGGGCTCTAATCCCACCCAAATCATCAAGATCATATTTTATCTTTAACATCAAGAAATATCAATATTCGTCAAGAATTATTACATCAATATCAAGAACTTCTTTTAAACATCAAGATCATCAAGATTATCAAGAATGCACGTAGACCATCTTATCAATCACCAAGAACATATCACAATTAACATAGAAGAATTTATCAAGACACAAGAATATAGAGGGAGGCCAAAGAAGGAGATTATAGCGAAGAAAATAGGTTTTGTTGAGACATGGGTTACCTCTTAGCCTTAATTAATTTCCTTGGCTATGAAGGGTCTTTCTTTAAGATTTCTTCTTTCTTGATTTATCCTAAGGGAATTCTTGGAACTTCTTATGTGGTGAGAGATTATTTGTGGTTTGAGTTCTAGGTGCCTCTTTTGTCCCTATTTATATATCTAATAGTCCTATTTAGGATCTAAATGGTATGTGCTTAGCAAATTTTATTTCCTATAGGACTAAGGGTTGGATTTTGGGATAAGGGCCCGTGGACCATGGTGGACCCCTTTTTAGCTAATTAATGGATTTTAATTCCCTTTTTGAGGGTGAGTAGTTAATTAATTAATTTATTTTAGGGGTCGTAACACGGGGTGTTACACTCTCCCCCCTTACAGGAGGCTTCGTCCCCGAAGCCGGTGCGTGCATCCATTCTTTCACCCCGAGATGTCGCGTATTTTGGCCTCCCGATCAGGAAGTATGGCCTCGCGCGTTGTCTTTGCTGGGGTAGACTGGATTTCTGGTGAAGTGGTGATTGGAGAGTTCGATTCTACCTTGGTTTCCTGCTCCCGAGCTGGATGCCTTGCGAGTGCCCAGGATGGTCTCGATTGCTTCCACCCTCTGTCGGGTGAGTTGTGCGAGGATGCGCTCGTTGGTGGTTTCTTCGTTTCGGCCCCCCGGGTTTCTCCCTGCTTGTGCGGAAGCCGGTGGTTTGGGTTCGCTATCCTCTTCTTGCTCCCTATTTCCCCCACATTCTTGCATCGCCCGCTTAAACTTCTTGTTGGAGATATCTAGTTGGTCAACCAATTCTCTCCGTTCTTCCTCGGGTTTAAAGCAAACCTCTTCGAGGGTGATGTATTTTCCCCCTTCGGTGTAGTAGATGTCATTGCGACGGAGGTTCTGGGCATTGAAAACCATACCGTTTGCGGTCTTGACCTCGGTGTGGCTTAGGTCTACCCCCTTCTTCTCCATGATCCAACTTAGGATCATCCCATAGGGTAAGCTAAGCCGGTTGCTAATTTTGCAAAACTCCATATGTTTCAACATAAGGGCCGGTAGGTTGAACTTGACCTTGTGTTTTAGGAAGTAGGCAAAGGTACACTCCAGGCTTCCCACATCTTTGCTTTTGTTGTTCGTAGGCAACAAGCTGTCAGTTAAAATCATGACTAGTATCTTCTGTTCAGTGGTTAGCATTTTCTGTTAGGCCGGGTGAAGCCTTCCTCCTTCCCTAGAAGGTACCCGAGGTAGTCCATATACCCCGTGCCTTGAGTACTGATCCACCCCTTCCGGTCGTAATCTGACACGCCCGTGGTGGTCAGTTTTAGGAGTTTGGCTAAGCGGCCTTCGGAGAGTACTATCTCCTTGCCTCGGACTTTGGCGGTGATTTCCACGTTGTCACCCCACTTGACGGCTATTAAATGGTGATAGAACTCTTTCACCAGTTCGGGATACGTATCCCCTTTGATGGTGAGATACGTGTCCAAGAGTCCTTGAAATTTAAACATATCGGCCAACTCCGGAGAGAATTGGTCGGGTTCGAGGGCCTTACCTCCGATTACCGTGTAATCGGCGTTGCTCCACTCTGGGGTCCGGATTTCGAGGGGCTTTTTCGGCATGATTGAGGTTCTTCGGGGGCAATTTTTCGATGTGTTTTCCGGCGAGTTTTCTGGTGGTGGTTTCCGGCGATGAGGATTTTTCGGCGACGTGGCCGGTAACGCGCACTACCGTTTTGGGGTCGTCGGCGAGGGTGCGGGGGCCGGGCGGAGCAGGTGGCTGCTGGCAGTGGGCGGCGGCCGGGCGAGCTGCGGGTGAGCGTGGCAGCGGTTCGTGGCCGGGCGAGGGGCTTGCTTGATGGTGGCTGCTGGTGGGGTGAGGGCTTTTGGGTGGCTGACGGCGGTGTGGGGTGGGAGAGAGAGAGAGAGAGAGAGAGAGAGATTGTGGGAGAAGAAGGGGATGACGAAGAAGAAGGGTTTTTGGGGTTTTTAGGGAGTTGTAGGGGTTTAAGAAGGGAGTGTTCCCTTAAGTATCTAAGAAACACTCATGGCTTAGTAGTTAAGGTTTTAACTTGTAGATGGGAGGTCTAAGGTTCCATTTTTATTGGTAACACTAGTTTTCCTTGTGGGGTATTTCTTGTCTTTTCCCTCTTTTGTCTCCTAGTGGTAGAAGATGTTGGTCTTTGTTGTCGTTGCTTGTCGTTTGTGGGTAGTCTTGGTTTTCTTTTGTTATGCTAATATATTCTAGCCTTTTTATTTATAATAATTTCGAAGTAATTAGTCTAAACAAGTGATTCTACTACGAGGGTGGTTACAAGGGGGTTTGTTAGTTTATCATAAACAGAATTCATCTCCATGGTTTTCTTCTGGTGGGTTTGCTTGATCTTCGTCTCCTGGGATCATATTTCCGATATAAACCTTTCTATTTTGGTTGATTCCGTGGGGACTAGCTCTGGCGCGAAGCGTGCCTGTTCGAGGAATTGTTTATGGTATTCCGTGATGGTAGTCGTTCCTTGTTTTAGGTGGAGGAACTCTTCGTGCATAGAAGGTTTTATATGTGTCGGGTAGAATCGTTCTCGCAGGCGTGTTTTCATGTTTTCCCAGTCGAATCCTGGTTCTTGTCTGTAAGTGGGCCCCTCGTGGATCTACCAAAGGTCTGCCTCGTGCCTGAAGTAGAACGAGGCTATCTCTACACGTCGTTCTTCCGGGCATTCTACCAACCTCAGAATCTTGTCGAAGGTCCGTATCCATTCTTCGAGGGTGGCGGGGTCTTCTTCTCCAGAGAACGTGGGTGGCCGATGGTTTGAAACTTGTCGGGTGACTTCTGCGTATGTACTTGGTGGAGGGGGTGGTGGCCTGTTGTTGCGGAGGGCTACGTCGCTTAGTGCTTGGGCAACCTGGGTGAGTTGTTGTAGGGTTTGAGTCAAGGGGTCGTGTGTGGCGAGTTCCGAAGTCCTTGATTGTCTTTTGTTTGGTGCCATGTCGCTCGATCTATAGATCCAATGTTTACAATGACTTAGAGAGTTGTACTTTTTCCTTGGTGTGATAAGTGAAGGGGAGCTCTTTAAATTAGGGAGGGATTAAAGTGAGGGGAGGTTATGTGTAGGCTTCACAATCATACCGCGCGTCCTAAGATTCCTGAGTCCTATGTTCCTAAATACCTAGAGTTAGGCTCTGAAACCAACTGTAACACCCCGAAATTTTGAAACTTTTAAAACTTTTATAACAAGGGTAAATTCTCATTAAATCCCAAAAGTAAGCATAAGAGTACGGGGTGCTATGCCACACCTGAGTTAGAGAGCTCAGGTGCACAGGCAAACTAACTAGAATCCTCAAAGTAAAGTCAGTACATGAGCATGGTACGCAGGCCGAGAAAGGGAAACTAGCTACTCTACGCTTCAGGTCTCTAGATATATATAGATATCTAACGCTTCAGCGAGAGATGCTGGTAACCCACTCCAACGCGTTGAAATATATTATATATAGATATATATAGATATATGAAAATCATTTCGAAGCAGGAAGATATATACTTAAGAGACTCTAGTTTTAAAACCAGGAATGGACACAACAAGTAGGGTAAGCACAATAATTAGTGATAACAGTTAAGAAGAATCATCATAAAGAATACGCAACTAAAG
The DNA here is from genome assembly GCF_001879475.1 of Ipomoea nil. Lineage (NCBI taxonomy): Eukaryota > Viridiplantae > Streptophyta > Magnoliopsida > Solanales > Convolvulaceae > Ipomoea > Ipomoea nil. The sequence continues at coordinate 574,147 of NW_017616883.1, forward strand.
TCACAGTCTATGCCCACATTAAACATCATTCTAATCATCATTCAATCATCATTAAATCATAAATTGTGACACTCAATCATACTGCTCGGGCGCCACGGGACCAAACGCATATCCCAAACATGAGGGTTAATGCGTATAGCATTAACACGGCCCCGCAGCACCCTACCTCATACCCCGGTATGAAGGGAGTTGAACGCAACCAACCCATAGAGGACCGCTGACGAACTCAACGTCAGACCACAATCCGACACACCGCTGACGCGCACAGTCGGTGGACCGTGATCCCCTTTACAAGGGGGGATTTACGACCCTACGCACCATCGATGCATACAGTCGGTGGACCATAGCGGATCAAGCCCGACACACCGCTGAGCTAGACTCAGTCGGTGGGCAAAGATCCTCGGAGACTACGACCCTACACACCGCTGTCCCATCATTCGGTGGATCACAGCCAGCCGTAGCCCTACACACCGCCTGATTACTCAGGTCGGTGGACTACAGCCTACCTCAGCTTATTGGCCCTACACACCGCCTGTCGCGTCCAAGTCGGTGGGTCATATCACTGAGGCCCATATTTGGACCTGTAGTCCAAGAAGTGGATCAATTTGTCCTTAGCCACTTCTGAGCCTTTAGCTCAGGAACAATCCATTTGTCCTTCAGCCACTTCCGAACCTTTAGTTCGAGAACAATCCATTCTGTCTTCAACCGACTTCCGAACCTTTAATCCGGGAACAATCCATTCGGTGTTCAACCGACTTCCGAACCTTTAGTCCGGGAATAATCTATTCGGCCTTTAGCCGACTTTCGAACCTTAGTTCGGGAACCACCCAATTGGCCTATAGCCAAAATGGGGGATCATGCAACACATAACACAGAGGAGCACGTTATAGCATATTGGGAGGGGAAAGACATGTAAATAAACTTACGTGTGATCATTCACATACTAAGAATAGTCCTAAGGGTTCATACAACTTCCACCCAGGTCGACGGGTTAACAATTCCACTAGCATGCAATTCCTAAGACTCATTTAACCTACATATGGTACCCAAAATATCAAACTAGACTCAAGCACGACAAACGGGGTCCTTTGGGACACCATGGGGGAGCGGGGAACATCAAATGGGGAAGCCAAAGACCCGGGGTGGAGAACGAACCAGCGGGTAGCCGGTGGGTGGGGGTCACCTGCCGGCTGATCGCCGGAGGGCACTGTTCTGGGCAGCGGGTTGCCGGCGGGCAGGCGGCTGCCCGGTGGCTTCCCGCTGCCGGGTGGTGTCCTTCGGGCAGCGGGTAGGTGGCGGGTTCCCCTACCCCCACCTACCCCCCACTGACTCTTTTCTCATATATTCGTCCAAGGAACCTTTGTGGAACCCGAAACCATGCTTAGACACTTTTATACGCGAATAGCGACACCACATAGGCAATTAACGGATCAAAAGCAAGAATCACGTAGGACTCATCCTATCACGACTTCTAAATATAAACAACACCCGAACATGTGAATTCCCACCCAAATATATATCAAGAACATCCCAATACAAATTCCCAATCCAACCTAGGGCTCTAATCCCACCCAAATCATCAAGATCATATTTTATCTTTAACATCAAGAAATATCAATATTCGTCAAGAATTATCACATCAATATCAAGAACTTCTTTTAAACATCAAGATCATCAAGATTATCAAGAATGCACATAGACCATCTTATCAATCACCAAGAACATATCACAATTAACATAGAAGAATTTATCAAGACACAAGAATATAGAGGGAGGCCAAAGAAGGAGATTATAGCGAAGAAAATAGGTTTTGTTGAGACATGGGTTACTTCTTAGCCTTAAGTAATTTCCTTAGCTATGAAGGGTCTTTCTTTAAAATTTCTTCTTTCTTGATTTCTCCTAAGGGAATTCTTGGAACTTCTTGTGTGGTGAGAGATTATTTGTGGTGTGAGTTCTAGGTGCCTCTTATGTCCCTATTTATATATCTAATAGTCCTATTTAGGATCTAAATGGTATGAGCTTAGCTAATTCTATTTCCTATAGGACTAAGGGTTGGATTTAGGGATAAGAGCCCGTGGACCATGATGGACCCCTTTTTAGCTAATTAATGGATTTTAATTCCCTTTTTTAGGGTGAGCAGTTAATTAATTAATTTAGTTTAGGTTTCGTAACACGGGGTGTTACATAACCCACTCCAACGTGTTGAGTACAATATAGGTAGATATAAGAAACTCATTTCGAAACTGGAATACATATATACTTACGAGACTCTAGTTTAAATCCAAGATCAAGACTCAAGGCATATTAACAGACTCAATATCATAGAATAATCATAAGAACTAACAAGCATCCTAGGTACGCAATACAAAACCCGACAGGTAGATAAACATACAAATAACAAGTAGAGACAACGAAGGCATTCAATACAATCAGTTAGCAAGTAGTCATCAAAACACACAATTCATCCTCCAACCTTATACCAAGTTCCAACCGAATAACTCCCCTCCGTCCTTATATCAGTTCCAACCTATATCTCCAGGCAACCCTTATATCCTCACCCCTTATGCCTCCGGGCAACTACATGCCCCCACCGACGAACCCACCTTTCAACCACCAACATATCAAGATGGTGCCGCAGTGCCATTCAATGATCCGCACCTCTAGTGCCAATATCAAGGGGTTAGTGCATGTAACTCTAACATGACACTGCAGCACTTATAACCTGACCCAATACTCAACGGCAAGCTAGTCGAAGGTGGGTGTGTGCCTTTAGCACAGTCACCGCTATGGTATGTACCTTTAGTACAATGACCGGGCACAAGTCGTGCCAACCGCCAATAGTTTATTTTCCACCAATCACAATCTCATCAATATCATTATCATCATCAGTCACACTGGCCATTGCGCAATGACCACGATACTCATCATCATCAATCAATCAACACATAATCACATAACAAGCAAGACACAACAACAATGACACGTATCACACATAGAATCTTAGAACGATGCCTAAAACACCAAACGAGACTCATACACAACAAACGGGGTACAACGGAACATGGGGAAACATCAAATGGGGAAAAAACCACGAACCACGCCGGTATTCCAACGGGTAATTGGCAGGTGGTGGACCACCCGCCGGCGGCGGGTTACTATTCCAGCGGGTGGCCGGCGGGCAGACCACCGCCCGCCGGCTGCCTGCTGGAACAGTAAGAAGGGGCAGCGGGTAGGTGGCGGGTGGTCAGTCCCCCCACTGATACATAGGCAACTTTATGGTCTCGGGATCCCCTATGGAACCCGAAACCATGTCCAAACACATTCAAACACATAACGACAATACCACATATTCAATTAACGGAATTAAACCAAGAATCACAATAAATACGTTCAAACACGATTCCTAAACATTCCAGGACCTAACATTAATCATATAACGATTCAGGAGCATCAATAACACCAAGAACTCTATATGCAAGTCCTAGCTAAACACAAGTCCTAAGCTAGACTCAACACCCGATCATGCAAAATCCCACCCAAACATACCAAGAACATCATAATGCGAGATCCATGTTATAACCCTAGGGATCTAGACATAATCAAAATATATATGATTGTTCTTATAATAAATTCTCGTATCAAGAACATAAAGATTATCACATAAACATCAAGATTATCACATAAATACAATACAAACCCTAGGCAAAACTCTATCAAGACTCAAGCACAGAATCATATATCAAATGAGCCAATGAATAAGATATAGCAAGGAAAATAGGTTTTGTTGAGACATGGGTTACCTCTTAGCCTTAATCAATATCCTTGGCTACTAAGGTTCCTTCTCTAAGATCTGCTTTCCGTGGATTCTCCTACGTTTGATGGCAGGGGGATTTCTCTGTGGGTTTCTCTCTGGGAATGTCTTGTGTTGTAGAATTAACTGTGGTAGGGTTTCTAAATTCTTCCTAAGTCACTATATATAGATTTAGGAGTCCCATCTAGGGTCTGAATAGTAAGGGTCCACTTATCCTATTTCTTATAGGATTAAGGATTTGGTTTAAGGATAGGGTCCATGACCCACGGTGGGGCACATTAATTAATTAAAGGAAATCCTAACCAAATTAAATCCTTTCGAATTATTATTTAATGGAATCAATTAAATAATTAATCCAGGATTAGAGGACGTAACACGGGATGTTACAGACACCCTCCTCCGCCGCCGCCTGCCGGGAATTGAGACGTGGGTCGCTTTGTTTCGGGGCATAGGCCGCCCGTCTTTGCTGGAGAGGAAGACCCTGTGCTGCTTGAGGAGTGGATCAGGACCCTAGACAAGATTTTCGCCGTGGTGGGTTTTCCGGATGATCGCCGCGTCGAGTTGGCTTCATTTTACTTTAGCCACGAGGCCGACCTCTGGTGGGTGCATGAAGGCCTAGCATGCCAAGAAGAGCCTGGATTCGACTGGTCGGCGTTGAAGGATAAGTTAAGAGAGAGGTTCTACCCATCCCACGTTAGAGCGACCATGTACGAAGAGTTCTTACATCTTCAACAAGGGTCGTCGGCTGTGGTGGAATACCACAAGCGCGTCCTCGAGTTGGCCCGCTTTGCTCGGATGTTGGTTCCCACCGAGTTGGCAAAGGTGGAGAAGTTTGTTGCGGGACTCAGCTACGAAGCCCGGAAAGCTTTGACAGTGAGCAAGCCTAGGACGCTTAATGAGGCCTATCTGAGTGCAGCAGATCTGTATCGAGTGCCACAGCTTCAAAGGGGGTCCTGTGAGTTTTCCAAGAAGAGAAGTGAAGGAAGTGGATCTCACAGTTTTAGGAGGCCAAGACAAGATTTTAGAGCAAGACCTGCCCCACCTTAGTCTCAAGGATCGACTCGGGTAGAGAGTGGAGAAAAAGTGAGGCCGTTCGGATGCAAGAGATGTGGGAAGGACCACATTGGGAAGGATTGCCAAGGGAACGCGCTTCGGTGCTTCTAGTGTGGGGAATGGGGTCACAAAGCTTTTGAGTGCCACCTCCAATCCAACCAGAGAGCCTTGCCATCTAGCGCGAGACCCAGCGGACCATCAGGGGGGAGTTCCGGTCGAAGCTCGGCAGGGACGAAGCCTTCGTGCAGGGTGTTTGTGATGAACTGGTCGCAGGCCGAGGCCGAGGATTTAGTGGAAGAGGAGAATATAGGTATCCTTCTTGAGCCTACCTTTTATCTTGGGAGTGTACCCTTTTGTATGATTCCTGTACCTTCTGTGTGGTTATCCTTGTTATCTTTTTGAGTGAGTTATTCCTTGTAGCCTGGTTGTTCCTTTTGAGTGGTTAACTTTAGTTTTAATTCCGAGGTTTTATAGATAAACATATAATTGGGACCTCACCCCTCCTTGTCACCCAAAGCCTAAACCGCTACCTTAAAGCTTAGAATGGTTTATTTTTAGGGAACCAGAGAGCCTTGCCATATAGCACGAGACCCAGCGGACTATCAGGGGGGAGTTCCGGTCGAAGCTCGGCAGGGACGAAGCCTTCGGGCAGGGTGTTTGTGATGAGCCGGTCGCAGGCCAAGGCCGAGGGTTTAGTGGAGGAGGAGACTACATGTATCCTTCTTGAGCCTACCTTTTATCTTGGGAGTGTACCCTTTTGTATGATTCATGTACCTTCTGTGTGGTTATCCTTGTTATCTTTTTGAGTGAGTTATTCCTTGTAGCCTGGTTGTTCCTTTTGAGTGGTTAACTTTAGTTTTAATTCTAAGGTTTATAGATAAACATATAATTGGGAACTCACCCCTCCTTGTCACCCAAAGCCTAAACCGCTACCTTAAAGCTTAGAATGATCTATTTTTAGGGAACCTTTAAGAGTTAAGCCTAAAAAGTTAAGGAAAGTTTAATTTGTAGATAGCAAGTTTCAAACATAAACCTCCTAGTTTCCAAACCAACCCTTGAACCATCTAGACCAATTGTGTTTCTTAAACCTTATTCCACTTAAATTCCTTTTTACCGTGTTCCTTTAACCTACCCAAAATTTCCCCAAATTAAAATCTTCTTTTCCCAAAATTTCCCCAAAACCCTTCTCTCTTTTCTCCCCTCCTACCCATGAGACAGCCGAGAAACCCAAACCCCCCGTCGCCGCCCTCTGCCCGTCGCCGACCAGCCATCGTCAGCCGCCAACCGCCATCGCCAACTGTCGCCGGAAGCTCGCCGCCGTGCTGCTGCCTGCCGGAATCGCGAAGAAGCCGAGAAAAGAAGGAAGAAGGAAGAGAAGAAGAGAAAAAGAAGAAGAAAGTGAGAAGTTTTGGGTCTACCTTGTCTTGGACATCTCATAATCATGTCTAGAAGGTCTAAAACCGCGAGAAGAGTGGAATGGGTGGATTCCCATTACTCAGTTTTGGAAGGTAAAGCTTTTAACCCCGATTCTTTTTCTAGTTCTATGTTGGAGTTGTTAAACTATCAAGGTTTGTTGGATGGGTATCTCGCAATTAGGACTGAGACTTACCCGAGTTTGGTGAAGGAATTTTATCGTCACATGAGTGCGACCAAGAATGGGGGAAAGTTGGAAATCACCTCTAAGGTGGGAGGTATGAAAATCTCCTTGACCGAGAAATGGTTGGCTCAACTCTTGAGTTTGACGACTACTGGAGTCTCACAGTATAGTGATGACTCTTGGATCGAGACAAACAATATGAGTTATTAGAATTATTTGAGCTATTTGTTGGGAAGAACAAGTGGTTTTACTCAGGCCACGAGGCCAGAAAGGAAATGGCTTTCTACCGAGCAAAAGATCTTGGTAATGCTTGTTTCTGATTGTTTGTTGCCTAACAATAACAAAAGTAGCTTGTTGGGTAAATTGGAATGCACCTTTGCCTTTTGTCTGAAGTACAAAGTGAAGTTCAACCTGCCTTCTTTGATGTTGCAACATATGGACTACTGTAGGGACCATAACCGCAAAAGTCTGCCCTATGGTATGGTTTTAAGTTGGATTTTCATGAGGAAAGGGGTGAATGTTGAGGGTTGTGTGCCCAAGCCTGTGGGCAAGATGGTTTTAGAGGCCATGAACCTCCGGAGTTGCAATCTGTTTCAGTTGGATGATGGTGACTACATCACTCTGGAAGAAGTCGCAAGGAAACCCACTGCCGAGAGGAGTTCGTTGGTTGAGCAGCTTGAGATCTCCATTGGGAAGCTGAATCAGGTAGTGCAGAGTCTGGGTGGGGATGCTGAGGATGAAGAAGAAGAAGAAGAGGAAGCTGAAGAAAGTGACCCCGAGAGCGAAGAGAGCTTAAGGAGGAAGGAAGTGAGGACTAAGAAAGAGCATGATGCCATGTCCCTCGAGGAACGTGTGGTGACCCTCCTTCGACAGCAAAATCGGATGATTGAGGAAGGTTTTTCCTTCATGAAGGCTCAGTTCGTCACCGTGAACTAGAGGCTGGATAGGTTGGAAGCTAGTTCTAGCCGGGGTAGAGCCAAGGAAGCTTCTGACGAGGATGCCGAGGATTCGGAGGATGATTCCTCCTAGGCCGGAGTTTGGGGTAAGCTCGTTTTTCTTCCTTGTTTGTGTTGTTTGTCGGCTTGTTGGTTGTTGCTTGCTTAGTGGTGCGTTTAGTTGTGCTCTCTTGTTTGCCTTGGTTGTTAGCTTGTTGTTTGAGTGGTTTGGTTAGTTGCTTTGCTTTGTTCGAGTTTAGTTGTTTCTTGGCTTAGGAATAGTATAGCGAGGTGTAAGATAGCCTTGAGTTGTGTTAGTAGCGGTGTTGCTTGAGAAGTTTTTCCCCGTTATCTTAAACCCTTGCACTACTCTTGACCTTTGAAGCCGTGATTATGTTATTACTCTTGCTATCTTTTGTCGCATCTTTGATTCGTTGCTATCTTTTGTTGAACCCGTCGTACCCAAGCTTCGGGGACAAAGCTTCTTGTTAGGGGGAGAGGATGTGACACCTCGTAAATCAAAATACTAATCGAGGATTAATTGAAGAATTAATCCAAGTTTCTTTGCTAATCCATTTCTAAAAATCATGAAATTTGATAGTCGAGGGACTAGATTTTGACTAGTCACTTAAGTCAAATGGGTGTACCTTGTGCTTCTTGAGTTGTGCCCTTGTTCCCTTGTCTTTCCAACCTTAGTAAGGGTAAAAATGGCTTTTCACCTATGAATTTTGGTTCAAGCTACCCTAGCAAGGCATTTCATTTCATTCATCCTTTCAACCTAAGACTCAAACACTCTAGCTTCTTAATAAAATAACCTAGATTATTCTTCAAGCAAGAAGGTGGACCTCCAAGCCTTGCAAGATCTTTCACCAAGATTCCTACTTTCTTCTTCTTGAGCATATGAAAGAGTAAGGTTCTTAGCTTTTTGGTGTTCTTAGTTATCATTTGGGTGTCTTTATCCAAAGTTAGAACTTTTCTTGTGTTTTTGCTTGTGTAAGAATTTGGTGTGGAAGAAGAGCTCTAGGAAGAAGCTTAAGAGGGTGATTAGAGTGGTTGTTGGTCTACAAAGGTAACCCATGCTATACAAAACCTATTTTCTTACTTAAATGATGATTCTTGGCTTCTACTTGTTGTTCTTGTGATGATTTGTGAGATTTGATGCATGATCTTTTGGTGATGCATGTTTAGAGCTTGTTTTTATGTTTCTTGAATGTCATTGCTTGGCTATTTCTTGGGTTCAAGTCATATCATTGTTGTGTGTGAGATTTTGGGTGTTTTTGGACTTGGACTTGACCTTGGTGATGAAAATTCCCGAAGGAATTTGTGGAGTACAGGTTGTACCCCGCGGGCGGAACGTAACGGCGGGCAGTGGCCTACCCGCCGCTCCACCCACGGGGAACATGGATTTTGTGGGGTGTACCTCGCGAGCAGAACCACGGGTGGGGGTCTACCCGTGGCCCCACTCGCAGGGTACATTGTTGGCGATGTGCGGGGATTTGTTCCCCGTGATTCTTTCTTCCAGGTATTGATGTTTTGACTTCCCGTTGTTGATTTATTGGGCTATTTGTGAGTCTTCTTGATGTTTCGTATGTCTAGAACGTTGTGTTAGGAATCCATGTAGGATTTGGTGTCTTGAATCATGCTAAGGGTCCAACTTTGTGATTTGTTGGGCTAATGTGAGTCTTGAATGTTCTTTGGAACTAATTTTCTTTTACCCGTTTGATAAGCATGCTAGTTTGATGTTGATATGCTAGTATGTGTGGTTCGTTCCTTCTTATTGGGATTGGCAACTTGTGTTGACAATCATCTGGTGTTGGATTGTAATCCTTTGTTGTTGAGTATGGTCTCATGTTTTTGTTGTGATCTCTTGATTGACTCTTATGGTGTGATCGTATGCAAATCGTTGTACCCTTTGTTGATACTTGATTGGGGATATTGTTGAGCCTTAGTCTTCTTGATGATGATGTTGACTATGTGTGACTATGATTGAGATTGGTGGTTTTGTTACTTGAGCTTTGCTCATGAGTTTGCCGGTTTTGTGATAATGATATTTAATGGTACCCTCGTGTACTGAGAGTTCGACGGTAATGTTTGGTGGTGTAGGTGGGGGTGGGGGGGCGACGGTCCCCGGAGGTAAAAGGTTGGACTCAGAAGTACAGGGTGGCACTAGGGTGAGTGGTTAATTAATTAATTTGGTTTAGGAGTCGTAACACGGGGTGTTACAATAAGGTTGGAACTGGGCATAAGGTTGGAAGTTGAAAGTTGAAAGTTGGTACTTGGTACCATGAATCTCGTGACATGATTATGTCATTGTGTGATTGTATGATTCCTTTGCTTATGAGCATGTGTTGATGTACTCTACCTTGTGAATGGTAGATTGTATCCTGAGTTTTGTTGTCTATTATGTTTGTGGTCTTATTCTTGTTGTTGTGAGGTTGTTGATCCTCGTTCTTATTGAGAGTGTAATGGTCTTTGATGTTGACTACCTTCCTTGGTTTTAAAATGATATATATACGCTATTCCTCAGTTTCAAATGACTTTGATTATATCTATCTATACTATGTTATTTAATGCATATTGATGGGTTACCAGCATTATTCCCTGACCGGGTGTTATCCCCATATTTTACAGGGTTTGAGTAGATGCCGAGTGTAACACCCCGTGTTACGGCCTGGAATCCTGGGTTAATTATTTAATTGTTTCCGTTAGTAATAATTAGAAAGGATTTAGTTTGGTTAAGATTCCCTTTAATTAATTTATGTGACCCACCATGGAACATGTACCCTTATCCTTAAACTCAAATCCTTAATCCTATAAGGAATAGGATAGATGGGCCCTTACTAATCAGACCCTAGTCAAGACTCCTAAATATATATATAGGAACTTAGGAAACATTTAGAAATCCTAACACAATTAATTCTGCCACACAAGATATTCCCAGGAATCCCCTTGCCACCAAACATAGGAGAACCCACGGGAAGAAGATCTTAGGAAAAGAACCTTAGTAGCCAAGGATATTGATAAGGCTAAGAGGTAACCCATGCCTTAACAAAACCTATTTTCCTCGCTATATCTTATTCATTGGCTCCTTTGATATATGATTTTGTGCTTGAGTCTTGATAGAGCTTTGCCTAGGGTTTGTATTGTGCTTATGTGATAATCTTGATGTTTATGTGATAATCTTGATGTTCTTGATTCTATGATTAATTATATGAATGATCTTATGTTTTGATTATGTCTAGAGCCCTAGGGTTAAAAAATGGAATTCATATTATGTTATTCTTGGTATGTTTGGGGTGGGATTTTGCATGATCGGGTGTTGAGTCTAGCCTAAGACTTGTGCTTAGGTTTTGCATATAGAGTTCTTGATGTTTCTGTGGTTCCGGATGCTCCTGAACCGTTATATGATTGATGTTAGGTCCTGGCATGTTTAGGAATCATGTTTGAACGTATTTGTTGTGATTCTTGGTTTAACTCTGTTAATTGAATACGTGGTGTTGTCATTATGTGTTTAAATGTGTTTGGGCATGATTTCGGGTTCCACAAGGGATCCCGGGATCATTAAGTTGCCTGTGTATCAGTGGGGGGTAGGTGGGGGACTAACCTCCCGCCACCTACCCGCTGCCCGCCTCTACTGTTCCAACGGGCAGCTGGCGGGCGGTGGACTGCTCGTCGGCCACCCGCTGGAATAGTACCCGCCGCCGGCGGGTGGTTGACCACCCGCCACCTACCCTCGGCGTGGTTCGTGGTGTTTTTCCCCGTTTGATGTTTCCCCGTGTCCCGTTGTGTCCCGTTGTACCTCGTTTGTCGTGTGTGAGTCTAGTTTGATGTATCGGGTACTGTTCTTAGGATAAAAGAGTGTTGTGTATTGCATGCGAGTTGAATTGGTATCCCGTTGGCCTAGGAGGTAGTAGTATGATCCCGTAGGAGTGTCGTGGGTGGGTTAATGTTGTTGTTATGCATAAGTTATGTTGGGTTATGTGTTCCCCGATGATTCCCCCTTGTTATGTGTTAATGTGGGTTGCTTGTGATTGACTTCGATGTTGTTGTGCATGATAACCCAATTGATTGCGATCAATTGGCTATAATGACTATCTGGTTGGTTAAGAATAACCAGGTATTCACCCGACCGGTTGCGATCGGTCAGCTATACAGGCAGTTGGATTGGTTGAGAACAATCGGCTGTTATATATATTAATAGGGTTGTAGTCCATAGTCTGGTCGCGATCGGACATATATGATAATAGGGCTGCGGTCCATAGTTTGGTTGCGATCAAACATATATGATAATAATGGGTTGTGGTTCATTGATTGGTTGCGATCAATCGTTTGGTTCTTCCTTGTGCTGTGGTACAAGTTAAAGAGCTGCGGGGCCATGTCAGAGCTATATGCACTAACCCTTTGGCAATGGAACTCAAGGTTCAGGTCATGTGAATGGTCCTGCGGTACCACCATATGTGTGGGCACGAATGCGTGTCTTATTGTTGATTGTTTGACTGTGATTTCATATGGTTTGTATTGAGTATTCTTGCGACCTTAGGATGCATGCTAGAATCTTTATGTTTGATTATATTGAATGTACCTGCTATTTCCTGTGGAGTCTGTTCTCGGATTTAAATTAGAGTCACTTAGGATTATATATGTATTCCTGTTTCAAAATGAGTTTCTTATATCTACCTATATTGTACTTAACATGTTGGAGTGGGTTACCAGCATTATTCGCTGACGGTTGTAAGACCGAATGTTTTTCAGGTAATGAGCCTTAGCTTCGGAGCACGCTAGTCAGAGCCATGGACTTAGCTTAGTTAGTAGTGGCCTGCGTGCCTTGGGATTGTAATGAATATTAATTTGAGGATTCTTATGTTTAGTTTGTTTAGCCTGTGCATCTGAGTTCTCCAGCTCAGATGTGGCATAGCACCCCGTCTACTATGTCTAATCATGCTCTATGTGACACCCCATAAATCCAAAATATATTTAAGGATTAATTAGATAATTAATCCTAGTTTATTTGGTAATTTATTCCTAAAATCCTGAAAATTCAATAGTCGAAGGACTAGAAATTGACTAGTCAATCCAAGTCAAAGAGTTGTACTCTATGCTTTATGAATTGTTCCCTTGTCTCCTTACTCTTCCCACTTTAGTAAGGGCAAAGAAGTCTTTTTAGCTTATGTTTGTGTTCCAAGCTAACCTAGCATCATCCTTCATTTCATTTCCCTAACACCATAAACACAAAAGCTCCACCTTCTCTCTAGAAAATTGTTAGCTTCGTCTTCAAGCCAAGTTTTGGGCAATCCTAGATTCTACAAGTTGGTCTCCAAGATTCAAACTTTCTTAACCTTGAGCATAGGGGAGGGTAAGATCCTTGATCTATTGGTGTTTTTAGTATCTTTTTAGGTGTCTTTTTCTAAAGATGGAATCTTTGTGTCTTTTTGGTGTGTTTATGAAGTTGAAGTTGAAGTTGAAGGAGAGCTTTAAGAGAAGCCTTTAAGGGTGTGAAAAGTGAAGGTTTAGGCTACAAGAGGTAACCGATGCTTTACAAAATCTATTTTCTTAACTATATGATGATTTCTTGACTTTCTACTTGTGATTTTTATTATGATATGCGACTTTTTATGCATTGTCTTGTGGTAATGCATATCTAGAGCTTGTTATTAGGGTTCTTGTATGCCATTGCTTGGCTATTTCTTGGGTTCAAGTCATATTGTTGTATTTTGTGAGATTTTGGGTGTTTTGGACTTGAATTTGGACTTGTTGTTGAAAATCCCCGAAGGGATTATTGTATGGTACAAGGTGTACCCGCGGGCGAAACGGTAGGCAGTGGCCTACCCGCCACCCCACCCACGGGGTACATGTGGGTTTGGAATGTGGTACCCGCGGGCGGAACCACGGGTGGAGGTCCACCCGTGGCCCCACCCGCGGGGTACAACTTTGGTGTTGGTCGGGGATTTGTTCCCCGTGAATCCGTGATTCTTTTGACTCAGTAATTGATGTTTTGACCTCCCGATGTTGTTTAATTGGGCTATTTTAGTGTCTTCTTGATGTTTCGTATGTCTAGAATGGTATGTTAGGAATCCATGTAGGATTTTGGTGTCTTGAATCGTGCTAAGTGTTCAACTTTGTGATTCATTGAACCATGATGAGTATTGTATGTTCTACGAAACTATGTTTGGTTTACCCGTTTGATAAGCATGCTAGTTTGATGTTGAAATGCTAGTGTGTGTGGTTTGTTCTTTCCTTTTGAGGATGGCAACTTGTGTTGACCATCATTGGAGTCGGATTGTAATCCTTCTTTTTTTGAGTATGGTTTCAGATCTTTGTTGTGATCCATTGATTGATTCCTGTGATAAAATGTGTGTATTGGTTGTACCTTGATTACATGGTTAATGGTATGGGACATTAATCACCAAGGTACAGATGTGGTCCTCGTGGTGGCCATGAAATGAAATTGGAGTTGTAATCTGAGCTTTAGGCTCACTTGTTGGAGATTGTGAATGAAATGAACAGTACTGTTGTGGCCACGTGAATTGTTGAAAATATTTTAGAATTAGGTATATTAATTAATTAATTAGGATGATAATCTTTAAATTATTTTAGATTTAGTTTGTTAGAATTATATTATTATTTAAGTTTATCCTAGTTTGTTGGTTAGGATTAGTTTATTATATTTTTAATAATTATCACATTTATGATTTATGTGGTTGTAATATGTTTGTAAATGACTATTTAAGGCCATTGCATGCCAAATAAAATATAGAGTTGAGAATTTTTGAATTAGAAAACTGAGTGTTTTCTGGAACTCGGAATGAGTTCGGCCGTGAGTTGGTCATGGCAAACCTGACTTATCAAGTGTAAACCCCACTTGTGGCGTCATTCTTATCCTACGTATCACCTTATAACCCGGTGTGGTCGAGGACTTATAAAAATCCAAAAATTAGCCCTTTTCCCCAACCTAAATCAAACCTTCAATTCAAATTCACCTAACCGAATAAACTATCCTATAATATTTTTGTAATTGGAGTGTGAAGAGAAGATCGGGCCAACCAGGTTCGCATCATTTGGTATCAAAGCCCACGGTTGTCTCTTCACGAAGACTCACGGAGCCTCAACGGCGCGTGGAACGTGGATTCGTGGACGGATCCCTCTACAGAGAGAGGGAATGTTGTGGCCACGTGAATTGTTGAAAATATTTTAGAATTAGTTATATTAATTAATTAATTAATTAGGATGATTATCTTTAAATTATTTTAGATTTAGTTTTTTAGAATTATATTATTATTTAAGTTTATCCTAGTTTGTTGGTTAGGATTAGTTTATTATATTTTTAATAATTATCACATTTATGATTTATGTGGTTGTAATATGTTTGTTAATGGCTATTTAAGGCCATTGCATGCCAAATAAAATATAGAGTTGAGAATTTTTGAATTATAAAACTGTGTGTTTTCTGGAACTCGGAATGAGTTTGGCCGTGAGTTGGTCATGGCAAACCTGACTTATCAAGTGTAAAACCCCACTTGTGGCGTCATTCTTATCCTACGTATCACCTTATAACCCGGTGTGGTCGAGGACATATAAAAATAAAAAAATTAGCCCTTTTCCCAACCTAAATTAAACCTTTTAATCAGATTTCACCTAGCCTAATAAATTGTTCTAAAATATTATTTTAGTCAGAGTGTGAAGAGAAGATCGGGCCTACCAGGATCGTATCAGGTACCCTCGTGTACTATGTGTTGGAGATTCTCGGAGTGGGGACGACGGTCCTCGGAGGCATAAGGTTGGACTTTGGAGTACAGGGGTCCTGGAGGTAATGGTTGGAACTGTAATAAGGCCGGGGGTAGCCATAAGGTTGGAACAGGGCATAAGGTTGGAACTTGTGACATGAAGTGTCACTAGGGCATGTAGTTGCCATTGTTTGAATGTCTATTCTTTGTTAATGAGCATGTCGAGTGGTATTCTACTTTGTGATCAGTAGAATATGCCTGGAGTTGTATTTGGTTATTGTTGTTGTCCTTTTCTTGATGTTTTCTACTTTGTGATCAGTAGATTACATCTTGAGCTGTGTTGAGTTGTACTGTTGCTGTTCTTGTCTTGATGTTGTCTTGGAATGTTGATTTCCCTTATTTTTTTTAGAGTGGAATAGAATCTTTACAGTTGACTTCTCTCTATGACTTTTGAACTGATATATACGGTATTCCGTTTTTTTTTATACTATCTATATATGCTACTTAACGCGTATTGATAGGTTACCAGCAATATTCGCTGACCGGGCGTCGTCCCCTTTCTTTATGTTGCTTTACAGGTCCTGAGTAACTTTTGGCGAGTGCGCTAGCTGTTGGTCGTAGTGTAGCTCCCTTGGACTTTGTAGATAGTGCTTTGGGCCTGTGTGTCGTGGTTATGTTGAACAAGATAGTACGTTGGTTTTAGACTTTCCTGTGCATCCACATTGAGGTGGATGTGGCATAGCACTTCCTGTTTTCACGTTTTTAATTAAAGTCTTCCGCTGTCGTTTAAATTTTATGATACATGTTAGTTACCTTGCCTTACGTATTTAAGTTTTTAAAATGTTGTGAAAATCGGGGGTGTTACACTCTATTTGGGATTTAATCAATGGATTCACCTCTATTTTTTAAGTTTTTAATATCTTGAAATTTAGGGGTGTTACACCGAGCGTGCTAGATGTGGATGCTAGATAGAGTAGCTCCCATGCTTAGACGTTTATCTTTTAGTGGTCTGTGTGCCTAGACATATGCTGTTTGATGACTTTGATAGTTTTATTCTGTGCACCCATGGTTTATGGGTGTGGCATAACATCTTTCCGATTTTAATTAGCTTCCGCTGTTGATTGCCTTAATGATTAGTTGTTTATCGTCTGAATTTAAGTTTTAAAAAGTTGGTAAAATCAGGGGTGTTACAGTTAGCCTGCCGCTTCTACTTCGACCCTGCAGTTTGTCTCGACTCCCGTTCCACCTTGTTCTTTGCCAGTTGAACCCGTCGTCGACTTCTCTCCCATGGTCTTTCCGGTTGGCTCTCCTACTCCTCTTCCTCCGACTTTCTCGTCTCCCGTCACGACCGTTCCTGAGACGAGTTCTAGCTCCAAGCCCCTAGCCGACTCCCCAAGCTCACCTCCTCCTTTAAAGAAGATCCGCTTAGGTCTTAAAGTAGATTCAGACGCAGGTATTTGGAAAGGGTTCTTCCCCATAAACACTTGGGCGGATAGCGTGATCCATCCAGCAGATGCACCGCCACTTGCTAAGCTCTCAGACGACCGACTCATGGAAGGGGTCAGTCTTCAAGCCTACCGGGTAAATCTTCTGCTCATTTACAGTTGGCTCTTTTTTTTTTCTAGAAAAATTTCCCATGGTTTCTGAATGCTTTACTGTTCTCTACAGAGCCTTACCTTTCAGTAAGAGATAAGGAAGCAGTTTCAGATTCTGAACAATGGAGCTATGGCGCTGCAATCTAACCTCCTTAAAGTGCACGAGGAGCGTTAGCAAGAGCAGGAGGCGTTCGCGCAGAAGGAGAAGGCACTTCTGGCAATACAAGCATTCTTTGTTACCTCTCATGTGATTTGAGAGGTGTTCTTTTAGGCTTATCAAGAAAATACCAATCTTGTGGTGTAGTCCATTCCTTATCACCTAAGACCAAGGTGTGGCGGAAATATCCTCATTAAAAACACCAAAAATAATCCCTTAACCAGCCCCTACATCAGCCAAATATCATCTCTTACACCCCAAACCTTAGTTCTTGTTGTTGCCGTTTTGTGAAGAAAAGATCGGGTCAACTTCTGATTCTTTAGAGTATTGAATCTCGAATTCATCCCCGAGGGATCCGTATTAGTTTGGTATCAGAGCCAGGGTTCATTCCCCACATGAAAAAGGGTACGATTCATCCAAACAATTCTAGTTACATTAGTTTCTGTCAAATTTTCAGATTGCACAGTTTGAAATAAAGAATTCAAAAAATTAGTTCCCTTTGTTATTTTGATCTGAAATTTTTATTGATAGTAAAAAAGTCACCCATGTTTCCTTCCATGTAAAAATTTGGTTGAAATCATTCATACGTAAACACAGAAAATTAGTTGAATTCCGGCCTAGTATTTGTCCAGTTTCAGCCAGAATTTCCAGCCTGCTGTCTTTAGAAAGAAAAATTCAAAACAAATACTTCTATATACTCAATTGCATTGAAATTTTTTCCTGGAAGTAAGAAACTTATCCTTCTTTAGTTCCAAAAAAAAATTGTGTAAAAATATCATCTTCAAAATTCCAGAAAATTCTTCAAAGGTACTTTAAAATCTGTCAGAATTTGTTTACCTTTCCTTGTGTTTTTCTAGTTTATTGTTCATTGTTTCACACCATTCATGGAGTGTTTGAGTTAAATACACTTCAACAAGGATCACTCACTATGGAAGAATTCTGGAACAAGTTAAGAGACTTGATGATCCGAGATGGGGTGATTGAACCAACTGTAATTAACAAGAATAGATTTGTGTATGGTGTTAGAAAAGAAATTGCACAATTGCTTCCTTATAGGTGCAAGTGTTTGTTTACTTTTCTATACCATGCCAAACAAATTGAAGAAAGATTGCAATAAAAGGAGGTCGAGGATTCGACATCTTTTTCCTTTTCATGTGATGAGAGCTCAAAAGAAATGAGTGATAATGGCACTGTTTGGTAAAAAATTAGCCTATAGGCCAATTTTTCCCTATTTGACCACTATTAATTGTTTGATTTAGTTAAAGTATCAATATAAATGTTTGGTTAATTAGCTTTTTGCAACTCCAAAAGGCTAAAATTTAAAAAGCTACTCCAAGCAACTTTTTCAATTAGCTTTTTGAAAAAAGAAATTATACCAAATAGCTATCAGCTAACAGCTAATTTACTAAACACTTTTCTACAATCAGCTAATGTTATCAACTATTTATATCATCTAATTAACACAATCAGCTAACACTAACAGCTATCAGCTAACAGCCATTTTACCAAACAGGGCCTATGTAAAAATTTGTGAAGATGAGTATGTAAACAAAGAGCAGGAAAGTTTGAGTGAAGAAGAAGAAAAGAATGACAAAAATAGTGAAAATGAGAATGAAGAATTGTGTTTTGATCTTCGTGGAAAAAAAAGATGGAGAAGACATTGAGAATACAATAACCTTTGTTTTAAGTTCTTTGCAGGAACATGAACGTTATTCAAGGGTTGAGAATAAGTTGGAAAGGTTGACAATGGAGATCCAAAGCGTGCATTTGTGGAGATGTTGTGCCAAGTTAAAGAAAGTTCGGGATCACTCATTGTCCTTGATGAAGCTACACAATTCATACGGTGGGAAATTTACATATTTCCATTTGACCGAGGAAAGTTTGATTCGAGGGCGAATCATCTCAAAGAGTGAGGGAATGGAATCCGGGAGCAAACAATGACTGAGCTATTAATAAATTTTGGTGCCGTTATAATTTAAATTAATTAGTGTTTGAGTTATTATATAAATTATTTAGTAAGTTAAGTTGGGAATTAAACAGAATGTCGGTCGATAATTCCTACATAATTAATAATTGTTAGATAGGATTAGAGTGACTTTAGGGAATTTTAGTTATTTTGGTTCCTCATTTGTCATTCATCTAGATTAGTTTGTTATAGTTGTTAGGATTTCAAGGATTCAATTTAACACCCCGAAATTTTAAAACTTTTAAGACTTATATAATAAAGGTAAATCCTCATTAAATCCCAAAAACATAACGTAAGAGTATGGGGTGCTATGCCACACCTGAGCTAGAGAACTCAGGTGCACAGGCTAACTAACTGAAATCCTCAATAATGTCAATACATAAGCATGGCACGCAGGCCGAAAGGGAAACTATCTACTCTACGCTTCAAATCTCTAGCGCGCTCCAGTGTCTACTCATCTGTGCCTGAAAGCCAAATATATCTGTTCAGCGAGAGATGCTGGTAACCCACTCCAACGCGTTGAAATACATTATAGATAGATATATATAGATATAGGAAAATTCATTTCGAAGCAAGAAGATAAATACTTGTTAGGAATAAAGTGTAATGGTTTTGATATGCCAAATTTGTATTTGTAGATCCCCCAATTTTATTTCTTAGGTCTAGTAGAGTCTAGACCATGATCGGGAAATTATTTAAATTAGAAAAGAGAAAAACAGAGGAAGATGCATGAAAATAGAATAAGAAGATATAAAGCCTAAAATCAAGAATTTGTCTGGAGAAAATGACAAATTGAAGAAGAAGATAAATGATACAATAATTCACGTCAATGCTACTTAAAGAAGATATCCCAGAAGAATTTTCGTGAAGAAAATTAATATTGGAAGAATGCATGAAATTGACTTGGAGATCAAGCATCTATGGAAAGAAAGGAGTACATCAAATGTGATTGGAGATTTAATCAAAAAGCTGTACGAACGAAGTGGATGATGCTTGATATGTTATGTGAAATGGCTCAAGTTCGAAACTCACCATTAATAATTTTACAAGCTTTAATTTGAGAAGCCAAATTAAATTAATCTGATCGAGTTGGGCGTGGGCGCTAGTTAAAGCCTTGTGCGCCGACGCCGATTACATGTGAAAATTGGGAAGCAATTTCACTTGGGTGGCAATTGAGATGCAATTGCACTTGGGAGCCGATTTCATAGTAATTGAAATTGGGAGCCAGTTTCAGAAAAATTGAAATCAATGGAAATCAATTCAACTCCAATTCAAGATGGGAGTAGAAGATGGGAGTAGAATTGAAATTGGGAGCCAATTGAGGTTTGGGGACGGGGACTGATTCAAAGAAGACGGATGGGAGCCAATGTAGAAGTAGAATTGAAATTGGGAGCCAATGGGGAAAATTGAAATCAATGGAAATCAATTCAAGATGGGAGTAGAATTGAAATTGGGAGCCAAGATGGGAGTAGAATTGAAATTGGGAGCCAATTGAGGTTTGGGGACGGGGACTGATTCAAAGAAGACGGATGGGAGCCAATGTAGAAGTAGAATTGAAATTGGGAGCCAATTGAGGTTTGGGGAAAATTGAAATCAATGGAAATCAATTCAAGATGGGAGTAGAATTGAAATTGGGAGCCAAGATGGGAGTAGAAGATGGGAGTAGAATTGAAATTGGGAGCCAATTGAGGTTTGGGGACGGGGACTGATTCAAAGAAGACGGATGGGAGCCAATGTAGAAGTAGAATTGAAATTGGGAGCCAATTGAGGTTTGGGGAAAATTGAAATCAATGGAAATCAATTCAAGATGGGAGTAGAATTGAAATTGGGAGCCAATTGAGGTTTGGGGACGGGGACTGATTCAAAGAAGACGGATGGGAGCCAATGTAGGAGTAGAATTGAAATTGGGAGCCAATTGAGGTTTGGGGACTGATTCAAAGAAGACATGGAGATCAAATTGAATTGAGATGAAATTCAGTAGAAGTAGAATTGAAATTGGGAGCCAATTGAGGTTTGGGGACTGATTCAAAGAAGACATGGAGATCAAATTGAATTGAGATGAAATTCAATACATGAAATTCAATACCAGGAGAAGTTTGGGAGCCAATTTCGAAGTCAAAGTCAACAATTCAAATTGGGAAGCAATTGAAAGCACCAGGAGCAGTTTGGGAGCCAATTTAAAGCACCAGGAGCAGTTTGGGAGCCAATTGTAAGTAAAGTCAATTGGGAGCCAATTGTGCCAATTACAATGGAGAATTGTAAAATTCAAATTGGGTGCCAATTACAAGCCAATTGAAATTGGGTGTCAATTACAAAGGAGAAATTCAAATTGGGTGGAAGTTCAAAGCCAGTTTGAAGTCTGAGAACACCCAGACGTGAGAATGAAGAAGATGAAGATGAACTTACAGTGAAAATATTCTCACAAGGAAAAATACTAGTTTTAACTAGTATGGGATTAAATTAATGAATATTTTTAAATCCCAAAGATACAAGGACCACTCCAGAACTGATCAGAGAAGCCATTCTACACCAAAACTGAAACCCAGATATTCTCACTCAAACGTTAATCCAGAGGAATATCAGATGAAGTTTGGGAGCTCATTTACATGGAGATGAAGATCCATCAAACGGCTAGCTTATCCTTTCTGACATCTTCACAGAAGATAAGATAAGATCTCTGACAAAAAGATACAAGATTTCAAAAATGAGAGCGTCTCTTTCCAACGGACAGATTCTCATTACCAGCTATAAAATGATGAAGATATGAAGACTTGAAGATGTGTGAAGAGCATACAAGAGAGCAAGAGCATAAAATTCGAATCAATAAAAGGGATCGAATAGAGCAATTAAGCTTGAAAGAGCATAGAGCAAAAATCTCAATTTGGTACAGAGCATACAAAAAATCTTCAAGTGAGAAGCGAGAAAAGAAAAAGAACTCAGAGAGCTTCAAAGAAAAATATTCTGAGAGTTCTTAAACAGAGAAAAACAGAGCAAAAATATCAAGTGTTTTACTTGATATATTCAAAGAGAGAAAATACTCTGAGCTATCAAGAGAAATCATTCCAGAGTGTTTATCTTCATCAAAGAGACCTGCGCATCATTGAAGATCATCTACAAAGTCTCAGAAGTTGGAAGCAAGACAACACTTGTTTTGGAGCAAAACAAGAGAAGGGAGGAAAGTAGCACGGAGCTGTGAAATCCTAGATTGTCACACGGAGCTGTGAGATCCGAAGCAGCAGTGTCGGAGGCACTAGGCGTGATTGGTGTGGGCTTGGTGATCAAAGCACCAGATCACGGGATACGTTTCTACCAGAGTGTGGAAGACGGGGGGAAAGTAACGCAGAGTCGTGAAATCTTGGGATAGTAGCGCGGCGACGTGAAACCCGAAGCAGCAGTGTGGTGTCACTGGGCGTGATTAGTGCGGGCTTTATGATCAAAGCACTAGATCACGGAAATTCATTGTATCTTGGAACCAAGGAGTGGTAGATATAGTGAATTGCTCTTGGAGATAAGAGCAAGTGGAGTAGGAGGATTACACCACCTCGCGAACCACTATAATTGTCTTGTGTTCTTTACTACTTTCTTTACTTACCGCTCTTTACATATTCGCTCTACACGAGATATACTGCTCACACAATCTCACACACACTTTATGTTTATTTATTTCCGCTGTACACCATACTCTAACAATCTAGTTAAGAGTTTTGGTTTATCTCTGGCTTAGCAATTGTTGTGCTGTGCGAAAAAAGTTTGAAAGTCTATTCACCCCCCCCCCTCTAGACTTTCACCTTACCTCTTTTGGGACCAACAATTGGTATCAGAGCCTGTAGCCTATTTGAGTCAGTTTATACCAACCTTTGGTGTTAAAACACGTTGCCCAACTGGGTTAACTGTTTTTGACTGCTAGGCTGATCCGTTCTACAAAGTGTGTGAATTGGATTAATCTTTCATATCTCTCGTGATGATGATGAAGAAAGATTTAGCTCAAAATCTATTATTCTCACTTGATAAATTTGATGATTGGAAAGTTCGTATGCAGGTACACTTATCGGCCTTACACGATGAAATGTGGGAAGTTATTTCTACTGGCCCTATAGAAATATTAAAGATCAATACGGCGTTTGTTATATCCCCAGATGCTCCACAGTACGTACAAAAGCCAAAACCGGAATGGACATCGGACGATAGAACGCGGAATAATCTTGACAATATTGCCAAGGATATTCTATTCAAAGCCGTTGATGATACAATATTTCCGAAGATCCGAAAGTGTGCCACTGCCAAAGAAATATGGGAAACTCTCATCAAGATTGGCGAAGGAGATGAACAAGAAAAAGACAATAAGCTCACAATCGCCATGAAAAAGTTTGAAGATTTCAAAATGCTCTCAAATGAAAGTGTTGCAGACATGGAAGCTCGAATGATCAAAGTTCTTGGAGAGATTAGTGATCTTGGCAAAAATATTAGCCAAAAAGAAATTAATCTCAAAATCCTACGAGGCTTACCATCTGCATGGGATATGAAGGTTATGGCTATGCGCGATCATCGAGATCTAAGAATGTTGTCTACAGACAAATTATTTAGTGATCTAAAGGCATATGAGTTCGAAATGAAGGCCAAAGATGATGATGTTCATGAAGCTCGAAATGCTGCTCTAATGGCCGAACAACCGTCAACCTCCAGGTCAGTAGAAAATAATGTTGATTTTATGACTGACGAACAGTTTGCTCTTTTTGTGAAAAGATTTAAAAGGTTTATGAAAAAAGGAGACAACAAAAATTCTGCTCGTGGAAAATTCATCTCTCGCATAACACAAGAAGGAAAAGTCGAAGAAAACAAGGATTTATGCTACAATTTCCGCAAACCCGGACATTTTAAAATAAATTGTCCGTATCCGATCGTTAGCAAGTATCAAGGCAAAAATGTTGAATCTACGCCGAACAAATCCGAAAGCAAAAGGTTCAAGAGCGACAAAAGAAAAGCTCTCGTTAGCAATGAACCAAACGAAAATGATGATTCGGAGGATTCATCATCAAGCGATGAAAGTTCATGTTCGGATGATGATACGGCGCTAATATGCAAGTCAATTGATTTGAGTACAAGTGAATATTGTCTTATGGCTCTTGACGCAGAGGAAGAAGAGGTAACATCTAATTCTTTCAATTCTGTTAATTCTTCTTTTTCTCGTGAATCTATTGACAACCTAATGCGAGAATGTCAAGAGATTATGCTCACTCATCCTCAACTCAATGAGCGCAATAATATTCTAATTCTTGAAAAAGAAGAAATGAATAAAAAATTGCAAGATGCTTTACTTGAAGTGAGTAAATTGAAGAATGAAAATATTCATCTTCAAGAAGAGTGTAAAGCAAGAGAGGTTAGAGAACATAATCTTAGAGCTACTATTGCTACGTTCACTAATTCATCTAAAATTATAGATAAAATGGTGAGCATGCAAAAGCCATCAGGAGATAGAACCGGAATTGGTTATGACTCCACATGTTCTCAAACCCCTCAAAATCTGACTAATTCTACTACTACTTTAAATAATAAAGTTCAAGTGGTAAAATTTGTTAAAAGTCAGAATAGCACAATGAGACAAGGACTTGGCTATCAAACAAAAGCAAAATTGAATGTTGAAAGGCCAAAACAATTCTATGATATGGCAAAACAACAAAAATTCATCAAGCAAAGATATGCCAAAGAGTCAAGTGCAAAAAGATTTCATAGAAAAGAGGGCAGCTTTTCTAGAAATAAAGTTGGGAAATTTCATCCCACTCAAAAAGATTGGTTGTGCAATAGATGTAATACTTTTTATAGACCAAAGCAACCATTCTCTTCCCAGGTGCCAAAATATAAAAATAATTTTCAAAACCCGGCGCCAAAAATATTTTCTAATATGAGTTATGATTATCGTGTCTCTAATGGTTACAAATCGCCTCATCTTAATTCAATAAGATCAAGGTGGGTTTGGTTACCAAAAATCACTAACAGTAAAGGACCCAAGCAAGTATGGGTACCTAAAGTTAATTAATCTTTTTTGCAGGATGTTTGGTACATCGATAGTGGTTGCTCACGCCACATGACTAGAAATAAATCATATCTAGTAAATTTCAAAGCAATCGATGGACCAAAAGTTATATTCGGAGGAAATCAAAATTATGGAATTACAAAAGGACTTGGCATGATCAAGAAAAATGACGAAAGAATATGTATGTTGTTGATTGGAGCACAAGCAAAGATTCAGTGTGCTTAATGGCCAGAAATTCAAATGAAGCTAATTGGGAATGGCACAGAAAGCTCAACCACTTAAACTTCAAGACTATCAATCAGCTTGCAAAGAAGAATCTAGTAGAAGGCTTGCCAGATATTATATTCAAGAAGGACCAAGTGTGTGATGCATGCCAACGCTGAAAGCAAATCAAATCATCATTCAAATCAAAGACACACGAGTCAACGTCAAGACCGCTAAGCTTACTACATATGGACTTATTTGGACCGGTTGATCCAATAAGTGTAAGTGGTAAGAAATATACTCTTGTTGTTGTTGATGATTTTTCTAGGTACACTTGGACCGTGTTTCTCAAGAATAAAAATGAAGTTGAGCAAGTTCTACCGAAGCTGTTGAAGCAACTACAAAATGAGAAAGAATTGCAAATATCAAAAATACGAACGGATCGCGGAACCGAGTTCGTGAATGGAGTTATACAAGCTTTTTGCAATTCACATGGAATTTCTCATCAATTATCTGCCGCAAGAACACCGCAACAAAACGGTGTTGCCGAAAGAAGAAACCGGACGCTCAAAGAAGCCGCACGAGTGATGATTAGTGCTGCCGATCTCCCGAAAGGATATTGGGAAGAAGCTATCAACACTGCTTGTTACACGCAAAATCGAAGCATGATCCATAAGCAGTACAAGAAGACGCCATATGAGCTATATAAAGGGAGAAAACCAAATATTGGTTATTTTCATATTTTTGGATGCAAATGTTTTATTCATATTAATGATAAATTGCATCTAAAAGCTTTTGATGAGCATGCAGATGAAGTAATTTTTCTAGGATATTCGACTACCAGTAAGGCGTACAGAGTTTTGAATAAAAGATCAATGGTGGTTGAAGAATCCATACACGTGGTATTTGATGAAAAATCACAGATTAAGAATGATGCACTGGACGAAGAAATTGCACAAAATGGTAACAAGTGTCATATTGATTTTTGTGATACTAATGATACGTGTGAAGATGATGTTTTGCAGGGAATGGGTGAGTTGGAAATTAATTCTCTAGAAAATCCCATCCCTCATCTAGAAGAAGATGGAAATTCTTTTAATAATAATTTTGGGAGTGATGCCTCATGTGAGAATGAGGATGCAGTACAAGTTGGTGATCCAATTAGTGATCAAGTTACTGGTGAAGTTGGTGGTCAATTACAAAATGAATTAAATGTGGAAATTCGAACCAATTCTCCCAGTACACAACAAATGGATCCACCCAGTACCATGCACCCATTTGAACCAGATTTAAGATGGCTCAAAAATCACCCTCCAGAATTAATTATTGGGAATATCCATGAAGGCGTGAAAACAAGATCGTCTACCATGGAAGCATTGTTCACGTGTTATCTATCTCAGATTGAACAAAAAGAAATTGACGAAGCTCTCAATGATCCGGATTGGATAAATGCTATGCAAGAGGAGCTCGATCAATTCAAAAGAAATGATGTTTGGGAACTTGTTCCAAGACCGGCGAACCACAATGTTGTAAGAACCAAATGGGTCTTCCAGAACAAAGCAAACAAAGAAGGCGTGATTGTTAGGAATAAAGCAAGACTCGTTGCAAAAGGATACTCTCAAGAAGAAGGAATAGATTTTAATGAAACTTTTGCACCGGTGGCCCGACTTGAAGCAATCAAAATTTTCCTAGCCTACGCCGCACACAAAGATTTCACCGTTTATCAAATGGACGCCCCGTGAGTACCTAACATGGCCTCGATAGTTGCCACCTTTTGGTCTAAAGCACGTGTTGCACGGATTAGGGACGAGAACCCTTCGTCCATGATTTGGTTTTGCCGGGTGAGCTGTGCGAGGATGCGCTCGTTGACGGATTCTTCATTTTAGCCCCTTGGGTTTTCTTCTGTTCGTGCGGGTGCCGGTGGATTGAACTTGATTTTGTATTTCAGGAGGTAAGCAAATGTACACTCCAAACTTCCTACATCCTTGCTTTTGTTATTTGTAGGCAACAGGCTATCAGTTACAATCATGACCAATATCTTTTGCTCCGCGGTTAGCCATTTCCTGTTTGGCCGGGTGGCCGAGGTGAAACCTTCTTCTCTCCCGAGTAGGTACCCGAGGTAGTCCTTGTATCCCATGTTTTGGGTACCAATCCATCCCTTCCGGTCGTAGTCTGACACACCCGTGGTGGTCAGTCTTAAGAGTTTGGCCAAACGGCCTTCGGAAAGTATGATTTCCTTGCCTCGGACCTTAGTGGTGATTTCTAGTTTATCACCTCGTTTGACGGCCACCAAGTGTTGATAGAACTCTTTCACCAACTCGGGGTACGTTTCCCCTTTAATGGTGAGATACGTGTCCAAAAGCCCTTGGTAGTTGAGCATGTCGATCAATTCCGGATAGAATTGATCGGGTTCTATGGCTTTACCTCTGATAACGGTGTAGTCGGCGTTGTTCCAATCCGGGGTGCGGACTCCGAGGGGCTTTTTTGGCATTTTTGAATTTGTTGTTTCTAGGTGACGTTTTCCGGCGGGATTCCGACAAGGGTTCCGGTGGTGCGACTTCTCCGGCAATGCGAGTTTTCCGGCGGCAGCGAGGGGCAGCGGTGCGGCGTGGCTCGTCGAGGTAGCGGCGGCCCTGGGCGGTGCCGGGGTTGGCAGCGGCGTGCGGTGGCAGTGGGCGGCGTCCGGGCGAGCGACGGGCGGTGGTGGCATCGCGGGCTGCTTCCGGTGTGGTGACGATGGTGCACAGTGGGTGACGCCGGGGTGGCTGTTGACGGCTCGGCTGGTGGTGGCGGTTGGTGGGACGGCCTTTGTGTGGTAGTGTTTGGTGCGGCGGCGGGGTGAGAGAAAGGGAGGGATAGAGAGTGTGGAGGGAGAAGGGGGAAGAAGAAGGGTTTTTTATTTGGGGGTTTTGGGGTTTTTTTTAGGGATTTGTGGGGGTTTAAGAAGGGAGTGTTCCATTGAGGTTTTAAGAAACACTTATAGCTTAGTGGTTAGGGCTTTAATTTGTAAGTGGGAGGTCCAAGGTTTCATTCTCATTGGCAACACTATTTTTCCTTGTCTTTTTCCGTCTTTTGTCTTCTAGTCTAGTGGTGGGGAGTTTGATTGGTCCTCCTTGTGGTTTGTTGTTGTCTAGTTTCCTCTACTTATGCTAATTTATTTTGATTTTATTTATAATAATTTCGAAGTGGCTAAGCTAAACAAGTAGTTTTTATTATGAGGGCGGTTACAGGTGGTTCCTTAGCTTATCCTAAGCAGAACTCATCTTCTTGGCTTCCTTCTGGTGGATTTGCATGATCCTCGTCTTCCGGGGTCATGTTTTCTTCGTTGGGATGGCCCTCGTCCCTGAGTTCGGCTTGCGTGCGGCTCATGATGAATACTTTTCCGGGGGCACCGTAATTCCCTTGATTGCTCGTGCCTCCGTGTTGGCCCATGGTCGTGGGGCGTGAGCTTGAGGGTTGCATGCAGTGGAAGGCCTTGTGCCATTCTTTCCCACAGTTGAAGCATCGCAAGGGGTTCCCCATGCAGTCCTTGCCTCTATGGCTTTGGTGGCATTTCGGGCAAGGGAAGCCCCCTGTATTGGTTTCGTTGTTTCTTGGGGGTGGTATTTGTCCAGTTGGGTTGCTTGGCCTTGTGTTGGTATCGGTTCTTGTTCTTTTTGTTGGCGGTGCTCCTCCTCCTGTGTTCCTCTTTCGAATCTGATCTTGTACCCCACGTTGTAGTAATTGGATTCGATAGAGATTGGCGGCACTGGTGTAACCTTCGTTGAGGGTCCGGGGTCCGCTTACTATGTAACACCCCGTGTTACGACCCCTAAAACCAATTAATCATTTAATCAAATATCCGAAGAAAGAACTAAATTACAATAATTAACTTAGAAAAGGCCCACCATAGTCCGTGGGCCCTCACCCCTAAAACCCAACCCCTAACCCTAGAAGGAATAGAATTAGCATGTCTATAATACTAGACCCTAATTAGGACTCCTAGGTGTATAAATAGGGGTGTTGGTCCCGATAGGGTGGTAGAAAGTCTAGAGGGGGGGGAGGGGGGGTGAATAGACTTTCTAAACGTTTTCACAATTTAAATAACTCTTTGGTAACTTCAACTCTAAGTAGCAAGTAAATAGAGTAAGTTTAAACTGCACAGCGGAAAAGGTAGTATGTAAAGAGTTATGCTCTATTAATGAATTAAATACGCATGTAAGATGAATAAAGTGACAGAGGGATCTTGAATATATAAAGGAGATGGTTCACTCAATATATAATAACAATATTCAAGATTGTAAATAAATATCGTATCACGTCGACCGTGTGATGAATGTTACATACAACACGTCAAACTTGCTTAGAATAGTTCAATATTTAAGCTTGAGAAGTTTGAATCACATGCATACGTGAAAACACACTAAAGCCGAACGATTAAGATTGATTGTGAATAGTAAACGGGTTAGTCGGATAAGATAGATAGATAGAGCAAATTATGTAAGTGCGGTATGTAAATGAGAGAGGTAATTTATAGTGGTTCGGAAGTGGCGTAATCTTCCTAGTCCACTTTTCTCCTTCCGCGTCTAGGAGAAATTCACTATTTTTCCACACACAGTTACAATAGTGAATAAGCGCTACACAAGCACTTCTTCCGGATGTCTTGCACACAGCTACACCCAACTCCGAGTGTCTCGCACACAGCTACACTCAACTCCGAGTATTTCGCACACAGCTATACTCAACGCCAACTAAATGTCTTGCACACAGCTACACTTAGCAACTACGAGTGTTTTGCACACAGCTACACTCACTAGAGTATTTTGCACACAGCTATACTCTTTTTACAATTACAAATACAAAGGTAATTGTATCTCTCTCCAACTAGATTTGAGACTATTCAGACTAAGTCTCTAAGAATATTTGAGCACTTGCACTTTTTGTATTTTCGTGTGTATTGCACTTCTATCTCGTGTCTATCTTGTTCACCTCTGCTCCACACACCCTTTTTTGTCTTCAAGTCTTCATGGCTTTTTATAGGCAATCAAATATATCCGTTGGAGTGGGATAATTTGATATTTGAAATTTGAATCTTCATAGCCTGATATTGTTGACAATAGTAGGTCTTCAATTTTGATTTGATTGTCAACTTGCCTGACAAAATAATATCTTATCTCCAATTGATTTGTTCAAAATATTATTTTGTTGTCATATTGAATATCCAACGTATCTTTGAAATAAATTCATCTGATAGAATTTATTTCTAGGATAAGTTTTTATATTCATGTCTTCATAAATATTTTTCCGTTCTGATCAAATGTCTTTCAGGCAATTTTGGATTCTTGTGGCATGTGGGTAGACTTGGAATAAATTCCTTCGAATTGATTCAATTTCTGATCATCTTGCTTCTTTGCCACATTGTGCTCCTTTGACTTTGAACATCGTGCTCCTTTGACTTGAACATTGTGCTTTTCTGATTTGGTCACATTGTGCTCTTTTGGACACATCGTGCTTGTTCACATTGTGCTCTTGTAGAACATTGTGCTCCTTTGACTTGAACATTGTGCTTTTCTGATTTGGTCACATTGTGCTCTTTTGGACACATCGTGCTTGTTCACATTGTGCTCCTTTTGAACATTGTGCTCTTTAGCACACATCGTGCTCTTTTTAATACATTGTGCTCTTTTGATAGCATTGTGCTCCTTGGTGAACATCGTGCTCTTTTGGACATTGTGCTTGTCCGAAAATTTGACTAGTAAAAAATAAGTCCTTGGGGGGAATCAATCTCGGGTGTGATCGTTTTAAGCAAGGACTTCTACCATTTCGCCGTTAGGCTCATCCAATCATTCTTTGCAACGCCATTCCTTTATGCTTCTTTCTTGGATGAATACTTGTAGGACCAAAATTAATTTCTCAAATTAATTTTGTTCTTCCTATGGTAGATTCCTTTTGATTCGCTATTCTGATTTATGATGCTTGTACTCAAAGACCTAAAATCTAAGGGGATCTAAAGTACATTTGGCTTCATCAAAACTTACAAAAAATATTCCTATCAATTTTCCCCCTTTTTGATGACGCCAAAACCTATACTCAGTCATTTGGCTTGTCTTTTAAAAACAATTATTTTTCAAAAGATTTTATTAACTTGGACATAGCCAAGACGAGTTTAACATTTGATTTTGACTCTAAGAAAGGTATTTTTAGCAACTAAAATTCCTATTCGCATTTTTGGATTTTAATAATAATGAATTTTTGCATTTTTCCAATTTATGCGATTTGATACAATCTAAGCTAAAAATGTTACCTTTCAAGACAAATAAAATAACAATAAATAACAAGGAAAACTTAATAGCATCATAAACAGAAATTTCGAATCATTCCAACTTGTTCCAAATTGTTCATGGGTTCATGTTCCCGTGGACCATACAAAAACAAGTGTGACAATCATACAAATCATCTAATGACTTTGTTTCTCCTCTCTTTAAGCACATGATTTATATAATTTTGAACATCAATGAAATTGTCACTAATGGCATAATTGTTGCATACCTGCCCAACTGAATAATTTTGAATGCTTCAATGATGTTGTTCCCGGGCAGTATACCTTCTTCATACCATATGATGCATTCTTCTAGGCTTCTTCCATTTTGTAGCTCGGCATCATTGACCTTGATATAGTCCTTTAGAACCATGATCATCAAAGCTCTAGCATAGCTTTGGATTCTTCTGAAATTCTCGTTTGAAACCCACAAATTTTGATCACTTGGACCACTCTTCTTCATACCCTTTGGTAGATCATTCAAAGTCGCCAACTTTGGCATTTCAACTCTACCATCTCTTGGTGTGGATTCCAAATAGAGAGCTGCACGGTTGTACCAATTAATTTGTTCAATATTTCCTCCTGCACAAACAATGTCACGAAAAGAACGGTTAGTGGTATTTGCGCTGCTTGATCCTCCTGGACTGCCAGCTTCACCACCACCGAACCAATATTCTAATCCTCCTCTTCTAGCAATATTTCTGCAAGCAGATCTGCCTCCTCCACCTCTACTACTACTTGTACCAACATTCCGGGTGGCCATGGCAGTCATCATCATCTCAAGCATGCCTAATCCTCCTCTTCTAACAATATTTCTGCCAGCAGATCTGCCTCCTCCACCTCTACTACTGCTTGTACCAACATTCCGGGTGGCCATGGCAGTCATCATCATCTCAAGCATGCCTTCCAAATGACTGAATCTCTCTTCCCCCTTTTTGGCGTAATTAAGGAGTGTATGAACCGATTCACTAAGAGATGAAATAGATTCGGAAATATTTTCATATGATCCCCGAAGGCAGCCCACTTTGGTGTTGACGGAGATGAGATCCGTGTGGACATCACTAATCTGCTTCTCATGTTGATGAACAACATTGAGAATTCCTTGGCTTTGACTCACGGCAATTGCTTCATTTGCCTTTCCAGAATTCTTGAGGATTTGAGAGAGTTGGATATAGAACTCATTGAGTTTCCCCTTGACATTTGCATTCAATCCTCCAACTTGTCTCTCAAGTGCTTGGTGGGTGTCGATCAAATGTTGTTGACTCCTCCGATTTTCATCAAAAGATGTTTCAAATTTTCCACCTTGAGTATTGACAACATGATCCACATGAGTGTAGATGCCTTGAAACATGCTTTCCATTCGGTCAACAAGGTTTAGTACAACTTTCTCCAGATTTTCCAATTTTTCTTTTGAGGTTGTGCCATCAATGTCTTGCTCTTCTCGGGTTGTGGGAACACACCTTGCTCCTTCTTGAGCAGAATTGACTTCAAGCATGTGAGATTGTGCTTGATTTTCCACTTGATATCCTTCTCTTTCCGGTGTGTGTAACACGTGCATGTTACCTTGTCCACTTTCTGCATGAATGGATTGAATTTCCTCCGTGTGTTGGCTAGCTTGCATGGCGTTTTGATCTTGACTTATTTCAGTGAAATTCAAAACACTCACATCATATAAACCACTGTCCATTAAATGTTCACCACATGTGACATTTTCTTCTTCTACATTTCTTGTGACAAATTCATCAATATCAATTAGGAAGTCATCTTCGGTAGGCATATCTCTCTGGACTGTGACATCAACAGTAGCTTCGGCCAACTTAGCTTTCAATTTATTCACAAATATTCCATTCACCGTAGACATCAAAGTTGCATGGCCAACATCAAAATTACCAATCCAATTCAAGGAGAATAATTCTTCTTTTTGCATACTCGGTCCTTTTGTCATCAAATCTTGATAGGAACCAAGTCTCCATTTTCTCCAATTTAGGACTCTTCGGTATTCACTCACCAACACCAAATCAAGTCCATCAACTTGATGAATCTCCTCATTCAACATTGTTTCCAATTCGGCAATTTGGGAAAAAGGATTTATGAAGCTTTGGCTTGTATTGGGATTGTGACTTATGGTTGGATTTTGGCTTATGGTAGGATTTTGGCTTGTGTTTGGATTTTGGCTTGTATTTGGATTTTGGCTTGAGGTAGAATTTTGGCTTGTGTTTGGATTTTGGCTTGAGGTAGGGTTTTCATGGGATTGAGTTGAGGGTTGAGAGGATAAACCAAGAATTTCTACAACTGGCCTTTTCCTAGCAGGAATGCCTCTCGGTTTCCTTTTTCTCTTGGAGCTCAAATCAGTTGATTCCTCATGATCCTTAAACAGTATCCGGTTACTTCCAAAAGGCTTTCTTGATCTCATTGGTAACCCTTTCATTTTTATAATTTCACCAATAAGCAAACCGAACCCTAGGATGCGGTTGAACTTTCCATTCCTAATTTTCGCACCTTTCACAAAATGTGCAATCCGGCTTAAAATGAGTTTACTCCAGTCACCCCTAACTCCATTCATCACAGCATGCAAATATCCAATTCTCACGGGTGATATATCCTCCATACTATTCAATTTGCACAATACACATTTATAGCGAATTCTAACTAGCATCTCATATTCATGCTTCAAATCAGATTTTTGACCGGAAAGATTTGGTTCGAGAGAAGCATTCTCATTCCGAATTTCTGTCCAAATTTCCGTGTGATCATATGTGTGAACATCTAAGTCCAACAGTGGTGGTTCTGGACTAGATATAGGCAATCCAAAGGTTGTGTGCAACTCTTGTTCATCAATGGTGATGAGAGTTCCATTCACGGTGGACTCAATGGTCCATCCAACAAGCTTGGCATTCATATAAAAATCTGCTACATCTTCATCATAAAATCCTGAGTATGGATAAGAACATAACCTCATGAGATTACTTTGTTGAAGTGCATGGATGATTCTTTGTGCAAGATGAGAGTTCTCGGCTTCTTTTAGAAATCCTTGAGGGTTAAAACTTCCTCCGGCCTTGATTCCAACTGCTAGCTTCGAGAGATTGAGTTGTTGAGAGTGTTCTTCATTTGGTTGAGAGCTTGAATTTCCAATGGTAGCCATAATGTGCTTGGTATTTTTAGAGATTGAGGGATTGAAGATTTTGAAACAGATGAAGATTGAGTGTTTCGGCTATGGAAGGTGAAAAGATTTTGAGAGTTTTGAGTGTAATGGTGGCTCTTCCAACCTGTTGGGTGAAAGGGAGGTGTCTTTACACAAATATCCTCACAACTTAAATGTTGACTTTTAATAAGTGAGGGGTATTTTTTTATATTCCAATAGCTTCCAACCTTTGACCTAACTGATAGTTAGTTTAGGTTATATATTCTCCATCCAATTTGTCTGCTGATGTGGCGCCAAAAATTTAGATACTCGGACTGATTTTACCTGAAATAAAATTCATAGAGCACTAAATCTGTTCCGAAAATAATATGTGCATGTATATATATATACAGGGTTGCAAAAATCCCGCCTAGGCACCGAGTAATTTGCGCCTAGGCGCTAGGCGCCCTTAGGCCGTGGCGATTCCCCCCCTAGGCTCCTGCCTAGGAGACTGGCCGCCTAGCGCCTAATTCGGCCGCCTAGCGCCTAACTCGGCCGATTATGCTAAGTTAACTCGTCAATTTCTGTCGAGTTAGCCGAGTTAACCCGGCCGACTCGACCTTGCTAACACACACACACACACACACACACACACACACACACACACATATATATATATATATATATATATATATATATATATGTATGTATGTATGTATAATATGACATATATGTACCTACACACGTTCACTGTTTTTCATTTTTTCAGTTAGCCGCCTAGGCGACCGCTTAGGCCCCGCCTAGGCCGTCTAGGCACTAGGCGCTACTCTACCGCCCAACTAGCGCCTAGCGCCTATTGCAACCATGTATATATATACACGTTTTTATGTAGTTGGAAGAAAGAAAAAGAATTGATTCTTTTTAGACAATTTATTATATACAACTACCATAAAAAGGTGTTCTCATTTAAGATAAAAACCATCATCATACTATCTTGTCACTCTTAAATGGTAAGATTGTGTAAAACTTAATAATTTTTATTTGTGTAAGAAGTAAATAGATAGATACACGGGTAGACATGCATGCAATATATGCTTTTTCAACATTTAATGTAGACTTAAGTATATAGGATGTGACAAATTTGCATGTGAGACACATAGGCACAAAAGAGATTTAAATAAATCAGATAGTAACGAATTTTTCAGATAAAAAAAAAATTGAGCTTTTAATTTAAATAGAGTTTAGAAACTTAGCTCAATTCAATCATGCCCATCTCGTGTCTTAATTTCGAAAATCTTGATTCACACAGAGGCTTTGTGAGAATATCAGCTAATTGATTCTCAGTCGGGATGTATTCGATTGATAATTCCTTCTTTTCAACATGATCCCGGATAAAATGATGTCTCACGTCAATGTGTTTTGTTCTTGAATGTAACACGGGATTGTGTGTTATAGCTACGGCACTTGTATTGTCACACAGTATGTTGACATTTTCACAATTCACGCCATAATCTTTCAGCTGTTGTTTCATCCAAAGAATTTGCGCGCAACAACTCCCAGCAGCTATATATTCAGCTTCGGCTGTACTCGTGGCTATGGAGTTTTGCTTTTTGCTGAACCATGATCCCAATCTTCCCCCTAAGAACTGGCATGTCCCTGAGGTACTTTTTCGATCGATTTTACATCCTGCAAAATCTGCATCTGAGAAACCAGTTAGTGTAAAATTACCTTCTTTGGGATACCATAATCCCACATTTACTGTTCCTTTTAGGTATCGGATGATTTTCTTGGTATCAAGAAAATGACTTTCTTTTGCCTTTGACTGGAACCTGGCACATACTCCCACTGAATAAGATATATCTGGTCGGCTTGCAGTGAGGTATAGTAATGATCCAATCATTCCTCGATATTTTGTTTCGTCAACGTCCTTGCCTTTATCATCTTTATCCAATCTTAAAGATGTGCTCATCGGGATCTTGATTGAGGATTTTCCATCTTGACCGAATTTCTTTATTAGATCTTTCGTGTATTTGGCCTGATTGATGAATATTCCTTCATTGAGTTGCTTTACTTGTAAACCAAGAAAGTAGTTTAACTCTCCCATCATGCTCATCTCGAACTTATTCTGCATTAGCTTGGAAAATTTCTCACATAATGTTTTATTAGTACTACCAAATATAATATCATCAACATAAATTTGTACCAATAAAATGTGATCATTTTCTTGAATTCTAAACAAGGTTTTATCAACAAGGCCTTTTGTAAAACCACAGTTAATTAGGAACGTTGATAGAGTGTCGTACCAAGCTCTTGGTGCTTGTTTTAACCCATATAACGCCTTCTTTAATCTGTAGACCTTATTAATATCACCTTTTACCTCGAAACCAGGAGGTTGTTCAACGTAGACTTCCTCTTCAAGTAAGCTGTTCAAAAATGCACTTTTCACGTCCATTTGATAGACAGTGAAATTCTTGTACGTGGTATATGCTAG
The DNA here is from genome assembly GCF_001879475.1 of Ipomoea nil. NCBI lineage: Eukaryota > Viridiplantae > Streptophyta > Magnoliopsida > Solanales > Convolvulaceae > Ipomoea > Ipomoea nil. The sequence continues at coordinate 611,127 of NW_017616883.1, forward strand.
AGATATTCTGATGGCTTCCAGTCTTGCAACGGGTGCAAACGTTTCATCGAAATCTATGCCTTCTTCTTGTGAATATCCTTTTGCCACTAAACGCGCTTTATTTCGTATGACAATTCCATCCTCATTTGCTTTATTCCGAAAGACCCATTTTGTTCCAATTACATTGTAATTTTCAGGTCTTGGAACTAATTCCCTTAGTCACTTCTTTTAAATTGATCAAGCTCTTCTTGCATTACATTAATCCAATCTGGATCACTTAGAGCTTCTTCAATGCTTGTGGGCTCCACCTGAGAAAGAAAACAAGAAAATAAAGCATGTATATTTGAGGACCATGTTTTTACTCCTTCTCGTGGATCTCCAATCACTAGCTCTGGAGGGTGATTTTTGAGCCATCTCAAGTCAGGTTGTAGATTGCATGGGCTTTCCACGTTTCCTTGCTCAGTAGGTAAGTTGGAGGTAGACACATTTTGCTAATCAGATTGTTCTCCAACTTGTGTTTCAACTTGAGAATTTTGATTTTCCACGTGGGGATCTTCATTGACTTCCACGTGTCCTTCACAATCAATGTCCAATTGCTCCATACCCTGTATAATTTGATCTTTGAAAGATATGTCAGTATCATTAAATGATTTTTCAACTTGACAACTTTCCTGATCATTTTTGTTGGTCTGGGTTTTCTTCTTATGAGCTTCATCAAATGTAACATGAATTGATTCTTCTACCACCATTGATTTCTTGTTCAATACTCTGAATGCTTTGCTGGTAGATGAATATCCTAAAAATATTCCTTCATCTGCACGCTCATCAAAAGTCTTTAGATATGTTTTACCATTATTAAGAATAAAACATTTGATGCCAAAAGTATGAAAATAATTAAGTTTAGGTTTTCTCCCTTTCAATAATTCGTACGGAGTCTTATTGTAAGACTTGTGTATCAAGCTTCGATTTTGCGTATAGCAAGCGGTGTTGATTGCTTCAGCCCAATATCTTTTAGGTAGCTCGGCTGACGTAATCATCACTCGTGCGGCTTCTTTTAGCGTTCTATTTCTTCTTTCGGCTACACCATTTTGTTGCAGTGTACGTGCGGCAGATAATTGATGTAGAATTCCTTGAGAATTGCAGTAGACTTTAATTACTTGATTCACGAACTCTGTTCCTCGATCAGTTCGGATTTTTGCAATTTTCAAGTCTTTCTCGTTTTGTAGCAGCTTGAGTAGTTCTGGCAGCTTTTGCTCGACTTCGTTTTTCTTTTTGAGAAATCTCGTCCATGTGTACCTGGAAAAATCATCAACAACAACTAGTGTATATTTCTTACCACTTAGACTTGCAGGGTCTACTGGACCGAATAGATCCATGTGTGGTAGACTCAGCGGTCTTGTTATAGATTCTTGAACTTTGGATTTTAAAGATGACTTGATTTGCTTTCCTCTTTGGCAAGCATCACATATTTGATCTTTCTTGTAGACAATATCGGGTAGACCTTCAACGAGTTTGTTTCTTGCTAGCTTGTTGATTGTCTTGAAGTTTAAATGATTCAACTTCTTGTGCCATTCCCAACTTGTTGCGTGTGAGCTGTTTGCTAGTAGACACACTGATTCTTTTGTTGTGTTCCAATCCACAACATACATATTTTTCTTCCTTATTCCTTCGAGCACTACTTCTGCCGAGGAATTATTCTTCACTTGGCACTTGTCTTTGAAGAACTCAACTAGATATCCTTTGTCACAAAATTGAATTGTACTCAACAAGTTGAATTTTAGACCTTGAACAAAGGATACATCTTCGATTTTCAAACCATTTCGAAAAATTGTACCAATTCCTTTTGTTATGTCGTATCGTTCATTTCCACCGAATACGACTTTTGGTCCTTCGATATTTTTAAGATTCACAAGACTAGATTTATTTCCAGTCATGTGTCTAGAACATCCACTATCGAAGTACCAAACTTCCTGCAAACAAATTAAACATTTTTAGGTACCCAACTTGATTTGGGTCCTTGAGTGTTAGTCATTTTTGGTACCCAAATCCACCTTGTACTCACTGATCTAAGTTTAGGTGATTGGTAACCATTAAACATATTATAATCATATTTAATTTTTGAAAACATTTTTTTTGCCGGTTTTTGAAAATTTACTTGATTTTTTGGCACGTGGGAAGAAGATTGTTTGGGCCTAGGATAGGCATTAAATCTGGACTTAGTCCATGGTTTAATATAACCAACCCAACCTTGTTTTGATGGATAAAATCTCCCTGCCTCAATTCTTGGATTCCTTCCCATTTTCCTATGAGGGCTTTGTGCACTAGACCCATTGGTGTATTTCTATTTAGGAACAAACTTTTGCCTTTTTATATACTGTTTAGGCGAAATATTATTTCTTTGAGGCTTCGGCCTAACAGTATTAATTTTGACATTCGTTTGGTAACCAATTCCTTGTCTCATTGTGCTTTCTTGACCTTTTACAAATTTTACTACTTGGACTTTATTACTTAAAGTAGTAGTAGAATTGGCCAAGTTCTTGGAGGCTTGAGAACATGATGGATCATAACCGAGTCCGGTTTTATCACTTGAGGGTTTTTGCATATTTACCATTTTGTCCATTATTTTGGATGAATGTGTAAATGTTGTTATAACCTCTCTAAGGTTCTGTTCTCTCACTTCCCTTGATTTACACTCTTCTTGAAGACAAATAATTTTATCTTTCAAGTCTTTCACTTCAAGTAGAGCATTTTGCAAATTCTCATTTATTTGATCTTTTTCGAGAATCAAAAGACAATTGCGCTCTTTGAGTTGAGAGTGAGTGTCCATTATGGTTTGACATTCTTCCATTAAGTGAAAGAAAGACTCTCTAGAAAATGAAGAATTGACAGAATCATAAGAGTGAGATGTTACCTCATTTTCTTCATTTCCATTTGCCATAAGACGCATGTCCTCGTAGGGTGAGTTGTTGGAGATGCTCATGCAAAACATTGCATTGTCATCCTTTGAGGTGTCACTTTCATCACTTGAAGATTCTTCTGACTCACTTATTTCAAGTGGGTCACTAATAAGTGCTTTTCTTCTCTCCTTTGTGAACCTTTTATCTTTGGGCTTGAATTCTTCCTGTTGAGAGTTAGAAACATTTGTATATTGACTTTTACTTACCTTAGGGTGTGGACAACTTGCTGCAAAGTGTCCAGGCTTTCTACAATTGTAGCATAAATTCGAATCTTCCTCAATAATTTCTTTCTTCAAATTCTTTGTTGCATTCCACGATTTCCCTTGTGGATTTTTCTTGTAGTTGCTTCTCTTCATGAATTTCCTAAATTTCTTGACAAAGAGAGCAAATTGATCATTAGACAATAATTCAACATTTTGTACTGACCTTGAGGTTGATGGTTGCTCGGCTATAAGTGCATTGTTCTTTTCTTCATGATCTTTCTCTAATCTTGATTTCATCTCAAATTCATAAGCTTTTAAATCACTAAAGAGCTTATTGGTCGATAGGGTTTTTAAATCCCTATGATCTCTCATGGCCGTGACCTTCATGTCCCATGTAGATGGTAGACCACGTAGAATTTTGAGTGAAATTTGTTTTTGATTAATATCTTTTCCAAGATCATTAATCTCTCCTAAGATTTTGGCAAATCTTGTTTCCATGTCGGTAATATTCTCGCCGTTTAGCATTTTGAAATCCTCGAATTTCTTTAATGCTATAGTGAGCTTATTATCCTTTTCTTGCTCGTCTCCTTCACCAATTTGAATGAGCGTTTCCCAAACTTCCTTCGCGGATTGACACTTTCGAACTTTTGGAAATATCGTGTCATCGATAGATTTAAACAAAATATCCTTGGCAATATTGTCCAAGTTATTTCTTGTTCTATCTTCACGAGACCATTCCGCTTTCGATTTTGGAATGTATTGTGGAGTGTCACTTGTTTGTACGGATGAGGTGTTGACTTGCAAAATCTCAATAGGACCACTTGTAACCACTTCCCACATTTCATCATGTAATGCGGATAAATGTACCTGCATGCGAATTTTCAAATCATCAAATTTCTCTAAGGAAAATAATAAATTTTGGGCAAGAGCTATATCTCTTTTCATCATCTTGATTTTTCGAGATCTGTCTAGCAGTCAAGATTGACTCAAATAGACAACTGCTCTGATACCAATTGTTGGTCCCGATAGGGTGGTAGAAAGTCTAGAGGGGGGGGGGGGGGTGAATAGACTTTCTAAACTTTTTCACAATTTAAATAACTCTTTGGTAACTTCAACTCTAAGTAGCAAGTAAATAGAGTAAGTTTAAACTGCACAGCGGAAAAGGTAGTATGTAAAGAGTTATGTTCTATTAATGAATTAAATACGCATGTAAGATGAATAAAGTGACAGAGGGATCTTGAATATATAAAGGAGATGGTTCACTCAATATATAATAACAATATTCAAGATTGTAAATAAATATCGTATCACGTCGACCGTGTGATGACTGTTACATGCAACACGTCAAACTTGCTTAGAATAATTCAATATTTAAGCTTGAGAAGTTTGAATCACATGCATACGTGAAAACACACTAAAGCCGAACGATTAAGATTGATTGTGAATAGTAAACGGGTTAGTCAGATAAGATAGATAGATAGAGCAAATTATGTAAGTGCGGTATGTAAATGAGAGAGGCAATTTATAGTGGTTCGGAAGTGGTGTAATCTTCCTAGTCCACTTTTCTCCTTTCGCGTCTAGGAGAAATTCACTATTTTTCCACACACAGTTACAATAGTGAATAAGCGCTACACAAGCACTTCTTTCGGATGTCTTGCACACAGATACACCCAACTCCGAGTGTCTCGCACACAGCTACACTCAACTCCGAGTATTTCGCACACAGCTATACTCAACGCCAACTAAGTGTCTTGCACACAGCTACACTTAGCAACTACGAGTGTTTTGCACACAGCTACACTCACTAGAGTATTTTGCACACAGCTATACTCTTTTTACAATTACAAATACAAAGGTAATTGTATCTCTCTCCAACTAGATTTGAGACTATTCAGACTAAGTCTCTAAGAATATTTGAGCACTTGCACTTTTTGTATTTTCGTGTGTATTGCACTTCTATCTCGTGTCTATCTTGTTCACCTCTGCTCCACACACCCTTTTTTGTCTTCAAGTCTTCATGGCTTTTTATAGGCAATCAAATATATCCGTTGGAGTGGGATAATTTGATATTTGAAATTTGAATCTTCATAGCCTGATATTGTTGACAATAGTAGGTCTTCAATTTTGATTTGATTGTCAACTTGCCTGACAAAATAATATCTTATCTCCAATTGATTTGTTCAAAATATTATTTTGTTGTCATATTGAATATCCAACGTATCTTTGAAATAAATTCATCTGATAGAATTTATTTCTAGGATAAGTTTTTATATTCATGTCTTCATAAATATTTTTCCGTTATGATCAAATGTCTTTCAGGCAATTTTGGATTCTTGTGGCATGTGGGTAGACTTGGAATAAATTCCTTCGAATTGATTCAATTTCTGATCATCTTGCTTCTTTGCCACATTGTGCTCCTTTGACTTTGAACATCGTGCTCCTTTGACTTGAACATTGTGCTTTTCTGATTTGGTCACATTGTGCTCTTTTGGACACATCGTGCTTGTTCACATTGTGCTCCTGTTGATACATTGTGCTCCTTTTGAACATTGTGCTCTTTTTAATACATTGTGCTCCTTGGTGAACATCGTGCTCTTTTGGATATTGTGCTTGTTCGAAAATTTGACTAGTAAAACATAAGTCCTTAGGGGGAATCGATCTCGGGTGTGATCGTTTTGAGTAAAGACTTCTACCATTTCACCATTAAGCTCATCCAATCATTCTTTGCAACGCCATTCCTTTATGCTTCTTTCTCGGATGAATACTCGTAGGACCAAAATTAATTTCTCAAATTAATTTTGTTCTTCCTATGGTAGATTCCTTTTGATTCGCTATTCTGATATATGATGCTTGTACTCAAAGACCTAAAAACTAAGGAGATCTAAAGCACATTTGGCTTCATCAAAACTTACAAAAATTATTCCTATCAAGGGGACATAAGAGGTACCTACAAACCCCACCATAATAATCTCTCACCACCCAAGGAGCTCCAAGAATTCCCTTAGGAGAAATCAAGAAAGAAGAAAGCTTAAAGAAAGACCCTTCATAGCCAAGGAATTAATTAAGGCTAAGAGGTAACCCATGTCTCAACAAAACCTATTTTCATAGCTATGATTCCCCTCTTAAGATTTCCCCCATATTCTTGTGTGTTGATGATTCGTTATAATGATCTTGATAATTGGAGTTATGATTCAATGGGTGATCTTGATGATAAGAGGTTCTTGATGATTAAATGGTGTTCTTGATGTTCTTGGTGATTATATGGTGTTCTTGTTGTTCTTGATGATTATAAGATGTTCTTGATGTTTATATGATATTCCTACCGAATCTTGATATTAGAAGATGAATTGTGTTCTTGTTGATTTAAAAATACTTAGAACCCTAGGTTGTATCGTGGAATTCGTATGGTATTATTCTTGGTATATTGGGTGGGAATTCGTATGTTTGGGTGTTGATTATGTTTAGAAAAGCATGATAGGTTATGTGCCGTATGTTCTTGCTTTTGAATCCGTTAACTGTCTACGTGTTGTTGTCAATTGCGTTTGAAAGTGTCTAAGCAAGGTCTCGGGTTCCACAATGGTTCCCGGGGCATTTTTCTGTGATGAAAGAGTCAGTGGGGGTAGGTGGGGGTAGGGGACCCGCCACCTACCCGCGGCCAATGTTGGTAACGCCGGCAGGTGACCCCTCACCCACCGGCTACCCGCTGGATTTTACCCCCTTTGAGATTTCGGCTTCCCCATTTGATGTCCCCCGACCCCCGTGGTGTCCCAACGGACTCCGTCTATCGTGCCTGTGTCTAGTTTGATGTTCGAGTACCATTCGTAGGTTGAATAAGTCTTATATATCGCATGCTAGTTGAATTGGTATCCCGTTGACCTAAGCATGAGAACTATGAACCCCTTAGGATGGTTCTTAGTATGTGAATGATCACGCATAGGTTTCGTTATACGATTTCTTCCCCTCCCTAATGTGCCAATGTGGGTTGCATGTGTTTGCTACGTGTTATGTGTGCATGATACCCCAATTCGGTTGCGATCGAATTGGTTATTCCTGAGCTGCGGTTCAGAAGCTGGCTGCGGTCAGATTTACACTCTTGGGCTGCGGTCCACCGTTTGGTTGCGATCAAACGTTTCTACATGAGCTGCGGTTCATATTTCCTGGCTGCGGTCAGATGACATACTCTTGGGCTGCGGCCCACTGTTTGGTTGCGATCAAACTATGATGAGCTGCGGTTCATCAGTCGGTTGCGATCGACCCCTCCGTGTTGCGATACGGGGCAGGGTGCTGCGGGGCTGTGTCAGAGCTATATGCACTGACCCTCATGTATGGGCATGCGATTGGTCCTGTGGCGCCAACAAAGTGTGCTATGTGATGAGATATGGATGATTGGATTGTTATGAAAGCGTGACCATAGGATACATGCTAGTAACTGTATATGCTTGATTATGATTATTGGCTGTGCTTATCTCTATCTGTCGTATCTGTTCCCTACACCTGTGAATTGTGCATGCTTGGTTATGACTGTTGGTTGTGCTTAGCCCTATCTTTCGAGTCTATTCCCTGTGTTGGAAGCTAGAGTCTCTTAGGATATATCTTCATACATCGAAATGGTTTTTCGTATATCTATGTATATATCTATGTGTATTGTATTTCAACGTGTTGAAGTGGGTTACCAGCGTCTCTCGCTGAACAGATATATTTGGCTTTCAGGCATAGACGAGTAGATCACTGGAGCGCGCTAGAGTTTTGGGGCGTAGATTATACAAGTTTCCCTTTTGGCCAGCGTGCCATGATTTGTATTGATACTGACTGAGATTATTAGAATTTAGCCTGTACACCTGAGTTCTCTAGCTCAGGTGTGGCATAGCACCCCGTACTCTTTATATTATGTTTTGGGAATTAATGAGATTTCACCTTTATTATATAAGCTTCAAAAGTTTAAAAATTTCGGGGTGTTACAGTTGGTATCAGAGCCTAAGTTTGACCCTAGGATAAGACTATCAAGACCGGACCTTAGGACGAAGACTTGAACTCTAGGTACTTAGGGACATAGGACTCAGGAATCTTAGGACGCGCGGTGAGACTGTGAAACCTACACATGACCTCCCCACACTTTATCTCTCCCTTATCTAAAGAAAACTTTCCCCCGCTTATCACAGCAAAAGAAGAGCACCGAACTCTAACTTAACATTCTTATAAACGTTGACCCAGAAAGACGACAGCATGGCACCAAACAGGAGACAATCGAGGACTCCAGAACCCGCCACACACGATCCCCTGACTCAAACCCTACAACAACTAACACAAGTCGCCCAAGCACTAAGCGACGTAGCTCTTCGCAACAACAGGCCCCCGCCCCCTCCATCAAACGCGAACTCAGACATCGCCCGACAAGTTTCGAACCATCGACCACCCACGTTCTCAGGAGAAGAGGATCCCGTAATCCTGGAGGAATGGATCCGGACCCTCGACAAAATTCTAGGGTTAGTAGAATGCCCAGAAGAATGTCGCGTAGAGATAGCCTCGTTCTATTTCGGACACGAGGCCGATCTCTGGTGGATCCACGATGGGCCCGCTTACCAACAAGAACCAGGGTTCAACTGGGAAAACCTCTAAACGCGACTACGAGAACGATTTTACCCAACACACCTAAAAGCATCCATGTACGAAGAGTTCCTCCATTTGAAACAAGGGACAACTACCATCATGGAATACCATAAACGATTCCTCGAACTAGCACGCTTCGCGCCAGAACTAGTCCCCACCGAGGTGACCAAAATAGAGAGATTCGTATCAGGCCTCAACTTCGAAGCCCGAAAAGCACTAGTAGTAAGTAGACCTCAGACCCTCAACGAGGCTTACTCCAGTGCCGGAAATCTCTATCGAATCCAACTACTCCGACATGGGGTTCAGGAACAGGAACGAAAGAGAAACACCGAGGTGGAGCACCACCTGTAAAAAGGACGAGAAACGACACCAACACAAGACCGAGCAATCTGACCAACCAAAGGCCGCCCCTAGGGAACAACGAAGCTAACACAAGGAGCTTCCCTTGCCCGAAATGCAACAAAAGCCATAGAGGTAAAGACTGCATGGGCAATCCCTGGCGATGCTTCAACTGCGGTGAAGAGGGGCACAAGGCCTTCCAGTGCACTCAACCCCAAAGGCCACGCCCCACCACCATGGGTCAACACGGGGGCACCACCCACCAAGGAAACTACGGCGCTCCTGGGAAAATATTCGTCATGAGCCGCACCCAGGCCGACCTCGGGAACGAGAGCAATCTTGAGGAAGGGAACCTAACCCCAGAAGACGAGGACCGCGCAAACCCCGCAGAAGAAAACCAAGAACACGAATTCTGTCTAGGATAAACCGGCAAATTCCTTGTAATCACCTTCGTAGTAAAACTACTTACTTAGCTCAATTACTTCGGAATTTTTATAAACAAAAGATTATATCGAAATCCGATCCTACTTACGAACATAAAACCAAAATTATATTACAAGCCAAGCCTCTCACCACTAGAAGACAAAAGAGGAAAAAAAAGACAAGGACCACACCATTAAAAACCTAGTGTTACCAATGAGAGTTAACCCCTTGACCTCCCAAATACAAAACTAAGGTATTAACCACTAAGCTAAAGGTGTTTCTTAAAACCTTAAGGGAACACTATCTTCTTAAAGCCCCCATCAAACCCTAAAACCCACAAAACCCCCAAATCAAAAACCCTTCTCCTTCTTCCCCAAATCACCCAATCTCCTCTTCCTCCCTCCCCTCCAAAGCCGCCACCCTCACCACCACAAACCTCGTCGCACCACCACCCACCTCCCTCGACCGACGCTCGCCCGCCACCGCAACCCACCAGCGACGCCACCACCAGCCGGCAATCGACCGCCGACCGCCCACGCCGCACCCGGTAGCAACCCGCTGCCACGCGACGCCGACGGCGCAAGCCAGCCGCCACCACTCGCTTCCACTGCTGCCGAAGAAAGCCTCGACACCAGCACGCTGTCGCCTCTCCTCGTCGAGCCGACACCGGCACACAGCTCGCCGTCGCCTCCTTCGCAAGCGGAGAAAACTGTCCGCCGGAAAACTCATCGGAAAACGCGCCGGAGGCCCGCCGGAAAAGTCATCGGAAAAGTGTCATCTACCCCAAAATGCCGAAGAATCCCCTCGGAACCCGTACCCCGGAATGGAGCAATGCCAGCTACACCGTAATAGGAGGTAAAGCCCTCGAACCCGACCAATTTTCTCCGGAATTGGTCGATATGCTTAATTATCAAGGCCTTTTGGATACATACCTCACCATCAAGGGGGATACCTACCACGAATTGGTGAAAGAGTTCTATCAACACCTAGCGGCCACCAAACGGGGTGATAAACTAGAAATCACGACCAAGGTCCGCGGCAAGGAAATTATACTCTCTGAAGGCCACTTGGCTAAGCTCCTGAAATTGACCACCACGGGTGTGTCAAACTACGACCGAAAGGGGTGGATTGATACCCAAATCACGGGGTACAACGACTACCTCGGATACCTACTCGAGAAAGAGGAAGGATTCACCTCGGCCACACGGCCGAATAGGAAGTGGCTAACGGCGGAGCAAAAGATATTGGTTATGATTGTAACCGATAGCCTCTTGCCCATGAACAATAAGAGAAAAGACGTGGGGAGTTTAGAGTGCACCTTTGCCTATCTCTTGAAACACAAAATCAAGTTCAACCTGCCGGCCCTCATGCTAAAGCACATGGAGTTTTGCAAAACAAGCAACCGACTTAGCCTACCCTACGGGATGATCCTAAGTTGGATCATGGAGAAGAAGGGGGTGGACCTAAGCCACACCGAGGTTAAAACCGCAAATGGCATGATCTTTAACGCCCAGAACCTCCGCCGCAACAATATCTACTACACTGAAGGGGGACATTACCTCACCCTCGAAGAAATTTGCCTTTCACCAGAGGAAGAACGAAGAGAATTGGTCGACCAATTGGAAATCTCCAACAAAAAGCTCAAACGAGCAATGCAAGATTGTGGGGGTCTGGAGGGAGATGAGGATCAGGAGGAGGATGACGAGCCTAACCCATCGATGCACCCACGAGCGAGAGGGAACCCAAGGGAACAAAACGAGGGTTCGATCAATGAGCGCATCCTAGCGCAACTCAACCGACAAAACCAAATCATGGAGGAAGGGTTCTCGTCCTTGATCCGTACGACACGCGCATTAGATCAGAGGGTGGCAGCAATCGAGGCTGCTTTGGGCACTCATGGGGCATCCAACTCCGAAGCAGGAAACCGAGGTAGACCCAAACTTTCCTATCACCACACCACCAGAAGTCCAGTCTACCCCAGCTAAGACAAAACGTGGGGCCACATTCCTAACCAGGAGGCCAAAATACGGGATGTCCAGGGGTGAAAGAATGGATTAACACACCGGGCTTCGGGGACGAAGCCCCTCGTAAGGGGGGGAGAGTGTAACACCCCGTGTTACGACCCCTAAAACCAATTAATCATTTAATCAAATATCCGAAGAAAGAACTAAATTACAATAATTAACTTAGAAAAGGCCCACCATAGTCCGTGGGCCCACACCCCTAAAACCCAACCCCTAACCCTAGAAGGAATAGAATTAGCAAGCCTATAATACTAGACCCTAATTAGGACTCCTAGGTGTATAAATAGGGGACATAAGAGGTACCTAGAACCCCCACCACAATAATCTCTCACCACCCAAGGAGCTCCAAGAATTCCCTTAGGAGAAATCAAGAAAGAAGAAAGCTTAAAGAAAGACCCTTCATAGCCAAGGAATTAATTAAGGCTAAGAGGTAACCCATGTCTCAACAAAACCTATTTTCATAGCTATGATTCCCCTCTTAAGATTTCCCCCATATTCTTGTGTGTTGATGATTCGTTATAATGATCTTGATAATTGGAGTTATGATTCAATGGGTGATCTTGATGATAAGAGGTTCTTGATGATTAAATGGTGTTCTTGATGTTCTTGGTGATTATATGGTGTTCTTGTTGTTCTTGATGATTATAAGATGTTCTTGATGTTTATATGATATTCCTACCGAATCTTGATATTAGAAGATGAATTGTGTTCTTGTTGATTTAAAAATAATTAGAACCCTAGGTTGTATCGTGGAATTCGTATGGTATTATTCTTGGTATATTGGGTGGGAATTCGTATGTTTGTGTGTTGATTATGTTTAGAAAAGCATGATAGGTTATGTGCCGTATGTTCTTGCTTTTGAATCCGTTAACTGTCTACGTGTTGTTGTCAATTGCGTTTGAAAGTGTCTAAGCATGGTCTCGGGTTCCACAATGGTTCCCGGGGCATTTTTCTGTGATGAAAGAGTCAGTGGGAGGTAGGTGGGGGTAGGGGACCCGCCACCTACCTGCGGTCAATGTTGGTAACGCCGGTAGCGGGCAGCCTCCCGCCGGGCACCCGCTGCCTGGAAAGCTGCCGCCGGCAAGCCGGCGGATGACCCCTCACCCACCGGCTACCCGCTGGATTTTACCCCCTTTGGGATTTTGGCTTCCCCGTTTGATGTCCCTCGACCCCCGTGGTGTCCCAACGGACTCCGTCTATCGTGCCTATGTCTAGTTTGATGTTCGGGTACCATTCGTAGGTTGAATAAGTCTTATATATCGCATGCTAGTTGAATTGGTATCCCGTTGACCTAAGCATGAGAGTTATGAACCCCTTAGGATTGTTCTTAGTATGTGAATGATCACGCATAGGTTTCGTTATACGATTTCTTCCCCTCCCTAATGTGCCAATGTGGGTTGCATGTGTTTGCTACGTGTTATGTATACATGATACCCCAATTCAGTTGCGATCGAATTGGTTATTCCTGAGCTGCGGTTCAGAAGCTGGCTGCGGTCAGATTTACACTCTTGGGCTGCGGTCCACCGTTTGGTTGCGATCAAACGTTTCTACATGAGCTGCGGTTCATATTTCCTGGCTGCGGTCAAATGACATACTCTTGGGCTGCGGTACACTGTTTGGTTGCGATCAAACTATGATGAGCTGCAGTTCATCGGTCGGTTGTGATCGACCCCTCCGTGTTGCGATACGGGGCAGGGTGTTGCGGGGCCGTGTCAGAGCTATATGCGCTGACCCTCATGTATGGGCATGCGATTGGTCCTGTGGTGCCAACAATGTGTGCTATGTGATGAGATATGGATGATTGGATTGTTATGAAAGCGTGACCATAGGATACATGCTAGTAACTGTATATGCTTGATTATGATTATTGGCTGTGCTTATCTCTATCTGTCGTATCTGTTCCCTACACCTGTGAATTGTGCATGTTTGGTTATGACTGTTGGTTGTGCTTAGCCCTATCTGTCGAGTCTATTCCCTGTTTTGAAAGCTAGAGTCTCTTAGGATATATCTTCATGCTTCGAAATGGTTTTTCGTATATCTATGTATATATCTATATGTATTGTATTTCAACGCGTTGGAGTGGGTTACCAGCATCTCTCTCTAAACAGATATATTTGGCTTTCAGGCACAGACGAGTAGATCACTGGAGCGCGCTAGAGGTTTGGGGCGTAGATTAGATAGTTTTCCCTTTTGGCCTGCGTGCCATGATTTGTATTGATACTGACTGAGATTGTTAGAATTTAGCCTGTACACCTGAGTTCTCTAGCTCAGGTGTGGCATAGCACCCCATACTCTTTATATTATGTTTTGGGAATTAATGAGATTTCACCTTTATTATATAAGCTTCAAAAGTTTAAAAATTTCGGGGTGTTACATACTATTAGTGCCTTTCGATCTTCGAAGTTGAGGCCTGATATAAACCTTTCTATTTTGGTTGATTCCGTGGGGACCAGTTCTGGCGCGAAGCGTGCCAGTTCGAGGAATCGTTTATGGTATTCCGTGACGGTAGTCGTTCCTTGTTTTAGGTGGAGGAACTTTTCGTGCATGAAAGCTTTTAGGTGTGTCGGGTAGAATCGTTCTCGCAGGCGTGTTTTCAGGTTTTCCCAGTTGAATCCTGGTTCTTGTCTATAAGTGGGTCCCTCGTGGATCCACCAAAGGTCTGCCTCGTGTCTGAAGTAGAATGAGGTTATCTCTACACGACGTTCTTCTGGGCATTCTACTAGCCCTAGAATCTTGTCGAAGGTCCGTATCCATTCTTCGATGATGGCGGGATCTTCTTCACCCGAGAATGTGGGTGGTCGATGGTTCGAGACTTGTCGGGCGGCTTCTGAGTTTGTGTTTGGTGGAGGGAGTGGTGGTCTGTTGTTGCAGAGGGCTACGTCACTTAGTGCTTGGGCGACTTGGGTGAGTTGCTGCAGGGTTTGAGTCAAGGGGTCGTGTGAGGCGGGTTCCGGAGTCCTTGATTGTCTTCTGTTCATTGTCATGCTTGCTTGATCTATAGAACCAATGTTTATAATGATTTAGAGGGTTTTACCCTTACCTTGGCGTGATAAGCGAAGGGGAGTTCTTTAAATTAGTGAGGGATAAAGTGAGGGGAGGTTGTGTGATGATAGGTAGGTTTCACAATCTCACCGCGCGTCCTAAGATTCCTGAGTCTTATGTTCCTGAATACCTAGAGTTCAAGCCTAACGTCGTAAAGTCAGGTCTTAAGAGTCTTATCCTAGGGTCAACTTAGGCTCTGATACCAACTGTAACACCCCGAAATTTTAGAACTTTTAAGACTTATATAATAAAGGTAAATTCTCATTAAATCCCAAAAATATAACGTAAGAGTATGGGGTGCTATGCCACACCTGAGCTAGAGAACTCAGGTGCACAGGCTAACTAACTGAAATCCTCAATAATGTTAATACATAAGCATGGCACGCAGGCCGAAAGGGAAACTATCTACTCTACGCTTCAAATCTCTAGCGCGCTCCAGTGTCTACTCATCTGTGCTTGAAAGCCAAATATATCTGTTCAGCAAGAGATGCTGGTAACCCACTCAAATGCGTTGAAATACATTATAGATAGATCTATATAGATATAGGAAAAGTTATTTCGAAGCAGGAAGATAAATACTTAAGAGACACTAACTTTAAAAGCCGGGAATAGACTCAGCAGATAGGGATGAGCACATCAAACAATAATAAACAGTTAAGTAGAGATAACATCATAAGGTATATGCATCTAAGGTCACATATCACTTTCCAATTCCAAAACACATCACCATTCAATCACCATTCATATCACATAATCGTTGATGGCGCCACGGGACCAATTGCATTCCCCGAACATGAGGGCTAATGTTTATAGCATTAACACGGCCCCGCAACACCCTACCTCAGTACCGTGGTATGAGGGGAGTTGATCGCAACCAACCCTTTGAGAACCGCTGACGAACTCAACGTCGGACCATGATCCGACACACCGCTAACGCACACAGTCGGTGGACCGCGATCCCCTTTACAAGGTGGGACTTACGACCCTACACACCGTCGATGCGCACAGTCGGTGGACCATAGCGGATCAAGCCCGGCTTACCGCTGAGCTATACTCAGTCGGTGGGCGAAGATCCTCGGAGGCTATGGCCCTACACACCGTTGTCCCATCATTCGGTGGATCGCAGCCAGCCGTAGCCCTACACACCGCCTGATTACTCAGGTCGGTGGACTACAGCCTTCCTCGGCTTATTGGCCCTACACACCGTCCTGGCGCGTTCAGGTCCGGTGGGTCATAGCACCGGGCCCCATATTTGGACC
Source organism: Ipomoea nil (assembly GCF_001879475.1). Classification (NCBI taxonomy): domain Eukaryota; kingdom Viridiplantae; phylum Streptophyta; class Magnoliopsida; order Solanales; family Convolvulaceae; genus Ipomoea; species Ipomoea nil. The sequence continues at coordinate 626,960 of NW_017616883.1, forward strand.
TGTAGTCCAAGAAGTCAATTAATTTGGCCCTAGCTACTTCTGAGCCTTAGCTCAGGAACAATCCATTGGCCTTCAGCCACATCCGAACCTTTAGTCCGGAAAAAATCCATTCGGTCTTCAACCAACTTCCGAACCTTAGTCCGGGAACAATCCATTCGGCCTTCAGCCGACTTGCGAACCTTAGTCCAGGAATCACCCAATTAGCCTATAACCAAAATGGGGGATCATGCAACACATAACACATATGAGCACGTAATAGCATATCGAGAGGGGAAAGGCATATAAATAAACTTACGTGTGATCATTCACATACTACGAATAGTCCTAAGGGTTCATACAACTTCCACCTAGGTCAACGGGTTACCAATTCAACTAGCATGCAACCCCTAAGACTCATCTAGCCTACGAGTGGAACCCGAAACATCAAACTAGACTCAAGCACGACAAGCGGGGTCCGTTGGGACACCACGGGGAATGGGGAACATCAAACGGGGAAGCCGGAGACCCGGGGTGGGGTACGGACCAGCGGGTAGCCGGTGGGTGGGGGTCACCCGCCGGCTGCCCGCCGGAGGGCACTGTTCCGGGCAGCGGGTATCCGGCGGGCAGGCGGCTGCCCGCTGCCGGGCAGTGTCCTTTTGGGCAGCGGGTAGGTGGCGGGTTCCCCTACCCCCACCTACCCCCCACTGACTCTTTTCTCATATATTCGTCGCGGGAACCTTTGTGGAACCCGAAACCATGCTCAGGCACTTTTAAACGCAAATAACCACACCACGTAAGCAATTATCGGATCAAAAGCGAGAATCATGTAGGACTTATCCTATTATGACTTCTAAATATAAACAACACCCGAACATGCGAATTCCCACCCAACTATAAATCAAGAACATCACAATACAAATTCCCAATCCAACCTAGGGCTCTAATTCCACCCAAATCATCAAGAACATATTTTATCTTTAACATCAAGGAAATATCAAGATTCGTCAAGAATCATCATATCATAATCAAGAATTTCTTTTTAACATCAAGATCATCAAGATTATCAAGGAAGCATATAAATCATCTTATCAATCATCAAGAACATAACATAATTATCATAGAAGAGTTCAATCAAGACACAAGAATATAGAGGGAGGCCAAGGAAGGAGATTATAGCGAAGAAAATAGGTTTTGTTGAGACATGGGTTACCTCTTAGCCTTAATTAATTTCCTTGGCTATGAAGGGTCTTTCTTTAAGCTTTCTTCTTTCTTGATTTCTCCTAAGGGGATTCTTGGAACTTCTTGTGTGGTGAGAGATTATTGTGGTGTAAGATCTAGGTGCCTCCTATGAACCTATATATATATATATATATATATATATATATATATATATATATATATATATATATATATATATTCCCAAGAGTCCTAATTGGGGTCTAAATACTATGGGCTTGCTAATTCTATTCCTTATAGGACTAAGGAGTTGGCTATAGGGATGTGGGCCCATGGACTATGGTGGACCTTTCTTAGTTGATTAATGGGTTTTTAATTCTCTTTTTAGGGTAAGTGATTAAATATTTAGTTAGGGTTAGGGGTCGTAACACGGGGTGTTACATTCTACTACTATAAATGTTGCTCATCTTATATGAATAAGATAGATTATGAAGTTAAATGAATGAAAGAAATGTTAAAGCTAAGCATTCTTTGTTGTCTCTCATGTGATTTGAGAGGTGTTCTTTTAGCCTTATCAAGATAATACCAATCTTGTGGTGCCGTCCATTCCTTATCACCTAAGACCAAGGTGTGACGGAAATATCCTTATTAAAAACACCAAAAATAATCCCTTAACCAGCCCCTACATCAGACAAATATCATCTCCTACACCCCAAACCTTAGTTCTTGTTGTTGTCGTTTTGTGAGGAAAAGATCGGGCCAACTTCGGATTCTTTAGAGTATGAATCTCAAATTCATCCCCGAGGGATCCATATCAAGCATTCCTCCTTAAAGAAAAGGAAGAGCAGTCGGCGGAAGTGACCCAACTGACTGAACTACTCCCCTGCGCTGTGGCTGACTATAAGCACTTAGAGGAGTTCAAAGCAGATGCCATGACAGAAGCTCACGCACACTTGGAAGAGCTGGCGAAAGAGTGGCTATCCACCCCATCCGGCGAAGATTATCTGATTGACTTGGGCGAGCGTGACTACTATCAGGGGTCGCGCGATGCTCAACAGGAGATCTATGCTGCCCTGCTCGATCGAGATCCCCTCTTCAAACTTGAAGGTTGGAATCTAAGGCCTAATATGCCTCCCTTTGAAGAACGCCACCTCTGTCAGCCGCAAGAAGATACTCAAGTTGACCCTACTTTAGACGAGCTGGCTTTGGTCGACCAAGTGAGTCCGGGTAATCCGGATGACAAGACCGTTAAGAGGAAACGGAGCAACAAGCCCGGGATGGTGGGCGTGCGTTGGGCACCCAGCCTCTCCCAAGCACTTTCCAAGAGAGTCTTCCCCTTCCCACCTCTACTGGGCCATCAGAGGGTGAGAATGACAGAGTCCCTCAGTTGATGTTTCTTTTTACTTCTTTTTGGCATATTTTGTAATGAAGTTGGACTCCTTTCCTTTAAGACTTGGGATATTTCTCAGGGCTTTTTTAGCATTTTAGTTTGTTTTCCTCATTTTGCCTAAGGGTTAGGACCCTTCTTCGGATTGGGATCATCGACCGAGTCCTCAGTCGAGGTAACCCTTTACTATGGTCCTGTAAGGGTTTCTTCATGCTCCGAAGGCGGGTAGGGTTCGCTTTGAACCCTTAGTCGATACTTTTGCTTATTTATCTTCTCTTCTCTCTCTCTCTTTTTTTTAATAACAAGATATGAGTGGAGTTCGCACTGAACAACCCCTCAGGACTCGTCCTGAGCCCTTGTCGATTATTTCTCTTTCTTTTACTTAATTGATCCTTTAGCCACATTCCCCTTGGATTCTTTCATGGATATTCCATATGGTACTACTTAGAGGTCGGTGGGACCCCTTAGAACGCATTTAACAACTGTGTAACGTTTTTATTTAAATTCGAAAGGGGAGAGTACAAGATGAGCTTACATTTTCACTGGTAATACTTTTCTAAGTGGACCGCATTCCAAATTCGATCAACATGTCGCCCTTCCAGTGTTTCCAGCTTTTATGTACCCGACTGTATAACCGCAGCTACTCGGTATGGCCCTTCCCATTTGATGGCGAACTTGCCACCTTCAATTGGTTGGCTAGCTTGCTTGTCCCTTAGAACCAGATCTCCTACTTGAAACCCCTTAATGCGCGCCCGCTTGTCCTGGTACCTTTTGACTGACTGCTGATACTCGGTCATTCGCGCATGGGCTGCCTCCCTCCTCTCTTCCAAAAAGTTCTTTTCGATTTGGAGGCTCTCTTTTGTCTTCGTCTGAGTACCGGAGGACTGGATGAGTGGGTTCGATTAATTCTAACGGGACCTTTGCCTGAAATCCGTAAGCTAGGGAGAAAGGGGTCTCGCCCGTAGCCCGTCTTTGAGTGGTCCGGTAGGCCCAAAACACTCGGTCCAATTCTTCAACCTAGTTTCCCCCTATATCCATCAATTTCTTTCGGATGCCATCCACAAGAGTGTGATTCATGTTTTCCACCTGTCCATTGGCTTGTGGATACGCAATACATACCATGGTGTGCCATATCCCGTGTTGCTGACAAAATTCCGTGAATGGTTGGCAATCGAACTGCTTCCCATTATCACTCACTAAATGCTCGGGAAACTCAAATCGGGAGATAACTCTCTTCCAGAGGAACCGTCGACATTGATACTCGGTAATCGTGACCAGCGACTCGGCCTCAACCCATTTGGTGAAGTAGTCAATGGCGACGACGCAAAACCAGAATCGTCCCAGGGCTTGGGGCAAAGGGCCCAAAATATCGATTCCACATTTGGCGAAAGGAATGGCGGTCGTGAGTGGGGTGTGAAACGTAGCTGGTCGTGTAACACCCCGAAATTTTTAAAACTTTTCAATCTTATAATATGAAAGCAATTCTATTAATCAATCCCAAATGGAGTATTCTGAACATACACTACAAGAAAAATCATGAATCACGACGGAAATATCGCGACGGAAAGCAATACGTTGTCAATTCGTGACGGTTTTTGCGACGGAACACGTTCCGTCGCAATCTTGCGTCGAAAATGGTGACAGAATGCAATTCCATAGCGATTTTTGGCGCAAAGTGAGAAAAAACCCGGGAAATTTTGGCGCTCATATTTTGGTGACGGATTTTGCGACAAAATTAAGTTCTGTCACTACAATAGCTACGGAAAAGGCAACGGCCGATGGTTTCGTCGCGGTTTTGCTACAGAATTCGCGACGAGAATAAATTCCATTGCGATAATTGGCACTAAGTGGCACCAAGGGATTGGCGATGGAGGCTGATGACGGAATGATACGACGGAATCAATTCCGTCACTAATAGGTTGACACGTTGGCGATGGAAAAAGTGACGCCCTATAGTCTGTCGCGCTATGGTGATGTAATCGACAATGAAAATTAATTCTGTTGCGATATTTGGCGCAATAGTAGATTTAGCGTTTGAGGTTAGCGACGGAACTTACGACGATCGTTCTTTACATCACTAATATATATTATTAATCACACGTAAAGCCATTATGATCTTTAATGGTGGATTTATTAATTGCGGATTTATTAATAATATGATTAAATATTTTACTAAACATACTCGTCATTTATAGTTATCAATTGATTTTAATTATAATCATTGATTTATTAATAATATAATTAAATATTTACTAAATAGAATTACCAATCGATTTTAATAATGATCGTTCATTTATTCATAATATAATTAAATATTTCACTCCACTCCTTTCAAAATATATATATATATATATATATATATATATATATATATATATATATATATAAATATATTTCACTAAATAAAGTTGTCACGTAACAAACATTAAAAAAAAAGTTGTCACGTAACATTTATCAATTAATTTTAATTGTGATTGTTTAAGAAAAAAAAACAATTATGATTGTTGATTTATTAATAATATAATTAAAGATTTTACTAAACAGAGTCGTCATTTATTATTTATCAGTTGATTTTAATTATGATTATGTATTTTTTTAAGGTAATGATTATGTAGTTACAATAATATAATTAAATGTTTTACTAAACATAGTTTATTCTAATATTTGATTATAATATATTTAGATATATCGAATTTATATGTAGTAAAATGTTTTTTTTTATATTATGAATTAATACATAATAATACTGTATCTAATTGGGAACAATTAATAATGTATCTAATAATTAAAAATGTGTAGGAAATTATATAAATAATAATTAGAGTTAATACCTTCTATGGTCTTCCGAGTATTAGGAATTTACCAGCTGTGGTCATCCGAGTTTTAAATGACCTCCAATGGTCGTCCATGTTTTAAAAATAACCACATGTGGTCCTAATTCTTAAAAACCCCGAGTTTAAAATTACAACGAGACATTCTAAAAGGATCACGGGTGGTTATTTTTTAAAACATGGAGAACCATTGGAGGTCATTTAAAACTTGGAGAATCACAGCTGGTAAACCCCTAATACTCGGAGGACCATTGGATGTATTAAGTCTAATAATTAAGTAATAAATATGTTTAGGAAAGTAGATATATTTTGTTAATTAGAAATAAAAGAGTTTTCTAATAAAATACAAGTCTTAGACATTTTGCAAAAACATACCCAGTTAGTATTGACTTTGTTTTTTAATAATGTGGCATATTCTCCTTCACGCCGGTGTATAGCATCTATACTTCGGCAGTGCATCATATATATATATATATATATATATATGTATATATATATATATATATATATATATATATATATATATATATTTGAATTACTTGAAAGAGGGTCCAAATTCTAAAATAACTAAATTCCTAAAATTTCTAATAACTGAATTCCTAAAATCTCTAATTCCTTTTTCTAAAACCAGAAATCTCTAATTCCTAAAATCTCTAGCCTTCCTCACGTCGGCTTCAGACTCTGGGATTTTGTGAATTCGAGATTGCGACGTGCTGCGGCAAGGCGGAAACGGGCTGTGGCGAGGCAGCGACAGGCTGCGGCGATCGAGATCGAGGTTAGATTCTTTCTATTTTTTTTTTGTGTATTATTATAGATTTATTATTTGTTGTTTGTGTACAATGTATATATATAAAACACTACTACTTTGTGTGTATATATGTAGTGTTTTTACTCAATTAGCACAATGATTAAACTCCCTTGAACATGGCTGATCCTATAATACAATCCTAGTTAATAAGATCCAGAATAGCTGCAACCAAATGACTATCAAAATCATGTCAAACTAAATTCTATTCTTTCAATTCGCATCTAATTTGTTTTAGATCAAATCTTTCTTTATTTTTATAATTTTATTTATAATAAGTATTACTATCATTAATTAATTTAATCTTATTACAAACCATAATAAAATCAAATTAAGTTTTAAACATGATTTAGTGTAAAAGCAGGTAAATCCACAATGCTGCATGTTTGTAATGATCAATTAACTACTGTAACTCTTGTAAAAGAAAATAATTATTTATTAATATAAAGGAGATAATACCCAATTTAGTCATCTATTATATGCAATATTCCTGAATTATATGTATATAAGAATGGTGAATATTGTTGTAGTGTTGCTATAAGTGTTGATAATGTCTGTTAATAATATAATATTTATTTCTTTTAAGTAAATTGTACTTTGTATCTTTAAAGTTTGAAACAACTAGAAAGTATGAAATTTGCTTTGCTGTAAGATGAATTGATGAGAACTCAGAGATTCAAATTCAATTAACAAACTGATAGGATTACACGAGTGTATATCTCAGTCTACTTCTAACTACTCCTATCTAATAGGATACAGACAGTAGACTTATTCTAACCATAGAAAACTAACATAGGTTATATAAATTAAATACAATTAATAATAATAACACTCACACACCCCCTCAAGCACACGGTGTGAGAGACACAACGTTGAGCTTGTCTAGCAAAGCTGTAAACCTGGGTCCAGGTAGTGGCTTGGTGAAGACATCAGCCAGCTGATCTTTAGTCGAGACAAAGTTGACCACAAAGTCCCCGCTGGCCACCTTGTCACGGACAAAATGATAATCTATTTCGACATGCTTCGTCCTGGCGTGAAAAACTGGATTAGCACATAGATATGTTGCGCCTAAATTGTCACACCAAAGAGTAGACGGCTGCCCTGTGTGTAGACCTAGCTCACGGAGAAGCAAGACAACCCAAGTGACTTCAGCTGCGACATCAGCTAGGGTTTTATATTCGGCTTCGGTCGAAGAACGCGCCACTGTCCGTTGCTTCCTGGATAACTATGAGATGAGATTAGTCCCAAGAAACACTGCATAACCACTCATACTCTTCCTGTCAATAGGGCAGCCAGCCCAGTCTGAGTCGGAGTAGGCATGTATGGCAGTAGTCGGGGAGGAACTGAGACGAAGTCCATAATCCAAAGTGCCCTTGATATAACGTAACACCCGCTTCACCATAGCCCAGTGCTCAACGGTTGGGGTATGCATAAACTGGCACAACCGATTTACCGCGTATAAAAGATCAGGACGGGTAATGGTGAGGTACTGCAAAGCCCCTACAATCCGACGGTATTGTGTGGGATTATCGAACCGCTCATCTGATGGAGTAACAGACTGTGTTGTGGATGCAGGTGTTGTGAGTTGCTTGCAGTCAACCATACCGGCTCGGTTCAACAGATCAGACATATAACGCCGCTGAGACAGAATCATACCATCATGTGCATCGACGGTCTCAATGCCTAAGAAGAAACTGGGCTTGCCAAGATCCCTGATCTTGAACGCAGTCGCAAGTCGGCATAACAAAGAGTTGACCAGTGTCGCGCTACTCCCCATCATGATAATGTCATCGACATACACAAGGAGAAAAACCTGAGACCCATCCATGTTGTAGTAAAATAGAGAAACATCCGTCTTCGACGCACTGAACCCCGTGGTAAGTAGGAAGTCATGGAGTCTTTTGAACCACGCCCGGGGGGCCTGTTTCAGTCCGTAGAGAGACCGTTGCAAGTGACAGACGTGATCGGGATGAGCCGGGTCCTCATACCCGGGCGGTTGCTTCATGTAGACAGTTTCGGCTAGATGGCCATTTAAAAAGGCGTTGTGGACATCTAGCTGGCGTAGCGTCCATTTGTTGGTGATGGCCAACGAAAAAAGGAGCCTTACAGTTGTGGGTTTGACTACTGGACTGTAGGTGTCGAAGAAGTCTTCTCCTGCGACCTGATTAAACCCTTTTGCCACAAGGCGAGCCTTGTACTGTTCAATAGAGCCATCTGCGGTACGTTTGGTACGGAATACCCACTTACACCCGATTATGTTCATAGTAGGATCCGGTGGGACCAAGCGCCAGGTATTGTTATGCAGTAAGGCATTAAACTCCTGGTCCATCGCATCCCGCCACTGCGGGTGTCCAACCGCTTGGGAGTAACAAGTTGGATCAGTAGTGATTGCAGTCAGGGCGTGGAATTCTTCATTAGCCCCGTGTGTCATGCGGCGGAGACGCATACCATGTTCCCGCTCTTGCGGTTGTGTCCGTCCCCGTCCCCGACCCCGCCCCCGAGTAGCTGGGACAGCGGGCTCAATGGCCAATGGCGGTATTTCTTGAGCTATTGGCTGGGGATCGGCGTCATGTGGTGTAGGGCTGTCGGGACTGACTGCTTGCTCAATATGAACAGGTATCACGGGACTAGCTGCCCAAGGCACGGGCTGTGATGGAACTGCTTGAGGTGATGTACCTGTGGCAAAGGGAAAAGTAGACTCGTCAAACCGCACATGGCGACATATATAAGTCTTCCCACTAGTTATGTCCATGCATCTATATCCTCGGAAGGAGGGAGGATACCCCAGGAAGACACAAGGTGTTGAACAGAACTCTATTTTATGTCGGTTGTACGGCCTTAGATGTGGGTAACATAAGCACCCGAAGACTCGGAGAAACTGATACGGGGGTAACTTTTTGTATAGTCGGTAATATGGACTTTCAAAGTGTAAGGCTGAGGAAGGTAGATAATTTATTAGGCATGCGGCTGTTTCAAAGGCATGATCCCAGTAGTGTTGTGGGACAGCTGCTTGGGCGAGAAGAGCCAAGCCCGTTTCGACAATGTGTCGGTTACGGCGCTCAACCCTCCCGTTTTGTTCATGTGTGTAGGCACACGATTGGCGATGATTAATCCCAAGTGTTTGAAACGTGGTGTGCAGTTTGCGGTACTCACCCCCTAGATCCGACTGTATAGACTTGATAGAGCGCGAGAATTGTCGCTCTACCAACACACGAAACAGATCAAACATTTTATAAATGTCCGATTTTACCCTTAATGGATAAAACCAGCAATAGCGTGAATGATCGTCAACAAACAAAAGGAAATAGCGGTAACCACTAGACGAGACAACTGGTGCTGGGCCCCAGATGTCTGTATAGACCAAATCTAGTACGTTTTTGCTGGACTCACTTATCCTATCTAATTGAAAGCGAGAGGACTTGCCGAGATGACAAGCCTTACAGGACCCGAAACTACTATTATTATGATGAGAAACTGAACAATGCTGTAATATTTTATTTTGCACTAGACTATGTGGATGACCAAGTCTGGCATGCCAAGTTGTGGGAGTTGCCCGGGAACTGACGAACGCAAATTGACTCTGAGACACAGGTAGCTTGTATAAACCGCCAGAAGTCGGGCCTTTAAGAAGTTCCACCTTGGTTTTGGAATCCTTCACAATAAAATAGCTGTCATGAAATTCAAAAAACACACTAATTTCTTTAGTGAATTTCTGAACAGACAATAAAGGGACAGTTAATTTTGGGACATGTAATACATCATATAGGAATAATTGTTTGGAAACAGTGGGGATTGATGCATGGCCAACGTGTGAGATAACTAAACCCCTGGGTGGTTGAGTCGTGATGCACAAGTCGTGTGTTGTTAAATATATGAATGTATATGTATATGTATAGCTCTTTACATATAAGTATTATAGATAGAAGTTGGAGGTATCAAAGGCGAACTCAACCCCTGCATCAACATCAACCCCGTGCGTCACCATCAACCCCTACATCAGCCTCAACCCCTGCATCAACATCTGCCCCTGCATTAGCATCAACTCTTGCTGCATTAGAATCAGAATCAATCCCAATATCAACATCGACACCATTATCTTTTTCCATACCAACCACGCCATCCATAGATACTAATGGTCAAAGAGTAGAGGAGGATGTTGCTGAGCAACAAAATCATTGGGTTGATAATATAACACATAATGAATGCTTAGCAATTGATATTCAAGGCAAGATGCATGTAAGTTAATTAAATTAAAATGAGATTTCAAATTTGAATATATATTACTTCTTTTAAACTTTGAATTTCCTTTATTATAGGTTGACTCACTCTGATGTTTGTGCTAGAAAGATTACTAAGCTATTCCAGAAACGAATAGATCTCAATGGCTATGCATGAACGCAACTTAGTGATGATACAATTATGTTTTATCAGGAAGAGTTCAAAGTAATATTTTAATATCTAAAAATTCTTTTGTTTACATGTCTAACTTTTGATGCTTAATATTATTTATACTGTGTATTGTAGAAACATTTTGATTGGAGTGTTGCTAAAACAAATTTAGTGTATAGTGCTTGGAAAGTGAATGCAAAAAGAAGATATGCGAAGCAGAATGAAGAACAAGTCAAGACCTCCCTATATCAACGAAGAAATATGGGCTAAGTGGAATGATGTTTGGAATTCTAAAGATAGTAAGAAAAAAATCAGAATTAGCTAAGAGAAATAGACATGGGGGTGTTTTAGATGGAGTTGCCCAATCTACGCATACCAAAGGATCGACACCTCATTCCAAAATTGCCATGGAACTTGTAAGTTCATTCGAATTGTTTAAGTTATAAGTGATTATGTTTGGATTGTTTGAATTATGTGTTATTGTGTTGGTAGAAACTTTTATTGATATTATTGTGATGAACTTATTGTGATTTTATTTTATTGTGCCTATTGAGTTCATGTTTGAGTTTATATTATATATTAAGCAGGGAGATAGTTCAAACTATGTTGAATTTTTTTTATCGGAATTTCGCTTGTTTTATATAATAATTATGTGTTATTGTGTTGGTAGAAATTTTTATTGACACTATTATGATAAAATAATTGTGATTTAATTTTATTGCGTCTATTGAGTTAATGCTTGAGATGTTTGTGTTATATATTAAGCAGGGAGATAGTTCTATTTATGAAGGAAACTCTGTTGAATTATTTTTCTAAATTTTGTTCGTTTTAAAATAATAATTATGTATTGTTATGTTGGTAGAAACTTTTATTGACACTATTGTGATAAAAACAGTGCGATTATATTATATTTTGCTTATTGAGTTGATATTTGAAATATGTTTATTATATATTATAGTCATATTTGTTTTAATTTTTAATTTATTTTGTTTCTATTTAAACTAATTTTTAGGAAAAGCAATTCGGTCGTCGTCCATCATATTTTGAATTGTTCAAGCATACACATATCAAAAAACATGATGGCTAAACATTTATAGTTGAAAAAGACAAACAAATCCATGTAAGTTTATTTTTCTTGATTTTTCTTGAATATATATGAATTTTTATAAAAATTGTACTAATTTTTTAAATTTTTGCAGGAACGAATTGCATTGCAACGAGAGGTATTAACACAAAATGGAGAAGAAGTAGATGAGAGTCAATTATATTATGATGCAGTTGGCGGGCATGATAAGAAAAGATGAGTTTATGGACTTGGCTCATGGTACATTCATTCGTAGTACAATAAATGCTAAAACATCGGACAATATAACATCAACCTCGCAGCCATCAGAGAATGCTAATTCTTCAAAGATCCATGATGAGATTATCCTAAGGGGTTCATGCATCTTTCACCTAGGTCAACAGGGTACCAATTCAACTAGCAAACAATACACAAGACTCTTTTATCCTACGAACGGTACCCGAAACATCAAACTAGACTTAGGCACGATAAACAGAGTCCGTTGGGACACCACGAGGATCGGGAACATCAAACGGGGAAGCCAACATCCTGAGGTTGGGAAAATCCACCGGGTGGCCGCGGGTGGAGGACCACCCGCCGGCGGCAAGTCTCCAGGCACCGGGTGCCCTGCGAGCAGGCGTCTGCCCGCCGGCTGCTCGCTGTCGGTGACGCTAATTTGGGCAGCGGGTAGGTGGTGGGTCCCCCTACCCCCACCCACCCTCCACTGACTTTTTTTCAATATTTTGGTTCCGGGATCTTTCGTGGAACCCGAAACCATTTTTAGACACTTTTAAACACAAACAACGACACCTCGTAGTTAAATAATGGATCAAACAAAGAATCATATTGAACACATCCTAACATGACTTCTAAACATAAATAACACCCGAACATGCGATTTCCCACCCAATTATATTAAGAATATCACAATACAAAATCCCCAATTTAACCTTGGGCTCTAATCATATTCAAATCATCAAAATCATAGTTTATCTTTAAAATTAAGAACATTAAGAGTTATCAAGAACATCACACAATTATCAAGATCCTCTTATAATCATCAAGACTATCAAGATCAACACATAAGATCATCTCATCAATTATCAAGATCATATCATCATCATCATAAAAGATTTATCAAGACACACGTATAGAGAAGGAGCCAAAGAAGAAGATTTTAGCAAAGAAAATAGGTTTTGTTGAGACATGGGTTACCTCTTAGCCTTAATTAAATTCCTTGGCTATTAAGGGCCTTTCTCTATGATCTCCTCTTCTTGATTTCTCCTATGTTGGTGATAAGAGAATTCTTGGGAATTCTTGTGTGGTGATATCTATTGTGGTGTGTATTCTAGGTGCCTCCTATGTCCCTATTTATATATCTAAGAGTCCTAATTAGGGTCTGAATGGTATGGGTTTGCTAATTCTATTTCTTATAGGATTAAGGGATGGTTTTGGGGATAAGGGTCCATGGTCTATGGTGGACCCTCCCTATTTAATTAATGGAATTTAATTCTCTTTTTAGGGTAAGTAATTAAATAATTAGTTCAGGTTAGAGGCCGTAACACGGGGTATTACACCCTCCCCCCCCCCCCCCTCCCTTACAAGAGGCTTCGTCCCCGAAGCCGGTGCGTGGATCCATTCTTTCACCCCGGGACGTCCCGTGTTTTGACCTCCTGGTTAGGAGATGTGGCTCCACGTGTCGTTGTTGCTGGGGTAGAGTGGAACTTTGGTTTGGTGGTGTTTGGAAGGGTTTTGGGTCTACCTTGGTTTCTTGCTTCCGAGCTAGATGCCCCGCGTGTGCCGAACATGGCCTCTATTGTTGCCACCCTTTGGTCTAATGCACGTGTCGCGTGGATTAGGGATGAGAACCCTTCATCCATGATTTGGTTTTGTCGGGTGAGCTGCGCTAGGATGCGCTCGTTGATTGGATCTCGGTCTCGGCCTTCTGGATTTTCCCTTTCTCGTGTGGGTGCTGGTGGGTTAGGCTCGCATTCCTCTTCTTGTTCCTCATGTTCCCCTTGCCCTCGACACTCTTTCATTGCCTTTCTTAGCTTCTTGTTGGAGATGTCTAGTTGATCCACCAATTGTCTTTGTTCTTCCTTAGGTTTTTGACAGACCTCCTCGAGGGTGATGTATTGTCCCCCTTTGGTGTAGTAGATGTCGTTGCGGCGGAGGTTCTGGGCATTGAAAACCATCCCGCTTACGGGTTTGATCTCCGTGTGGCTTAGGTCCACTCCCTTTTTCTCCATGATCCAACTTAGGATCATCCCGTAAGGTAGACTAAGCCGGTTACTAGTCTTGCAAAACTCCATGTGTTTCAGCATAAGAGCCGGTAGGTTGAACTTGATTTTGTGTTTTAGGAAGTAGGCAAAGGTGCACTCTAGGCTTCCCACATCTTTGCTCTTGTTGTTTGTAGGCAACAAGCTATCAGTTACAGTCATGACTAGTATCTTTTGCTCATCGGTTAGCCATTTCCTGTTAGGCCGGGTGGCCGAGGTGAAGCCTTCTTCCTTCCCTAGCAGGTACCCGAGGTAATCCTTGAACCCCGTGCCTTGGGTACCGATCCATCCCTTCCGGTCATAATCTGACACACCCGTGGTGGTTAGTTTCAAGAGTTTGGCAAAGCAGCCTTCGGAGAGTACTATCTCCTTGCCTCGGACTTTGGTGGTGATTTCCAACTTGTCACCCTGTTTGACGGCTACCAAGTGGTGATAGAATTCTTTCACCAATTCGGGGTACGTATCCCCTTTGATGGTGAGATACGTATCCAAGAGCCCTTGAAAATTAAGCATATCGACCAACTCCGGAGAGAATTGGTCGGGTTCGAGGGCTTTACCTCCGATCACGGTGTAGTCGGCGCTGTTCCATTCCGGGGTCCGAATACCGACGGGCTTTTTCGGCATTGTTGGGATTCTTCGAGGGGGGGGGGGGGGTATTTTCCGGTGGTGGTTTCCGGCGAGGGCTTTTCCGGCGGCGTGGTTGGTTGTTCCGGTGTTTGCGGCGGGGTGTGATGGCTTGGCGGAGTGGCTGGCAGCGGGCGGAGGCCGGGTGGCGCACGGCAGTGGCGGGTGGGGTTCGTGGCAGCGGGGTGTAGCCGGGTGGTTTCCGGGTGTCGACGGTCGGGCACAGGGCGGCGGTGTGGCCTAGGCGGTGGACGGCGGTCGCTGGTGGCGGTTTGCTTGGTGGGGCGGAACTGTGGTGTGGTTTGGGTGGTGGACGGCGGCACGGAGAGGGGGGAGAGAGGGAGAGGGTTTGTGTGAGGAGGAAGAAGAAGGGTTTTTGATTTGGAAATTTTGTGGGTTTCAAGGATTTGTAGGGGTTTAAGAAGGGAGTGTTCCCTTATAGTTTTAAGAAACACTCTTAGCCTAGTGGTTAAAGACTTGGTTTTATAAGTAAAAGGTTTAGAGTTTAATCCCCATTGGTAACATTAGTCTTCTTTGTTGTGCACCCTTTGGATTCTTTTGTCTTTTCTTTCCTTTGTCTTCTAGTGATAAGAGGTTTGACCGGTCTTCCTTGTTGGACTTTTGTCGTTTTAGTGGATGGTGACTTTGGTGACTTGTGGGTTCTCGGGGTTGTCTAGTTTTTCATGCTAATTTATTTTGATTTTGTTTCTTTATTTATAATAATTATGAAATAGCTAAACTAAACAAGTAATTTTACTATGAGGGTGATTACATGGGGTTTGGTAATCAACCTAAACAGAACTCGTCCCCTTGGTTTTCTCCTGATTGGTTTGTGGGGTCTTTGTCTCCTGGGGCCACGTTTTCTTCGTCGAAGTTGCCTTCGTTTTCAAGTTCGGCTTGAGTGCGGCTCATGACAAACACCTTTCCGGGAGCACCGTAACTCCCTTGATTGTTCGAGCTTCCGTGCTGGCCCATGACTGTAGGGCGCGAGTTCGGGGGTTGAGTCCAGTGGAAGGACTTGTGGCCTTCTCCTCCGCAGTTGAAACATCGCCAGGGGTTTCCCCAACAGTCTTTGCCTTTGTGATCTTTGTTACATTTCTGGCAAAGGGAGGGCCTCGTATTAGATTCGTTGTTCCTTAGAGGCGGCCCTTGGGTATCCGGGTTGCCTGGTCTTGCGTTAGCGTCATTTCTTGTTCTTTTTACAGATGGTGTTCCACCTCCCGTGTTCCTCTTATGAATCTGCTCCTGGACCACACGTTGTAGTAGTTGGATTTGATAGAGGTTGGCGGCACTGGAGTAAGCCTCATTGAGGGTTCGGGGTCCGCTCTCGATTAGCGTCTTCCGGGCTTCAAAGTTGAGGCCCGATATAAATCTTTCTATCTTGGTTGTCTCGGTAGGGACCAATTCTGGTGCGAAACGGGCTAGTTCGAGGAACCGTTTATGGTACTCCATGACGGTGGTCATTCTTTGTTTCAGGTGGAGGAACTCTTCGTACATGGATGCTCTTACGTGTGCTGGGTAGATCCGCCCCTGTAGTCGTGTCTTTAGGTTCTGCCAATTGAACCCTGGTTCCTGTCTGTAAGTGGGCCCCTATATTGTGGATCCACCAAAGGTTAGCCTCGTGTCCGAAGTAGAACGAGGCTATCTCCACACGACGTTCTTCTGGGCATTCATCCAATCCAAGGATTTTGTCGAAGGTTCGAATCCATTCTTCGAGGATTATGGGGTCTTCTTCCCCCGAGAAGATGGGTGGTCGATGATTCGAAACTTGCCACGTGATTTCTGAGTTTGTGTTTGGTGGTGGTGGTGGTCTGTTGTTATTGCAGAGTGCTACGTCGCTTAGTGTTTGGGCGACTAGTGTCAGTTGCTGTAGAGTTTGAGCCAGGGGATCGTTTGTGGTGGGTTCCAGAGTCCTTGACTGTCTTCTGTTTGGTGGCATGTCGTTGGTCTACAGGGCCAATATTTATTGTAACGATGAGTTAGAGTGTTGCACGCTTACCTTGATGCGATAAGCGAAGGGAGGAGTTCTTTAAATTAACGAAAGATAAAGTGGGGGAAGATTATGTGATGATAGGTAGGCTCACAATCTCACTGCGCGTCCTAAGATTCCTGAATCCTATGTTCCTAAAATACCTAGAGTTCAAGCCTAATGTCTTAAAGTTTGGTCTTTAAGAGTCTTATCCTAGGGTCAAACTTAGGCTCTGATACCATCTGTAACACCCCGAAATTTTTAAAACTTTTCAATCTTATAATATGAAAGCAATTCTATTAATCAATCCCAAATGGAGTATTCTGAACATAAGGGTCTGGGGTGTTATGCCAAATCTGAGATGGAGAACTCATATGCACAGGCTACATTAACTAACTATCCTCAAACAACGTCATTACATCATCAAGGCACGCAGGCCGAAAGGAAAGACTAACTATCTAAGCCAAGTTCCTCTAGCGCGCTCCGGTGGCTAATCATCTGTGCCTGAAAGACAAATATATCTGTTCAGCGAATAATGCTGGTAACCCACTCCAACGCGTTAAAATACAATATAGGTATATATATGTATAGATATAGGAAACCCATTTTGAAGCAGGAAGATATATACTTAGGAGACTCTACCTTTAAAACCGGGAATAGGCTCGACAAGTAGGGACAAGCACATTCAACAGTTATAATCAAACATATAAAGACATCATCATATATCCTAAGGTCACAGGTTAATTTCACATCATTCATGTCGTTTTTCAATCAATCATCTTTATCATATAAGCACACTTTGGTGGTGCCACAGGACCAATCGCATGCCCATACATGAGGGTTAGCGCATATAGCGCTAACATAGCCCCGCAGCACCTGACCTCATACCGCAGCATGAAGGAGTTGACCGCAGGCAACCGTTAGACCGTTAACGAGCTCAACGGAGGACCACAGTCCTACACACCGTTGACGAGCTCAATCGGTGGACCGTGGCCCTCTTTGTGGACTGCGGCCCTACACACCGTTGACGAGCTCAATTGGTGGACCGCAGCCCCTGTAAGACCGCTGACGAGCTCAGCGGCGGACCACAGCCCTATACACCGTTGACGAGCTCAATCGGTGGACTGTGGCCCTCTTTGTGGACTGCAGCCCTACACACCGTTGACGAGCTCAATCGGTGGACTGCAGCCCATGTAAAACCAATTTGACCGCAGCCAATATTGGGGAGTCATGCACATATAACACGTAGCAAGCACAGGCAATTCATATTAACACATTGGGAGAGGCGAGAAGACGTACAATGAAACCTATGCATGGTCATCCACATACTAGGAATAATCCTAAGGGGTTCATGCATCTTTCACCTATGTCAACAGGGTACGAATTCAACTAGCATACAATACACAAGACTATTTTAACCTACGAGCGGTACCCGAAACATAGACTTAGGCACGATAAACGGAGTTCGTTAGGACACCACGAGGATCAGGGAACATCAAACGGGGAAGCCAACATCCCGAGGTTGGGAAAATCCAGCAGGAGGCCGGCGGGTTGTCCACTCGCCGACTGCCCGCCGGCGACAAGTCTCCGGGCAGCGGGTGCCTGGCGGGCATGCGTCTGCCCGCCGGCTGCCCGCTGCCGGTGACACTAATTTGGGCAGCGGGTAGGTGGCGGGTCCCCCTACCCCTACCTACCCCCCACTGACTCTTTTTCAATATTTTGGTTCCGGGATCTTTCGTGGAACCCGAAACCATGTTTAGACACTTCTAAACACAAACGACGACACCACGTAGTCAAATAATGGATCAAACCAAGAATCATATTGAACACATCCTAACATGACTTCTAAACATAAATAACACCCGAACATGCGATTTCCCACCCAATTATATCAAGAATATCACAATACGAAATCCCCAGTTTAAACTAGGGCTCTAATCGTATTCAAATCATCATAATCATAGTTTATCTTTAAAATTAAGAACATCAAGATTTATCAAGAACATCACACAATTATCAAGATCCTCTTATAATCATCAAGATTATCAAGATCAACACATAAGATCATCTCATCAATTATCAAGATCATATCATCATCATCATAAAAGATTTATCAAGACACAAGCATAGAGAAGAAGCCAAAGAAGAAGATTATAGCAAAGAAAATAGGTTTTGTTGAGACATAGGTTACCTCTTAGCCTTAATTAAATTCCTTGGCTATTAAGGGTCTTTCTCTAAGATCTCCTCTTCTTGATTTCTCCTATGTTGGTGATAAGAGAATTCTTGGGAATTCTTGTGTGGTGATATCTATTGTGGTGTGTATTCTAGGTGCCTCCTATGTCCCTATTTATATATCTAAGAGTCCTAATTAGGGTCTGAATGGTATGGGTTTGCTAATTCTATTTCTTATAGGATTAAGGGATTGGTTTTTGGGATAAGGGTTCATGGTCTATGGTGGACCCTCCCTAGTTAATTAATGGAATTTAATTCTCTTTTTAGGGTAAGTAATTAAATAATTAGTTCGGGTTAGAGGCCGTAACACGGGGTGTTACAGGTCGGGTGTCCTTCTTCACGAAGGCCTGACACACAGCACATTTTGCCACCCAGTCCACACAATCCCTCATCATCGTGGGCCAATAATATTCCTAGACCACCAATTTCCAAGCTAGCGTGTGCGCCCCTTAATTTGCGGCGCATATTCCATGGTGAGCCTCATCCATCACCCTCTCGGCCTCGGGTCGGAGTAAGCATCTCAGGAGGGGCCCCCAAAGGATTTCTTGAAAAGCTTTCCATATACAATCACATAAGAGGGAGCCTTCTTCCGAACTCGGGTAGCACTGGCCGGGTCATCACATAACTCGGCCTTTTGTTTATATCTTAGGATATCCTCGATCCAGAACATCTCGGTATGGGTCTCAGGGTCCCAATTCTTAATTGTAACCTGTTCAACCTGCTCCCATGAGTCGTCAATGCTAGGCCGACAAATCTCCTCCTTTTGACATATCTTGATTTGATGATCCGGCATGCCTCCTAGAGCCATTTTGGATAAGATATCTGCTTCCACATTTTCGGTCCAGGGAATGTGTTCAATTTCATGTGTTGCGAACTCCTGGAAGAGTCCCTCAGTCTTTTCTTTGTATCGCATCAAACGATCATTCTTGGCTTCACATGTTCCCGTGACTTGCCCGACCACCAAACAGGAGTCGGTTCGAATACGTAACCGGGCAACTCCTAATGTAACACCCCACTTTTCTTAATCTTAATTACAATTCTAAAACCAACTTTAATATAAACTAAGCAGCGGATAAACAACTTAAATAATGAACTAGTGGGAATGTCACCACCACAACCACCTCTCCACGGTGATTGCACAGACTAAGGATGGAACTAAATCATTAAACCAAACTAACATTCGAATTACTTAAATTAAAAGTCATTTTGGGGGAAAAACACCCCGATGTCTAACATCAAACATAAACTTCAAAGTCTACAATCCATCAAAAAGAACAACATAATAATAATGATAGTTTAGACTACTAGATCTACTAGACTAGTTTAACTCGATCGTCTCTCAAACGCTGGGCCCACCTGAAAGGGGTTTTGCAAAATAACACATAGACAAGTAGGAAAACACCTGTTAGCACGAAGCTCAGTATAACCACACTCAACCATGTAAAGTACTACAGCATGTACTTTGGAAAAACATTTGTTCACAAACTCAATCAAGCAATCTCAACACTTAGACAACTTTAGATACATCACAGACTTTCTATATGCTCGCAACCTATAATATCAATAGGCATGCTTCAAATATAAATAACTCATCAACATAAATATACCAACACATATTTCTCATAACAAATCTCATCATAACTAACTCATGATATCAGTCAAATTCATACTAACAACCAATACGAAATTGTCTTCATGCTTTCAAGTTCTCATCATGCAAACTGGATATGTAAGACATCAAAATGTAACTAAAGCAATCATGCTCGATATATAATCTCGGTTAATCATTCTCATATGAAATCTAGTGCAATACTATACTCAAATGCAATCTCGTGCAAACATTCTTATTATGCAATCTCGTGCAATACTATAAGTATACTCATACACTCGTTTGTAAAATAGAATACTTTCTGTGGAGGTCTCTTGCTTGCTTTCTTTCTTTTCTTAGTCGCAATGACTTGCTTTCTTTCTTTCTTTTCTTAGAGTCGCAATGACTCACTTTCTTTATAAATGGACGAGGTAGGAACTTCACTATATTGTGAACGAACCTATCCGGGCACGGCGTCTAGCCGACCTAATACTCTGCTCGTCCACCGAACCACTCTCTTGGTTCTATGCTCAAACTCTGTGGAATCAGGTATTGAACTATCAGCGTGCACACCCCCTGACCAGGATTCCAAGCCTGGCGGGCAGCTTCCAACCTCGTAACGTGAGAATACACCGCGTTACATATACTAGGACCGCAATGTCCATAACTTTCATCCGAGAGGACATAGTCCAAACGGGGTCCTCCAAAACCTCACTGATATATATATATATATATATATCTCATGCACCAAACTTATGCATGCCACAACTCAACAATTTCTCAATGCAACAAAGTAATGATATATCACATGCTCATGAGTTTTTGAAAACAGTAATAAGGCTCACGTTGGCCATTTTTGCACTTTTGAAATATGATACACTTGGAATGCAATTTACTGTACGACATGCTTCAAATCTATATATAGATCACATTGAACTCTCAAGAACAAACAATCATGCTAGTTGCAAGAAGACATGCTCTGTACATTCCTATCATCAAAATAAACTTCAAATCCCATTGAACATATACCCGGACCATCGGGAGCCTCTAGCTCGGGAGCTAGGAACCAAGGTAAACTCACTCCATAACTTATTAATCCCTGAATGTAATACTTGCAATCTGCATGATGTGTAGAATTGAGCCAAGCCAACTTACCTTCCAATTTGCTTAAATCACGTTATGCCTAAGCTTCGAGGACAAAGCTTCTTGTTAGGGGGAAGAGAGTAACACCCCGTGTTAAGCCTTTAAATTCGGATTGATTATTTAATTAACCCCGCTAAAGTAATAGCTAAAAAGAATTTAATTCAGTCAGGATTCCCTAAATTAATTAATTTGGTCCACGGTCGACCGTAGACCCTTGCCCATAATAAAACCCTGAGCCCGTTAGGATAAAGAAGATGGACCCAATATTAATCAGATTCTAATTAAGAGTCCCAAATCTATATAAAAGGAATTAGAAAGTGTAACACCCCGTGTTACGACCCCTAAACTAAATTAATTAATTAACTACTCACCCTCAAAAAGGGAATTAAAATCCATTAATTAGCTAAAAAGTGGTCCACCATGGTCCACGGGCCCTTATCCCTAAATCCAACCCTTAGTCCTATAGGAAATAGGATTAGCTAAGCCCATACCATTTAGATCCTAAATAGGACTATTAGATATATAAATAGGGACATAAGAGGCACCTAGAACTCACACCACAAATAATCTCTCACCACACAAGAAGTTCCAAGAATTCCCTTATGAGAAATCAAGAAAGAAGAAATCTTAAAGAAAGACCCTTCATAGCCAAGGAAATTAATTAAGGCTATGGTAACCCATGTCTCAACAAAACCTATTTTCCTCGCTATAATCTCCTTCCTTGGCCTCCCTCTATATTCTTGTGTCTTGATGAATTCTACCATGATAATTGTGTTATGTTCTTTCGATAAGATGATTTATATGCTTTCTTGATAATCTGGATGATCTTGATGTTGAAAAGAAGTTCTTGATTTTGATGTGATGATTCTTGACGAATCTTGATATTTCTTGATGTTAAAGATAAAATATGATCTTGATGAATTGGGTGGGATTAGAGCCCTAGGTTGGATTGGGAATTTGTGTTGGAATGTTCTTGTCATATATTTGGGTGCGAATTTGCATGTTCGGGTGTTGTTTATGTTTAGAAGTCGTGATAGGATGAGTTATACATGATTCTTGCTTTTGATCCATTAATTGACAACGTGGTGTCGTTAATTGCGTTTAAAAGTGTCTAAGCATGGTTTCGAGTTCCACAAAGGTTCCCGGGACGAATATTTGAGAAGAGTCAGTGGGGGTAGGTGGGGGTAGGGGAACCCGCCACCTACCCGCTGCCCGAAGGACACCACCCGGCAGCGGGCAGCCGCCTGCCCGCCGGCAACCCGCTGCCCGGAACAGTGCCCTCCGGCGGGCAGCGGGCGGGTGACCCCCACCCACCGGCTACCCGCTCGTCCGTACCCCACCCCGGGTCTTTGGCTTTCCCGTTTGATGTTCCCCGCTCCCTATGGTGTCCCAACGGACCCCGTTTGTCATGCTTGAGTCTAGTTTGATATTTCGAGTACCATTCGTAGGTTAATTGAGTCTTAGGGATTGCATGCTAGTTGAATTGGTAACTCGTGGACCTAGGTGGAAGTTGTATGAACCCTTAGGACTATTCTTAGTATGTGAATGATCACACGTAAGTTTATTTACATGTCTTTCCCCTCCCAATATGCTATTACGTGTTCCTATGTGTTATGTGTTGCATGATCCCCCATTTTGGCTATAGGCCAATTGGGTGGTTCCCGGACTAAGGTTCGGAAGTCGGCTAAAGGCCGAATCGATTGTTCCCGGACTAAAGGTTCAGAAGTCGGTTGAAGACCGAATGGATTGTTCTCGGACTACAGGTTCGGAAGTCGGTTGAAGACCGAATGGATTGTTCCCGAACTAAATGTTCGGAAGTGGCTGAAGGCCAAATGGATTGATCCTGAGCTAAAGGCTCAGAAGTGGCTAAGGCCAAATTGATTCACTTCTTGGACTACAGGTCCAAATATGGGCCTCGGTGATATGACCCACCGAACTGGACGCGCCAGGCGGTGTGTAGGGCCAATAAGCTGAGGAAGGTTGTAGTCCACCGACCTGAGTAATCAGGCGGTGTGTAGGGCTACGGCTGGCTGCGATCCACCGAATGATGGGACAGCGGTGTGTAGGGCCGTAGTCTCCGATGATCTTTGCCCACCGACTGAGTCTAGCTCAGCGATGTGTCGGGCTTGATCCGCTACGGTCCACCGACTGTACGCATCGACGGTGTGTAGGATCATAAGTCCCTCCTTGTAAAGGGGATCACGATCCACAGTGTAACACCCCGTGTTACGACCCCTAAAACCAATTAATTATTTAATCATTTACCCAAAAGAAAGAATTAAATCCCATTAATTAATTAGGAAGAGGTCCACCATGATTCATGGGCCCTTATCCCTATAACCAACTCCTTAGTCCTATAAGGAATAGAATTAACAAGCCCATAGTATTTAGACCCCAATTAGGACTCTTAGGAAGATATATGCATATATATATATATATATATATATATATATATATATATATATATATATATATATATATATATATATATATATATATATAGGGTCATAAGAGGCACTTAGAACTTACATCACAATAATCTCTCACCACACAAGAAATTCCAAGAACCCCTAGGAGAAATCAAGAAAGAAGAAAGCTTAAAGAAAGACCCTTCATAGCCAAGGAAATTAATTAAGGCTAAAAGGTAACCCATGTCTCAACAAAACCTATTTTCTTCGCTATAATCTCCTTCCTTGGCCTCCTTCTATATGCTTGTGTCTTGATGAAATTCCTCTATATGTTATTTGTGATATATTCTTGATGATTGATAAGATGATTTATGTGTATTCTTGATAATCTTGATGATCTTGATGTTGAAAAGAGGTTCTTGATATTGATGTGATGATTGTTGACGAATCTTGATAATTCTTGATAAAATATGGTTTTGATGATTTGGGTGGGATTAGAGCCCTAGGTTGGATTGGGAATTTGTGTTAGGATGTTCTTGATATATATTTGGGTGGGAATTCGCATGTTCAGGTGTTGTTTATGTTTAGAAGTCGTAATAGGATTCGTTCTATGTGATTCTTGCTTTTGATCCATTAATTGCCTACGTGTTGTCAGTAATTGCGTTTTAAAGTGTCTAAGCATGGTTTCGGATTCCACGAAGGTCCCAGGGACGAAATTACGGTAAAAGAGTCAGTGGGGGGTTGGTGGGGGTGGGGGAACCTGCCACCTACCCGCTGCCCAGATATCACCGCCGGGCAGCGGGTAGCCGCCAGGCAGTTGTCTGCCCGCCGGCAACCCACTGCCGGAACAGTGAATTCCGGCGGGCAGCCGACGGTGACCCCCACCCACCGGCTACCCGCTGGACCCTTCCCCACCCCGGGTCTTCGGCTTCCCCGTTTGATGTTCCCCACTCCCCATGGTGTCCCAACGGACCCCGTTTGTTGTGCCCAAGTCTAGTTTGATATTTCGGTTACCGTTCGTAGGATAAATAAGTCTTAGGAGTTGCATGCTAGTTGAATTGGTAACCCGTTGACCTAGGAGGAAGTTATATGAACCCTTAGGGCTATTCATAGTATGTGGATGATCACACGTAAGTTTATTTATGTCTTTCCCTTCCCTATGTGCTACTACGTGCTGCTATGTGTTATGTGATGCATGATGCCCCAATTTGGTTGCGATCAAATGGGATGTTCCTGAGCTGCGGTTCAGAAGTTGGCTGCGGTCAAATTGGTTACTATGAGCTGTGGTTCATTCTCCTGGCTGCGGTCAGTGATTCACTTCTTGGATGCGGTCCACATGGGCCTCGGTGCTATGACCCACCGGACCTGAACGCGCCAGGACGGTGTGTAGGGCCAATAAGCCGAGGAAGGCTGTAGTCCACCGATTCGAGTAATCGAGCGGTGTGTAGGGCTATGGCTGGCTGCGACCCACCGGGTGATGGGACGGCGGTGTGTAGGGCCATAGTCTCCGAGGATCTTCGCCCACCGACTGAGTATAACTCCGCGGTGTGTCGGGCTTGATCCGCTATGGTCCACCGGATGTACCCATTGGCGGTGTGTAGGGTCGTAAGTCCCCCCATGTAAAGGGGATCGCGGTCCACCGACTGGGTGCGTCAGCGGTGTGTCGGATCATGATCCGACGTTGAGTTCGTCAGCGGTTCTCAAAGGGTTGGTTGCGATCAACTCCCCTCATACCGTGGTACTGAGGTAGGGTGCTGCGGGGCCGTGTTAATGCTATAAGCATTAACCCTCATGTTCGGGGCATGCGATTGGTCCCGTGGCGCCATCAACGATTATGTGATATGAATGGTGATGATGTGGTTGGAATTGGAGAATGATCTGTGACCTTAGATGCGTATCCGTTATGATGTTAGCTCTACTTAACTGTTTATTATTGTTGATGTGCTTGTCCCTATTTGCTGAGTCTATTCCCGGCTTTTAAAATTAGTGTCTCTTAAGTATATATCTTCCCGCTTCAAAATAGTTTTCGTATATCTATATATATCTATCTATAATATATTTCAACGCGTTGGAGTGGGTTACCAGCATCTCTCGCTGAACAGATATATTTGGCTTTCAGGCACAGACGATTAAACACTGGAGCGCGCTAGAGATTTGGAGCGTAGAGTAGTTAGTTTCCCTTTCGGCCTGCGTGCCATACTTATGTATTGACATTATTGTGGATTTTAGATAGTTAGCCTGTGCACCTGGGTTCTCTAGCTCAGGTGTGGCATAGCACCCCATACTCTTATGTTATAATTCGGGATTTAATGAGGATTTATCTTTGTTATACAAGTTTTAAAAAGTTCCAAAATTTTGGGGTGTTACACACCGACTGTGCGCGTCAGCGGTGTGTCGGATTGTGGTCCGACGTTGAGTTCGTCAGCGGTCCTCTATGGGTTGGTTGCGATCAACTCCTTCATGTCGCAGTATGAGGTAGGGTGCTGCAGGGCCGTGTTAATGCTATACGCATTAACCCTCATGTTCGGGGCATGCGATTGGTCCCGTGGCGCCAGAGCAGTGTGATTGAGTGTCACAATTGATGATTGAATGATGATTGAATGATGATTAGAATGATGTTTAATGCGGGCATAGACTGTGACTTTAGTTGCGTATTCTTTATGATGATTCTTCTTAACTGTTATCACTAATTATTGTGCATACCCTACTTGTTGTGTCCATTCCAGGTTTTAAAACTAGAGTCTATTAAGTATATATCTTCCTGCTTCGAAATGATTTTCATATATCTATATATATCTATCTATAATATATTTCAACGCGTTGGAGTGGGTTACCAGCATCTCTCGCTGAACAGATATATTTGGCTTTTAGGCACAGACGAGTAGACACCGGAGCGCGCTAGAGACCTGAAGCGTAGAGTAGCTAGTTTCCCTTTCTCGGCCTGCGTGCCATGCTCATGTACTGACTTTACTTTGAGGATTTTAGTTAGTTTGCCTGTGCACCTGAGCTCTCTAACTCAGGTGTGGCATAGCACCCCGTACTCTTGTGCTTACTTTTGGGATTTAATGAGAATTTACCCTTGTTATATAAGTTTTAAAAGTTTCAAAATTTCGGGGTGTTACAGTTGGTATGAGAGCCTAAGTTTGATCCAAGGATGAGACTCTTAAGGACCTTAGGAGATTACACTGGAACTCTAGGTATTTAGGAACATAGGACTCAAGAATCTTAGGACGCGCGGTGAGATTGTGAAGCCTACACATAACCTCCCCTCACTTTAATCCCTCCCTAATTTAAAGAGCTCCCCTTCACTTATCACACCAAGGAAAAAGTACAACTCTCTAAATCATTATAAACATTGGCTCTATAGTTCGAGCGACATGGCACCAAACAGAAGACAATCAAGGACTCCGGAACCCGCCACACACGACCCCCTGACTCAAACCCTACAACAACTCACCCAGGTCGCCCAAGCACTAAGCGACGTAGCCCTCCGCAACAACAGGCCACCACCCCCTCCACCAAGTACAAACGCAGAAGTCGCCCGACAAGTTTCAAACCATCGGCCACCCACGTTCTCGGGAGAAGAAGACCCCGCCACCCTCGAAGAATGGATACGGACCTTCAACAAGATTCTGAGGTTGGTAGAATTCTTGGAAGAACGACGTGTAGAGATAGCCTCGTTCTACTTCAGGCACGAGGCAGACCTTTGGTGGATCCACGAGGGGCCCACTTACAGACAAGAACCAGGATTCGACTGGGAAAACCTGAAAACACGCCTGCGAGAACGATTCTACCCGACACATGTAAAAGTTTCTATGCACGAAGAGTTGCTCCACCTAAAACAAGGAACGACTACCATCACGGAATACCATAAATGATTCCTCGAACCGGCACGCTTCGCGCTAGAGCTAGTCCCCACGGAATCAACCAAAATAGAAAGGTTTATATTGGGTCTCAACTTCGAAGCCCGAAAAGCCCTAATAGTAAGCGGACCCCGGACCCTCAACGAAGCTTATTCTAGTGCCGCCAATCTCTACCGAATCCAACTGCTACAACGTGGGGTTCAAGATCAGATTCGAAAGAGGAACACAGGAGGACGGGCACCACCAATGAAAAGAACGAGAACCGACACCATCATAAGGCCAAACAACCCCACTGGACAGAGGCCACCCCCAAGAAGCAACGAAGCTAATACAGGGGGCTTCCCTTGCCCAAAATGCCACAAAACCATAGGGGCAGGGACTGCATGGGGAACCCCTTACGATGCTTCAACTATGGGAAGGAAGGGCACAAAGCCTTCTACTGCACTCAACCCTTGAGCTCACGCCCTATGGCCACCGGCCCACACGGAGGCGCAAACAATCAAGGAAATTATAGTGCCCCCGGGAAAGTATTTGTCATGAGTCGCACACAAGCCGAACTCGAGGATGAAGGCAACCCGACGAAGGAAATATGATCCCAGGAGACGAAGACCACGCAAACCCACCAGAAGAAAACCAGGGAGATGAATTTAGTTTAGGATAAACTAATAAACCCCCTTGTAACCACCCTCGTAGTAGAATCACTTGTTTAGACTAATTACTTCAAAATTATTATAAATAAAAAGGCTAGAATATATTAGCATAACAAAAGAAAACCAAGACTACCCACAAACGACAAGCAACGACAACAAAGACCAACATCTTCTACCACTAGAAGACAAAAGAGGGAAAAAACAAGAAATACCACAAGGAAGATTAGTGTTACCAATAAGAATGGAACCTTGGACCTCCCATTTATATAAGTTAAAGCTTTAACCACTAGGCCATGAGTGTTTCTTAGAAACTCAAGGGAACACTCCCTTCTTAAACCCCTACAAATCCCTAAAAACCCCAAAAACCCCCAAATCAAAAACCCTTCTTCTTCCTCATCTCCTTCTTCTCCCACAATCTCTCTCTCTCCCACCCCACACCGCCGTCAGCCACCCAAAAGCCCACTGCCAGCAGCCACCTGCTCCGCCCGGCCCCCGCACCCTCGCCGACGACCCCAAAACGGTAGGGCGCGCCACCGGCCACGTCGCCGGAAACCACCACCGGAAAACTCGCCGGAAAACTCATCGGAAAATTTCCCCCGAAGAACCTCAATCATGCCCAAAAAACCCCTCGAAATCCGGACCCCAGAGTGGAGCAACGCTGATTACACGGTAATCGGAGGTAAGGCCCTCGAACCCGACCAATTCTCTCCGGAGTTGGCCGATATGTTTAAATTTCAAGGACTCTTGGACACGTATCTCACCATCAAAGGGGATACGTACCCCGAACTGGTGAAAGAGTTCTATCACCATTTAATAGCTGTCAAGTGGAGTGACAAAGTGGAAATCACCGCTAAAGTCCGAGGCAAGGAGATAGTACTCTCCGAAGGCCGCTTAGCCAAACTCCTAAAACAAACCACCACGGGCGTGTCAGATTACGACCAGAAGGGGTAGATCAGTACCCAAGGCACGGGGTATATGGACTACCTCGGGTACCTACTAGAGAAGGAGGAAGGCTTCACCTCGGCCACCCGGCCTAACAGAAAATGGCTAACCGCTGAACAGAAGATACTAGTCATGATTGTAACTGACAGCTTGTTGCCTACGAACAACAAAAGCAAAGATGTGGGAAGCCTGGAGTGTACCTTTGCCTACTTCCTAAAACACAAGGTCAAGTTCAACCTACCGGCCCTTATGTTGAAACATATGGAGTTTTGCAAAACTAGCAACCGGCTTAGCTTACCCTACGGGATGATCCTAAGTTGGATCATGGAGAAGAAGGGGGTAGACCTAAGCCACACCGAGGTCAAGACCGCAAACGGTATGGTTTTCAATGCCCAGAACCTCCGTCGCAATGACATCTACTACACCGAAGGGGGAAAATACATCACCCTCGAAGAGGTTTGCTTTAAACCCGAGGAAGAACGGAGAGAATTGGTTGACCAACTAGATATCTCCAACAAGAAGTTTAAGCGGGCGATACAAGAATGTGGGGGAAATGGGGAGCAAGAAGAGGATAGCTGTAACACCCCGAAATTTTTAAACTTCTGAAGCTTATATAATAAAGGTAGAACCTTATTAAATTCCAAAACACAATACAAAGAGTACGGGGTGATATGCCACACCTGAGCTGGAGAACTCAGGTGCACAGGCTAACCAGCTAATATCCTTAATAAAGAGAATGCATGGCACGCAGGCCAAAAAGGAAACTATCTACTTCTACGCTCCGAGGTTCTAGCGCGCTCCCGTGCCTACTCTTCTGTGCCTGAAAGCCAAATATATCTGTTCAGCGAGAAATGCTGGTAACCCACTCCAACGCGTTGAAATATAATACATATAGAGATATATATAGATATACGAAAACCATTTTGAACATGAAGATATATCCTACGAACTCTAGCTTTTAAAACAGGGATAGACTCGACACATACAGCTAACCACAAACGGCAGTTATAGCAAGCATATATAGTTCGCAACAAGCAAGGTAGATAAGGCTGAGCATAATCAATAATCATAACCAGACATAAACAATCCCCAACGTAAATCCCGTAGTCACATCCCCAAGATACTCATAATCACAACTCATCCATATCTCATCACATAAGCACACTTTGTTGGCGCCACAGGACCAATCGCATGCCCTTACATGAGGGTCAGCGCATATAGCTCTAACAAGGCACCGCAGCACCCCGCCCCGTCTCACAATACGAAGGGGTCGATCGCAACCGACCGATGAACCGCAGCTCATCATAGTTTGATCGCAACCAAACAGTGGACCGCAGCCCAAGAGTATGTCATCTGACCGCAGCCAGGAAAATGAACCGCAGCTCATGTAGAACGGTGGACCGCAGCCCTATATAATATTTATATACCTGACCGATCGCAACCGACCTGGTTAACAGTCAGTATGGTTCTCAACCCATCCGACTGCCCGTATAATCCATTTGATCGCAACCAAACGGTGGACCGCAGCCCTATATAATGTTTATATACCTGACCGATCGCAACCGGCCTGGTTAACAGTCGATATGGTTCTCAACCCATCCGACTGCCCGTATAACCCGATTTATCGCAACCAAATCGGGGTAACATGCACATATAACACATAGCAAGCACATGCAACCCACATTAGCACATTGGGAAGGGGGAACATATAACAAAACCTATGCGTGATCCTTCACATACTAAGAATAATCCTAAGGGGTTCATGCTCCTTCCACCTAGGACACTGGGTACCAATTCAACTAGCATGCAATATATAAGACTCATACAACCTACGAACGGTACCCGAAATATCAAACTAGACATAGGCATGACAGACGGAGTCCGTTGGGACGCCACGGGGATCGGGGGAACATCAAACGGGGAAGCCAAAATCCCAAGGTGGGGTTTAAACCAGCGGGTAGCCGGTGGGTGAGGGGTCACCCGCCGGCTGCCCGCCGGCGGCACTGTTCCGGGCAGCGGGTGCCCGGCGGGCAGCTGCCCGCTGCCGGCGAGAACTCTTTTGGCCGTGGGTAGGTGCCGGGTCCCCTACCCCCACCTACCCCCCCACTGACTCTTTTCATCGCAAAACGCCCCGGGAACCTTCGTGGAACCCGAAACCATGCTTTAGACACTTTCTTACGCAATTAACAACAGCACGTAGACAATTAACGAATCCAAAAGCAAGGAACATACGGCGCGTACCCTATCATGCTCTTACTAAACCTAAGCAATACCCAAACATGCAAATTCCCACCCAATACACCAAGAATAACGTCATACGATACAACCTAGGGTTCTAATCACTTTTAAATCAACACGGATACAATTCATCTTCTAATATCAAGATTCGGTAAGAATATCACATGAACATCAAGAACATTACAAAATCATCAAGAACATCCTATAACTATCAAGAACACCACATAATCATTAAGAACCCCATAATTATCAAGAACCTCTCATCATCAAGATCACCCATGGAATCATCACATCAAACATCAATAATAATACCACAATTCATCAATACGCAATATCATGGGGGAAGTCCTAAGAAGGGAATCATAGCTATGAAAATAGATTTTGTTGAGACATGGGTTACCTCTTAGCCTTAATTGATTCCTTGGCTATGAAGGGTCTTTCTTTAAGCTTTCTTCTTTCTTGATTTCTCCTAGGGGAATTCTTGGTGTGGTGAGAGATTATTGTGGTGGGAGTTCTAGGTGCCTCCTTATGTTCCCTATTTATATATCTAAGAGTCTTACATAGGGCCTAATTACTATAGGTTTGCTAACTCTATTCCTTTTAGGACTAAGGATTGGGTTTAGGGATAAGGGCCCATGGACTATGGTGGGCCTCTCCTAATTAATTATTGTGATTTAATTCTTTCTTTTGGGTAATTGGTTTTAGGGATCGTAACACGGGGTGTTACACTCTCCCCCCCCCCCCCCCCCCCCCCCCTTAACAGGAAGCTTCGTCCCCGAAGCTTGGTCCTTGTCGAGTGACTTCTTCTTAGTTACCTGGTGTGAAAAGTTCGGGGTAGTGTTCCCTCATTGTGTCCTTGAGTTCCCATGTCGCTTCCTCAGTCCCATGGTTTGTCCAGAGGACTTTCACCATTTCTATGGCTCGACGTCGGGTGGTTCTTGTCTTGGTGTCCAGGATTCTCACGGGTTTTTCTTCGTATACTAGTGACTCGTCGAGGTCCACGACCTCGGGTTGAAGCATGTAGCTTGGGTCGTGCACGTATTTCTTTAGCTGGGATATGTGGAATACGTTGTGTACTCGTTCTAGTTCAACGGGTAGAGCGAGGCGATAGGCTAGGTTCCCAACTCTTTCTATGATTTCATAGGGGGCGATAAATCGTGGGCTGAGTTTCCCTTTTCTTCCGAATCTCATCACCCCCCGTGTGGGCGAGATTCTCAACCAGACCTTGTCCCCGGTGTTGAATTCGGCTTGTTTCCTCCTTAGGTCGGCGTAGGACTTCTGGCAGTCCTGGGCAGCCTTCATCCTTTCCTGGATGTGTTTGACCTTGGTTATGGCATCTTGTAGGTATTGGGGCCCTAGTGCTACTGGGTCGACCATGTCTTCCCAACATAAGGGGGTTCTACACTTTTGTACGTATAAAGCTTCGTAGGGCGCCATACGAATGCTTGCGTGGTAGTTGTTGTCGTATGAGAATTCAATAAGGTCTTGGTGTTCCTCCCATGTCCCTTGAAAGTCTAACACACAGGATCTTAACATGTCTTCGAGAGTCTGAATGGTTCTCTCGGTTTAGCCGTCAGTGGTGGGGTGGAAGGCGGTGCTCAGTTTTAGTTGTGTCCCCAAGGCTAATTGCAGCGATTTCCAGAATTGTGAGAGAAACCGGGAGTCTCTATCGGACACGATGTTCCGGGGGACTCCGTGGTACTTCACTACTCGGCTCAAGTAGGCTTGGGCCAGTTGTGTCATTGTCCATGTTTCCTTCATGGCAATGAATCGCGCCGTTTTGGTTAGTCGGTCCACTATGACCCAAATTTTATCCTTGCCGGTTTTTGTTGGGGGTAACCCTCCGACAAAGTCCATGGATATGGAATCCCACTTTCCTTGTGGTATCTCAAGGGGTTGTACGAGTCCCTTGGGTTTGCATCGTTCGGCCTTCACCCTTTGGCAATTCAGGCATTTGGCCACGAAATCTGCGATTTCCTTTTTCATGTTGGGCCACCAAAACGACCTTTTCACATCTTGGTATAGTTTGTCACCCCCTGGGTGAACTGAGTATGGGGAGTTGTGCCCTTCCTCCAAGATCTGTTGTTTCGGGTGGGGGTGCGTTGAGGGCACGCACCACCTACCTTGGTACGGAGACTGCCGTCTTCGTGTATTTCGAAGGGCCCTTCCTTCCCCTGGGTTAGGTCGAGACGGATTTTATCTAGTTCCGGATCCTGCTGTTGTCCTATTTTGATTTCCTCGAAGAGTGTAGGTATGATTTGCGTGTTGAATAAGTGGACGTCAGGGTGGATTTGATCTTGCTCTATTATTTCCAAATTCAGTCTTTGGAAGTCCTTGTACAGCTGGTCTGGTAGGATCCAGGTGGTGTTGAGGGAGTGGTTAGTCTTTCTGCTTAGGGCGTCTGCCACAATGTTAGCTTTTCCCTCGTGGTATTGGATGCCTAGATCGTAGTCCTTTATGAGTTCTAGCCACCTTCGTTGTCTCATGATTAGGTCTTTCTGGGTGAAGATGTACTTTAGGCTCTTATGGTCCGTGTAAATCTTGCATTGCACCCCATATAAGTAATGCCTCCAAATTTTTAGTGCGAACACGATAGCGGCTAGTTCGAGGTCGTGGGTGGGGTAATTCTCTTCGTGGGTTTTGAGTTGCCTGGATGTGTATGCTATTACCCTGCCTTTTTGCATTAGCACGCATCCCGATCCCTTTTTGGACACGTCACTAAAGACCTCGAACCCTTCCTCCCCGGAGGGGATGGCGAGCACGGGTGCCGTGGTTAGCTTATCCTTCAATTCTTGAAAGGCCGAGATGCAGTCGTTGTCCCATCGGAAGGGGGTTTCCTTTTTCATGAGTTTGTTGAGGGGTTGGGCTATCCTGGTGAAGTCGGGTACAAACCTCCTGTAGTAGCCAGCCAAGCCTAGGAAGCTTCGGACTTCTGAGAGTGAGCTCGGTGTGGTCCATTCCTTAACGGCACGGATTTTGGCGGGGTCCACCTTAATTCCTTCCTTGGCTATCATGTGGCCCAGGAAGGCCACACTGTCTTTCCAGAATTCGCATTTAGAGAACTTTGCATATAGTTGGTGCTCTCTTAGAGTTTGCAGGGTTATGCGGAGGTGTCTTTCATGTTCTTCCTTGTTTCGGGAGTAGACTAGGATGTCGTCAATGAATACAATGACGAAGTCATCCAAGTGGGGTCGGAATACTCGGTTCATGAGGTCCATGAATATGGCGGGTGCGTTGGTGAGTCCGAAGGGCATTACTGTGAATTCATAGTGGCCGTAACGTGTCTGGAAGGCCGTTTTCTGAATGTCCGGTTTGACCACTTGTATTTGGTGATATCCGGACCTTAGGTCAATTTTTTAGAACACCCGTGCCCCTTTAGTTGGTCGAACAAGTCATCGATCCGGGGAAGGGGGTACCTATTCTTTATTGTGACTTGGTTAAATTCCCGGTAGTCGATGCACAGGCGCATGCTTCCATCCTTCTTTTTAACAAATAGTACTGGTGCCCCCCATGGGGAGGTGCTGGGGTGGATGTACCCTTTATCTAGCAATTCCTGTAGTTGCGTTTTCAGTTCCTTCATTTCTTTTGGTGCCAACCTGTAGGATGGTCTAGAGATCGGGGCAGCGCCAGGTATGAGGTCTATGGTGAACTCGACTTCTCTAGCTGGGGGTGCCCCGGGGATTTCGTCCGGAAAGACGTCGGTGAATTCGTTTACCACTGGAATGGTTTGTGGTTCGGGGGTTTTGGTGTTGAGGTCCTCGACCGAGCATAGGAAGGTCTCGCTTCCCTTGTTTAGGTATTTCTTCATTTTCATCATGTTCACCAATTTGATTCCCTATTCCTGGTGGGTCCCGCAGTGTGATACCCTTTTACCGTTTGGTCCCCGTAGGACCACTTTTTGTTCTCCGCATAGGATTTGTGCTTGGAACTTCCCTAGCCAGTCCATGCCCAAGATCACTTGTACCCCATCCAGTTTGAATCGTATTAAGTTGCTTGGAAATTCCACCCCTTGGATGGTAATCATTATGTTCTCGTACATGCGGTCGCATTTTATGATTTCGCCGGAGGCCACCTTGACCTGAAGTCGGACCTTCGTGCTGGTGTTGAGGCCGAGCTGAGTGGCGAACTCGGTTGCTATAAACGAGTTGGTAGCCCCCGAGTCAAATAATATAGTGGCGGGGGTGGTGTGTACCAGGAGGGTTCCGGAGACTATGTTGATGTCTCCGATCCTGGCTTTGCTTAGAGTAAGGATCCTTCCCTGAATGGTTGGCGTTGTGACCCTGTGAGGTGAGACGGCCCTGGGGTTCTTAGGCCCTCGGGTGGGGTTTATGTGATCCCCTTCAGGTTTCCTTTTGTACCCTAGGCGTGTCTCCCAGGGTTGGTTTGATACTTGTTGTAGTTGGGATGCCTTGGCATAGGCTTCCCCGAGGGTTCCTGGCTCTTGTGTCGCCAGGGCTTTTTGGTGTTCGGGATCAAGGCCTGTTATGAACTTCTTGATCTTGATCCTCTCGGTGGGTACTAGCTCGGGGATGAGGCGAGCCAGCCGGTGGAATTGTTGGTAGTATTCCGCGATTGGGGCTGCACCTTGTTTTAGGTGGAGGAACTCTTCATATATGGTGGCTGTTAGATGATTGGGGTAGAATTGTTCTCATAGTCGTGTTTTTAGGGTTTCCCAGTTAAATTCGTGGTTTTGTTCACATGCGGGTCCCTCGTGGGCCCACCAGGCATCGGCCTCGTGCTTGAAGTAGAAGGAGGTTATTCCTACTTGGTGGTTTTCTGGACATTTGGTTGCCCTGAATATCTTGTCGAAAGTCCCGATCCATTCCTCGAGGGTCGTGGGGTCTTCGTTCCCCGAGAAGGTGGGTGGTTGGTGCGCCGAGACCTGGTGGTGAATTTCCAAGTTCTCGTTTGTTGATAAAGGTTGGGGAACGGTAGTACTCAATGCCTGGGCAATTTGGGCCAGGCGTTGCAGATTCTGAGTCAAGAATTCCTGCGTGGGGAGTTCCGGTGTTCCTACCTGTCTTCTTTTCGGTGCCATCCTGGTGTTCATAGGTCGATGTTATTTTGCATTCTTACCTTGATGCAATAAGTGGAGGGGGAGTTTCTTTAAGTTAGAGAGGAATAAAGTGAGGGGGTTATGTGTAGGTTTCACAATCTCACCACGCGTCCTAAGATTCCTGGGTCCTATGTTCCTAAATACCTAGAGTTCAAGCCTAGTGTCCTAAAGTCCGGTCTGAAGAGTAATATCCTAGGGTCAAACTTAGGCTCTAATACCAACTGTAACACCCCGAAATTTTTAAACTTCTGAAGCTTATATAATAAAGGTAGAACCTTATTAAATTCCAAAACACAATACAAAGAGTACGGGGTGCTATGCCACACCTGAGCTGGAGAACTCAGGTGCACAGGCTAACTAGCTAATATCCTTAATAAAGAGAATGCATGGCACGCAGGCCAAAAAGGAAACTATCTACTTCTACGCTCCGAGGTTCTAGCGCGCTCCCGTGCCTACTCTTCTGTGCCTGAAAGCCAAATATATCTGTTCAGCGAGAGATGCTGGTAACCCACTCCAACGCGTTGAAATATAATACATATAGAGATATATATAGATATACGAAAACCATTTTGAACATGAAGATATATCCTACGAACTCTAGCTTTTAAAATAGGGATAGACTCGACACAGAGAGCTAAGCACAAACGACAGTTATAGCAAGCATATATAGTTCGCAACAGGCAAGGTAGATAAGGCTGAGCATAATCAATAATCATAACCCAACATAAACAATCCCCAACGTAAATCCCGTAGTCACATCCCCAAGATACTCATAATCACAACTCATCCATATCTCATCACATAAGCACACTTTGTTGGCGCCACAGGACCAATCGCATGCCCATACATGAGGGTCAGCGCATATAGCTCTGACACGGCCCCACAGCACCCTGCCCTGTCTCACAATACGGAGGGGTCGATCGCAACCGACCGATGAACCGCAGCTCATCATAGTTTGATCGCAACCAAACAGTGGACCGCAGCCCAAGAGTATGTCATCTGACCGCAGCCAGGAAAATGAACCGCAGCTCATGTAGAACGGTGGACCGCAGAGCTATATAATATTTATATACTTGACCGATCGCAACCGGCCTGGTTAACAGTCAGTATGGTTCTCAACCCATCCGACTGCCCGTATAATCCATTTGATCGCAACCAAACGGTGGACCGCAGCCCTATATAATGTTTATATACCTGACCGATCGCAACCGGCCTGGTTAACAGTCGGTATGGTTCTCAACCCATCCGACTACCCGTATAACCCGATTGATCACAACCAAATCGGGGTAACATGCACATATAACACATAGCAAGCAGATGCAACCCACATTAGCACATTGGGAAGGGGGAACGTATAACAAAACCTATGCGTGATCCTTCACATACTAAGAATAATCCTAAGGGGTTCATGCTCCTTCCACCTAGGACACTGGGTACCAATTCAACTAGCATGCAATATATAAGACTCATACAACCTATGAACGGTACCCGAAATATCGAACTAGACATAGGCATGACAGACGGAGTCCGTTGGGACGCCACGGGGATCGGGGGAACATCAAACGGGGAAGCCAAAATCCCAAGGTGGGGTTTAAACTAGCGGGTAGCCGGTGGGTGAGGGGTCACCCGCCGGCGGCACTGTTCCGGGCAGCGGGTGCCCGGCGGGCAGCTGCCCGCTGCCGGCGAGAACTCTTTTGGCCGTGGGTAGGTGCCGGGTCCCCTACCCCCACCTACCCCCCCACTGACTCTTTTCATCGCAAAACGCCCCGGGAACCTTCGTGGAACCCGAAACCATGCTTTAGACACTTTCTTACGCAATTAACAACAGCAAGTAGACAATTAACGAATCCAAAAGCAAGGAACATACGGCGCGTACCCTATCATGCTCTTACTAAACCTAAGCAATACCCAAACATGCAAATTCCCACCCAATACACCAAGAATAACGTCATACGATACAACCTAGGGTTCTAATCACTTTTAAATCAACACGGATACAATTCATCTTCTAATATCAAGATTCGGTAAGAATATCACATGAACATCAAAAACATTACAAAATCATCAAGAACATCCTATAACTATCAAGAACACCACATAATCATTAAGAACCCCATAATTATCAAGAACCTCTCATCATCAAGATCACCCATGGAATCATCACATCAAACATCAATAATAATACCACAATTCATCAATACGCAATATCATGGGGGAAGTCCTAAGAAGGGAATCATAGCTATGAAAATAGATTTTGTTGAGACATGGGTTACCTCTTAGCCTTAATTGATTCCTTGGCTATGAAGGGTCTTTCTTTAAGCTTTCTTCTTTCTTGATTTCTCCTAGGGGAATTCTTGGTGTGGTGAGAGATTATTGTGGTGGGAGTTCTAGGTGCCTCCTTATGTTCCCTATTTATATATCTAAGAGTCTTACTTAGGGCCTAATTACTATAGGTTTGCTAACTCTATTCCTTTTAGGACTAAGGATTGGGTTTAGGGATAAGGGCCCATGGACTATGGTGGGCCTCTCCTAATTAATTATTGTGATTTAATTCTTTCTTTTGGGTAATTGGTTAAATGATAAATTGGTTTTAGGGATCGTAACACGGGGTGTTACAATAGCGAACATGATTCTTAGAAGTCGTGTGTTCGGGTGTTGTTTATGTTTAGAAGTCGTGATAGGATGAGTTATACGTGATTCTTACTTTTGATCCATTAATTGACTACGTTGTGTCGTTAATTGTTTTTAAAAGTGTCTAAGCATGGTTTCAGGTTCCACAAAGGTTTCCGGGACGAATACTTGAGAAAAGAGTCAGTGGGAGATAGGTGGGGGTAGGGGAACCCGCCACCTAGCCGCTGCCCGAAGGACACCGCCCGGCAGCGGGCAGCCACCGGGCAGCCACCTGCCCGCCGGCAACCCGTTGCCCGGAACAGTGCCCTCCGGCGGGCAGCCGGCGGGTGACCCCCACCCACCGGCTACCCGCTGGTCCGTACCCCACCCCGGGTCTTTGGCTTCCCCGTTTGATGTTCCCCGCTCCCCATGGTGTCCCAACGGACCCCGTTTGTCATGCTTGAGTCTAGTTTGATATTTCGGGTACCATTCGTAGGTTAATTGAGTCTTAGGGATTGCATGCTAGTTGAATTGGTAACCCATGGACCTAGGTGGAAGTTGTATGAACCCTTAGGACTATTCTTAGTATGTGAATGATCACACGTAAGTTTATTTACATGTCTTTCCCCTCCCAATATGCTATTACGTGCTCCTATGTGTTATGTGTTGCTTGATCACCCATTTTGGCTATAGGCCAATTGGGTGGTTCCCGGACTAAGGTTCGAAAGTCGGCTAAAGGCCGAATGGATTGTTCCCGGACTAAAGGTTCGGAAGTCGGTTGAAGACCGAATGGATTATTCCCGGACTACAAGTTCGGAAGTCGGTTGAAGACCGAATGGATTGTTCCCGAAATAAAGGTTCGGAAGTGGCTGAAGGCCAAATGGATTGATCCTGAGCTAATGGCTCAGAAGTGGCTAAGGCCAAATTGATTTACTTCTTGGACTACAGGTCCAAATATGGGCCTCGGTGATATGACCCACCGACCTGGACGCGCCAGGCGGTGTGTAGGGCCAATAAGCCGAGGAAGGCTGTAGTCCACCGACCTGAGTAATCAGGCGGTATGTAGGGCTACGGCTGGCTGCGATCCACCGAATGATGGGACAGCGGTGTGTAGGGTCGTAGTCTCCGAGGATCTTTGCCCACCGACTGAGTCTAGCTCAGCGGTGTGTCAGGCTTGATCCGCTACGGTCCACCGACTGTACGCATCGACGGTGTGTAGGGTCGTAAGTCCCCCCTTGTAAAGGGGATCACGGTCCACCGACTGTGCGCGTCAGCGGTGTGTCAGATTGTGGTCCGACGTTGAGTTCGGCAGCGGTCCTCTATGGGTTGGTTGGGATCAACTCCCTTCATGCCGCGGTATGAGGTAGGGTGCTGCGGGGCCGTGTTAATGCTATACGCATTAACCCTCATGTTCGGGGCATACAATTGGTCCCGTGGCGCCAGAGCAGTGTGATTGAGTGTCACAATTGATGATTGAATGATGATTAGAATGATGTTTAATGCGGGCATAGACTGTGACTTTAGTTGCGTATTCTTTATGATGATTCTTCTTAACTGTTATCACTAATTATTGTGCTTACCCTACTTGTTGTGTCCATTCCTGGATTTAAAACTAGAGTCTCTTAAGTATATATCTTCTTGCTTCGAAATGATTTTCATATATCTATATATATCTATCTATAATATATTTCAACGCGTTGGAGTGGGTTACCAGCATCTCTCGCTGAACAGATATATTTGGCTTTCAGGCACAGACGAGTAGACACCGGAGCGCGCTAGAGACCTGAAGCGTAGAGTAGCTAGTTTCCCTTTCTCGGCCTGTGTGCCATGCTCATGTACTGACTTTACTTTGAGGATTTTAGTTAGTTTTCCTGTGCACCTGAGCTCTCTAACTCAGGTGTGGCATAGCACCACGTACTCTTATGCTTACTTTTGAGATTTAATGAGAATTTACGCTTGTTATATAAGTTTTAAAAGTTTCAAAATTTCGGGGTGTTACAGGAAGCCTTAGAACCATTTCCTTCTCCTATACACAGAAATCCGCTCTCAAGGATTAGGCAAGGGACTCCCCGTTACTGGGAAAGATTGATGTAAAAAGAACCTTGAGGAAAGACCATAGAAGTTGTAACTTGTAAGGAGTTTTAATTAAAACTACCAGGTAACCCATATCCTACAAAACCTATTTTCCTTGCTATTGTTTATTGATTGGCTCCGTTGGATGATTGAATGTGTGATTTTGTACGTTTGCTCGGTTAGAGCTTGTCTTTAGGATTTATAGTATGAATTCTTATTGTTCACTTGTTCTTGATATTCTTGATGGCCCTCTGTGGTTATTGGCTTGTTCTTGTATTTGATTGTGTTTAGAGCTTGTCCTTAGGATTTGTACGGTGAATCTTGTCATTTAATACGTTCTTGGCGTTCTTGGGTGGGTTTATGCATGCTCGGGTGTTATTCTAGGTTTAGGGCTTGTCGTTTAAGCTTGATATGATCTTGTTCTTGAAGTTCTTGATGTTCTTGAGGTTCATTTTACATATTTATTAATACATTTTATACCAGTAATTTTTATATTTTTAGTAACTTATTAATATTCGTTTCATTTTCCAATTGGCCTAATTTCAATGAAAATTTTTATATTTTCATTAATTTATTAATATTCAAGCATTAATATTCATTTTATTTTTATTTTTTAATCAAGTATTAATATTCATTTCCTTTTTTTGCATTTGAGTCAATTTCGAAGCATTTTTAATTTTCAGTCAATTATTAATAGTCATTTTTTATTTTAATTAGCCTAAATTTTGTGCTGTTTTTATGCTCGATTAACAATAATTTTTCAAATATTCTTTTAAATTCTATAATTTCACCTATGAACATGGTGTCGATAAACGAATAAAACAAATGAATATTCAAAGTAATGTAAACCCATTAAATCTTTCAATTTAAACAAAAGACATAAATTTAAATTTTTAAATATAAAATCTATATGCTTATTCGTGCAATTGACTGAATATGCTTATTACCAATTACCAATTAATTATAAAATACCATACATATTATTACCCTTTATGCTATTATGTTATTACCTAATTAATATATGTTCTACACGGTATTATCAATAGAATATTTAATTAATTGTCAGCAAAAATTTGAGCAAAAAAAAAAAGAAATAGAAGGATTATATATATATATATATATATATATATATATATATATATATATATATATATATATATTATAGGTATTATTTTTATAATTAAGGTATAATATTATTAAATTGAAATTATTTAAAATATATAGATCCTCATTAAGAAAAATCTCATTAATTTCGGATATTAAAACTATATATTTATATTAAAGGTGAAATTATAAATAATTAAGTTTCAATAAGTTTAGTTATTTTCTAATTTTATATTTTATAAAATATATAACTGAGATTAATATTCTTTCTATATACTGAGTCAGTTTGGAAGCATTTTTCATTTTTAGTCAATTATTAATAGTCATTTCTTCTTCTTTTTTTTTTCTTTTTTGAAAACATTAATAGTCATTTCTTATTTCAATTGGCCTAAATTTTTTGTCATTTTTATTTTCAGTCAATTATTCTTTTTAATACATATTAATTAATTAGTTGAGTAGCTTAAATCAAAATTATTAAAAATAATACGTATATAGTACAAAAAAATTATACCTGCTTTAATAATTAATTATTAATATAATTACCCAATATAAATTTACAATTATTAATAATTATTTATGGTAATTATTCGACATTAAAAAAAAAGATAAATAAAAAGAATAAGAAAAACAGAAGAGGAAAGAATATAAAGATGCCATATGATATCTTACATAAGGTAAATTGATATCAAATTTAATTTAGAATTGTAGTAGGAATAGGAAAGTATGAAAGAATATATGTAGTAGGGATTGTATTACCATATTTGTACAATTGTAGTTAGACCTGGCAATTATGGACACGACCCGTTAACACGACACGAAACCGGACACGAAAATAACGGGTTAGTGTTTAGCCTTAACATGTCCCGGGTCGTTAACGGGTTGACCTGTTAAGGACCCGTTATGTTTCGTGTCTTAACGGGTCAACCTGTTAAACCTATTAAGAACCTGTTTAACCCGTTAATATTATCGTGTTAACCCGTAAACACGAACCCGTTTACACAAACCTGTTCAGAACCCGCTAAGAACCATTGTCATGAATGAGATTAAAAAAGATATCATGAACATGAGTACATGACCAAGGATGAATTTACTAATACACCAATTATTGATGTTCAACAATATGAAGTTTGAGTTTTTATTGTGTTCAATTTTATTCTAAAACTAGCATGGACTTCTTTAATTATGATTTTTGGATGTTATTTTATTATTTTATGAATGTTATAAATTGAATATTGTTTTTAGTTTGTAGTTTGATGGATTGAATTGTAGGTTTTATTTCTTTTATATATAACTTAACTTTAAATTTTAGTTTTTTTAATATATTAATAGGTTTAGTGAGTTTAAACGTGTTTCGTGTCATATCGTGTCGACACGACCCGAAATCTATTAACAAAACGTATCTATCGTGTTAACCCGTTTAACCCGCTAACAAATCGTGTTCGTGTACGTGTTACAAATTTGAACCCGTTAACCTTATCGTGTCGTGTTCGTGTTTAGCCTTATCGTGTTCGTGTCATTATCGTGTCGACCCGTTAACGACCCGTATACACGAATTGCCAGGTCTAATTGTAGTACAAATAGGAATTGCATTACTATATATTTTATAATATTATGCAAACCTTAATAGTGTAGGAGTCTTTTGGGCGGAAATTAAAATATAGAATTTTGTTTGTATATATAGTATAGATTACTGATTGTTTTAATAAGCTTATTATTATTAAATTTGGGCGATTAATTAGTAATATTCAATTTGGTTCTATTATTTTGCACAATCTTCCTTTTAAATTCTTGATAATACCGATTGTTTTCAATTTTCACTTTTTAAGGGAAATAACCATATTACTAATAAAAGTTTATGCTGGAAATTACACAGGAGAAATTTATTTGTATTAATAGTATAGAAAATTTTAATTTCATTAGATTTTAAATAAATGTTACCCTAATTATATGCAGTAATTTGTCATATATAAATTTCTTACTTTATTAATATTAATCATATGATAATCTATTCTATT
The DNA here is from genome assembly GCF_001879475.1 of Ipomoea nil. Lineage (NCBI taxonomy): Eukaryota > Viridiplantae > Streptophyta > Magnoliopsida > Solanales > Convolvulaceae > Ipomoea > Ipomoea nil. Next base: position 671,384 of record NW_017616883.1, read on the forward strand.
AATAAAAAATAAAATCCTCCCTGCATAACACAAAGAGAACACTAAAAAATACCCTTAGATACTCAATACTTAAAACACAACCCCACAATATATTTTAAAAAAAATTGAATGGAACAAATAATCCATACTCTAAAAACAAAAAATATAAGAACATTGGTTTTTTATAAGAATTTAATTACAGGAAATAAAGTTTAGATCAATAAAAGCAAAAAATACTAAATGTTACTTTCAAGCATGCACATACATGGATATTTTAATCTACTGGCCTTCAATTCTTTCTCAGAATCAGAAGAAGATTAAGATGAAGAGGAACCGCTTTCCACCACATTTTTCTGAATCTTGCCATCGACAAATTTTTTTCTCTATAACTTGTTTTAAAGTTGAATCATTATACTGCTTTTTTTTTTGCGCGGGCCTTCTCGACCGCAGCTTTCGCTTATCTCTTAACTACAAAGTCACCAAAAAACAATGAACTCAGGTAGTATCTCCTACTGACTCTATAACCATTGCATCTCACAAATATAAAAACCGTGCCTGGAAATAAAATATATAAACAATATTACAAAATTATTGTTTTAAACAAAGCAATAATACGAAAAAAAATACATATAATACAAAATTTTAAAAACAAAACAATAATTAAAAACTACGGAAGATCAATTATAGACAAAAATAATACGAAAAAATACTTTTCTAAAAAAATTAAACTTGTTTGTATCGGCTTTGTCGGAGCAACTACAACTGGTCTGGAGTGGCATCAACTCGAACAAATCGATAATACTGAATGTAAATGAAAAAATAATAACTTTCTTCACAGAGATAAAAATAGCTAGAAGAGAAATTGTACCTTTAATGCTTTGAAATATGCATATTAGTTTGTGTGGCTATTGAACCACAATGATTAAATTGATAAATGGGCGATGAGAGAGTCATCTGGAAGGGAAAAGAGGGAAGGTAAAATGAAGACTCATAATTTTAGTCATCAACTCATTGTATTTATAGATGAAAAATATGAGAATTATAAATTTGTAAAATTTTTCAAAAGAAAAGTGTATTTATTTATTTAAGGTATTGCCATAATCAATTCATTATATTGATATTCCTAATCAAGTCATTATATTGATATATTAATATTCCTAATTAATTTTATTCCTAATTAATTCATAACATTGATATTACTAAATTGCCCTTAAGTTTGAGCGGGAAAATGAAATAGGAGAATTTTGTTTTATATATATACTAGTATTTGCGCCCGTGCGTTGCACGGAATGAATTTGTTATAATATTTTAAAAATATTTAGATTGATATACAATTGTATAAATTATAACATCGAATCGAATATTATATAATATAATTGAAGAATTGAGTTGCACCGATTATGTGTTTCTGATATTATCAATGCTTGAATTCGAGTAAATAATTGCTCAATTAATAGCTAACGTGTAGATATACGGATTCGGTGCTGCAACTTTAGAGATTTTATATATCAGTGTTTAGAATTTGTATTAATTGGGCAATTAGCTCGTTGTCTAGTAACTCAGTTATAGAATTATTTATAAGGAAGATATATTTTCTATGTATAATAGCAATTTTGTCATCTTTGTATAAAAAAAAAAAAAACATAATATCACTGACTTGAATTATACATTATTGAAAATCTCTTTGTAGACGACATTGGTAGTAGTAAAGAAATTTTATCCATCCTCATCTAGAGTTAAAACCACCAGACCATCAGGATGGGTGACTCAGGAAAAAGTCACATACAATTAACCGTGATTAAAGAATGGGTTTTTAAGTAATAACTCAACGTGAGTTAGTGTTTGACCCTGACTTTTGTTGATAATCATGGCATATGCGAGCATCAACGTGAATTGTTTTCGTTAGAACTTGAAGGGCAATCTCGTATCAGAAGGGTGAAAGACATTTTAATTGAAAATTTTACTTTTATTAATAGTATAGATATAGATTTGTGTAAATAACAATTAATAAATCATTATTTCTTTATAAAATTACATAGAATTTCAAATGGATTTTCTCCGCAGAATTTGTTTCCGTTATTATCACAATTATAATATTTAATTATTCTCAGAATTTGATAATCATTTTCCATTTTAAGTAAATATGATGAGAACTCAGAGATTCAATTCAATTAACAAATAACTTTACTTTGTGATAAAAATTCATTAGATATTAGTTAATTTTCATATAAAATTTTATTATCAATTAAGTTTTATTAATTTTTTTTTACCAATTAATTAATACTCATATTAATTTAGGTGGGAATGTGGAAGATGACGATTTTACTTTTATTAATAGTATAAATTGGTGTAAATAATAATTAATAAATTATTATTTATTTATAAAATTACGCAGAATTTCAAACGAATTTTCTCATTTGTTACGCAGAATTTGTATCCATTATTTTCACAATTATAATAATTTAATTATTCTCAAAATTTGGTAGCCATTTTTTATTTTTATGTACATATTGACTGTAACCAGTGGTAAAAATTCATTAGATATTAGTTCATTTTCATATAAATTTTTGTTACCCGTCAAGCTTTATTAATTTTTTATTAATTAATTAATATTCATATTAATTTGGGCTGGAATGTTGTAAAGGAGGATTTTACTTTTATTAAAGGCATTTCACTAAGGAAATTAAAACTAATTAAAGGAAATTACATTAAAACTAATTAAAATTAATTTTATTCTTAATTAATTCATAACATTGATATATATTACTAAATTGCCTTTAAGTTTGAGCGGAAAAATGAAATAGGAGGATTTTGTTATATATATATATATATATATATATATATATATATATATATATATATATATATATATATATATATATAGATTAATTGATTTAAGGGGTCACCCAATGGAAACAAAGTATTTACACTTGACGCCATGCCCCGCGGTCAAGTATTTGCATAAGTTCCTCCGATGGGTTATCTATCAGATTAGGGCCTCAATAGTGTACATCGTTTCTAGCCAAATGGTTGGCTGCCTTATTCCACTCCCTGGAACTGAGGACCAACTGCCATTCGCCAATGTTCCCCAATTCTTTTCTGCATGTATGGATTATGTTGTTATGATATTCATCTTTACATTATGGTTGATCGCCTCAACTATAGCTTTGTAATCACTTTCGAAAATTGTACTGCTTCCAATGCATTTCGCGAGCTGGATTCCTTTTAAGATGGCACAGTCTTCGACTGACTCAGCTAACATATTCCAGTAGTATTAGTTAGAAGAATAGACTGACCTGTCAGAATCGACCTCCAACAAAAACTGGGATTCGAACCAATTTTTTCACCAAGAAAGTCACAAAAAGGATAATATCTCGCTTTATACAAACGAGACACCAAGGAGATAGAATTGGTTAGAAGCCGCCAACCGGGCTTGGCAAGCAAAGGGACATTAAACACGTTCAACGTTTTAAATTAAAGCCTAGACACCCACAGGTTTTAGGTCCACACATCCTCCTCTAAGGCAACCAACGTAACATTAGTCTTCCACCAGAATTTATTCATAATCCTCTTCAGATGTTCACAAAAAGTCACATGAAGATAATAGATGCTCATTGTATATATAGGGAGAGCTTGAGCAACACTTTTGAGCAAAATCTATTTTCCCGCTGTTGAGAGAATTTTTTGTAAGACATAATAGGCACATACACATATATACATCATTGTATATGTGATAATAAAGACTAACCTCCAGCCATAGTTGATTGCTTGATTTGCCTTTGTGTTGATGTAGAATGTCTTAGTTGATTTTCTGCAGTGATTTGGGCAGAGTGACTCCCACTTGTCTCAAGTATAATAGGATGGTGTATATTTTGTCAGTATAATGACAGTACTTGAGTAGTGGGAGGACCTCACTTATATAACCTATCTAACCATCAATATAGGCTTTGTAACAGTTGTAACGGTAACCGTTACAACTGTTACCATTAGCACTCTTTAATGGCTATTAAGGTCATAACAAATCTTGCACCAATCATGGTAAGATGTTACATTCTCCCACTTGGTGCAAGAACAAACTTAAAAGAAACAAAATACATGAACCATAGAGATATGTCCTCTTAATACGAGTAGTATCTACTATAATCACAATGTAACTTGTTCTCTAAGTACTTTATGTGCTTTAACCAAAACTTAATGGATAAACCTTATGTTTATTCCAGGTCCATAAGATATATATTTTCTCAACAATATGTGCAAAATATAATAATGAGAAAATATCTGAATGTTTTAAGAATTGCATAAAAATAATTGTATGTATACAAACTTTACAAAGTGGGCGCAAGTCCCATTTTCTCAACAAAATCCCTAAACTTGAATGGTGGCATGCCTTTAGTTAAGGGATCAGCAATCATCAACTCAGTGCTTATATGCTCAATGACCACTTTCTTATCTTTAACACGCTCCCTGATAGCTAAGTACTTGGTGTCGATATGCTTACTTCGACTCCCACATTTATTGTTCTTAGCCAGGAAGACTGCAGCTGAGTTGTCACAATAAACCTTTAATGGCTTAGAAATAGAGTCCATAACTCTAAGCCTCGAAATGAAATTCTTAAGCCATACACCTTGAGATGTAGCCTCAAAACATGAAACGAACTCGGCTTCCATGGTTGAAGTGGTGACAAGAGTTTGTTTAACACTTCTCCATGAAACAGCTCCACTGGCCATGGTAAAAATGTTCCCCGAAGTTGATTTCCGAGAATCAACACAACCGGCAAAGTCTGAGTCAGAATATCCAACAATGTCCAAAACATCCATCTGTTTGAACACAAGCTTGTAATCCTTGGTACCCTTGAGATACCTTAAAACCTTCTTTGCAGCTCTCCAGTGGTCTAAACCCGGATCACTTTGATATCGTCCCAGCATTCCAACAGCAAAGGCGATGTCCGGCCTAGTACAGACTTGAACATACCCGAGACATCCGACAACTGAAGCATAAGGAATATTCTTCATGGATTCTCTTTCAAAATCATTCTTTGGACATTGGTCCAAACTGAATTTATCTCCTCTCACTATAGGAGCTGGACTTGGTGAACAATCCTTCATCCGAAATCTTTCTAAGACTTTGTTGATATAGGTTTCCTGCGATAGTCCGAGAATACCCCGGGATCTATCCCTATGGATCTTTATGCCAATGACATAAGATGTCTTGCCCATATCTTTCATATCAAAGTTCTTAGAAAGGAATTGCTTAACCTCGTGCAGCATTCCCTTATCATTAGTTGCAAGTAGAATATCATCCACATATAAAACAAGAAAGCAAATTTTACTCCCACTTGTCTTTTGGTATATGCAATGATCTAAGGGACTTTCAACAAATCCATATGAAGAAATGACCCCATTAAACTTTATATACCATTGGCGGGAAGCTTGTTTTAAACCATAGATGGACTTTTTTAACTTGCAAACTAAATGTTCACCTTCACTAGAAGAGAATCCTTCAGGTTGTTTCATATAAACCTCTTCTTCTAGATCACCATTAAGGAACGCCGTTTTCACATCCATTTGTTGCAGTTCAAGATTGAAATGTGCAACCAAAGCCAGAATTATACGAAGTGAATCTTTCTTTGACACAGGAGAAAATGTCTCCGTGTAGTCGATTCCTTCCTTTTGAGTAAATCCTTTAGCAACGAGCCTAGCCTTATATCGTTCGATGTTGCCTAATGAGTCCTTTTTAGTCTTATAGACCCATTTACAACCAATGGCCTTGGCCCCATTAGGCAACTCAACAAGGTCCCAAACCCTATTGCTTCGCATGGAACTCATTTCTTCCTTCATGGCTTCATACCATAAATCTGATTCTTTACAGTTTATGGCTTGTGAAAACATTTCAGGATCATTTTCGGCTCCAACATCAGACTCTTGCAGATACACTATATAATCACTAGGAATTGCCGGTCTTTTCCCACGAGTAGATCGCCTTAAAGTTGAACTACCGTCTTCTTGAGAAGTTAGCGGTTCAACTACCACTTCAGGAATTTCCTGAATTGGTTGATCAATTGGAATAATATCAGCATTTTGTGGAACTTCTTCAATAGGTCGTTCAATACCCATTTCAACTTGAGGGGTGTTTGAAACTATTATCAACCTATCTGATGACGTAGAAGGACATGATTCAATATGATCATGATTAGAAATCAAATCATTGAACTGATCCCTCCCACTAATCATGCCATCTTCAAGAAACTTAGAATTTCTTGATTCCACAATCCTAGTTGAATTAGATGGACAATAAAATCTGTATCCCTTGGAGGACTGTGCGTATCTAATAAAGAAACCACTAATAGTCCTCGGGTCCAACTTCTTTTCTTGTGGGTTATATATCCGCACCTCAGACGGGCATCCCCAAACACGCATATATTGCAAACTCGGTTTCTAACCTTTAAATAACTCAAATGGCGTCTTTGGGAATATACGTAGCCATCTTAAGTGCTTCGGCCCACAAAAACTTAGGAAGTTTTGAGTTGCTAAGCATACTCCGCACCATATCAATAAGCGTGCGGTTTCTTCTTTCAGCAACACCATTTTGGTCCGGAGAACCAGGCATGGTGTATTGGGCAACAATCCCATATTCTTGAAGAAACTTAGCAAACGGACCAGGTGCTTGTCCACTTTCAGTGTACCTACCATAGTATTCACCACCTCTGTCGGATCTTACTATCTGTATTCGTTTCCCACATTGGTTCTCAACTTCAGCCTTAAAAGACTTGAAGGCATCCAACGCTTCATTCTTATTATGAATCAAATACACATAGGTAAATCGCGAGTAATCATCAATGAAGGTGATGAAATACTTTTGACTTGGCATATCCATATCTGGATAGCAAATGTCAGTATGTATGATTTCCAATATGCTTGAACTCCTTTTGGCACCTTTCTTAGACTTGTTCATCTGCTTTCCCTTAATGCAGTCTATACAAGTCTCGAAATCAGTATAATCAAGAGTACTAAGTACTCAATCATTTACTAATCTCTTTATACGTTCAAGGGAGATATGACTTAATCTCCGATGCCATAACATAGAGAAGTTCTCACTAACACTCGATCTTTTGGAACCGAAGTGAACATGCAATGAGCTATAAGTGGCATTGTTTTGTAAATTTAAACGATAAATACCACCAGACAATGTACCGTATCCAACACATGTTGATTTATTGAAAATATCAAAATGCTTGTCTTGGAAATTAAAGGAGAAACCCAACGGCACAAGTCTAGAAACAGATATCAAGTTTCGGGAGAAACTTGGTACATAAAATGTCTTATTCAAAATCAAAACAAAGCCACTACTTAAAATAAGCTTGCATGTTCCAATGGCTTCCACTTGTGACCCCATCTTGTTTCCTGATAAGATGGTTCGTTCACTTCCCACCGGCTTCCTTAGATCCTGCATTCCCTGTAAAGAGTTTGCAATGTGGATTGTTGAACCAGAATCAATCCACCAAGTATTAGTGTTAACTTCAGACATATTAGATTCATAACAAACGAATGAGGATAGAATACCTTTCTTCTCGATCCACTTTTTGTACTTGATGCAATCTTTCTTCATGTGCCCCTTCTTTTTACAGAAGAAACACTTATGCACCTTCTTTATGTCTGCTTGAGGTGAAAGTTTTCCTTTCCCCTTAGCCTTAGAAGTGGAACCTCGAGATTTGCCAGACTTGGACTTCTCGTGTGCCGTAGCAAACATGGCACTTTCTCCCATTTCCATCACCAATCTTCCTTCTTCTTGAACACACATGGTCATTAAATCATTTATGGACCATTTTTCCTTATGTGTGTTATAAAAAATTTTAAAAGGGCCATACGGTGATGGTAGGGTGTACAAAGCATAGTACACAATGAAGTCGTCCGACATATCTACCCCAAGAGTCTTAAGTTGAGCCACAATGTCCCGCAGTTCCATGATGTGCACACGCACACCTTTGACAGAAGTGAGACGGAGAGAGGAAAATCTCATGATGAGGGTGCTTGCTAAAGCCTTTTCTGAGGTGACGAACTGGTCGTCAATAGACTTGAGCAATGCTTGGACATCGTCATGCTCCTCACTAACGGAGCCCCCAATCCCATCAGATATTTTCGCCTTGATGTACATTGTACTGAGCCGATTGGACTTATTCCATCGCTCATATAGTGCAATGTCATCTTGGGTACTCTTTTCAGTGGGGACCGGTGGTTGCACGTTATGGATAGCAAAGTCCAAGTCTCTCCACCCTAAACTTAGAAGAATCCTTTCTTTCCAAATTTTGTAGTTGTCGCCCCTAAGTTCGGGAACTTCGATGTTCAAATCAGTATGAGTAACGGATTGAGATGCTGTAAAGGTAAATGTTTGGATTAGAATTTTGATGCATAAAATTAACTGAATCGCATACATTACCAATGTAAATGATGCATGTCAAAGATCCAGATGCCATAAAAATTGCCTGTGGGGTAAATTTTTACGCAAAAGGGACCTTAGCAAATTTTAGAATAGAAATGGGATGGGAACAAGGTTGAATTTCTATTCTCAACGATAAAACTACCAAAGACTATATGCCGATGCATAATTGCCTGTGGGCTAAATTATGATCATAATTTGGTATTTTTATCCTGATTAACCATACAAATATAACAAAATTGCCTGTGGGCTAAACTTCATCATATTACATATAATTAATCACAATTTATGCCTAAACTTTATGTGATTTGGAAAAACTTGATATACAATTTTAATTAAATTAAGGATGTTGTGGCTACTCCTTAACTAATTAAATTTGTATTATCACATCGGCATAGATTTAACAAAACAAACTATGCACTTAACATGATAAGCAATTACCGAGTATACTCCCAGGAAAGTTGGTCGAGATGAACTCGGTTAAATACCAACTCCTTAGACAGAGTAGGATTACAAGGGAACTAGTAGCATATTGGCTATTCTAGTTTTCTTCCCAAGAAATTTTCCCCGGTTCATGCATTCTCATATTATAGCATAACGTTTTGAAGGGTTGATTCAAAAATTTGATGTTCACGGTTTGGAAAAAGACTTTAAGAATATGTGAACTTTTGATCTTAATGTGCTAACCTTCAGGCACTACCATAGTCGTACTAAACCTTATGTACTTTTATAACCGCAATATGCTAAAGTCCAACTTCTAAGGAATTCAACAAACTCCTAAAACGCACTACCAAAGTCCAAGTACTAAGGAGTTTAAGAAATTCCTAAAATATGCATTTCTAAGGCATAAAATAAATCGCATAATTGAAATAAATTAAAATTATGCTAATTGGACATAATATGCATATTACAAAAGAGAAACTCATATTAAACAAATAAATTGCACAAACATTATAGCAATTTAACACATGAGTTTACAAAATAATAGAATTTAAATTCAATCTCAATTTACAATTTGAATGAAACTATATTAAAACAATATAATTTACAATACTTTAAAACCAAATTGTAGGCCCATAACAAAACTTAAACCCAAATAAAAATTAAACTTAAACCAGCAGGCCCATTTTGTATTTTTTTTTTAAATAAAATTGAATGAGGCCCAAAACAAACCTAATGCCCCACTCAACTCCAATTCTACTGATTTTCTTCTACATACACCCGCAGCCAAAGGAAAATAAAATAAAACACAGTGGAGAGGATGGGAGACGTGTAGCGGATCGATCGACACCGACAACCGCCGCTCGACACCGACAGCCGAGAGGATGGGATCGATGGACTCCATCGCTTGCCACCGCTTGCCACCATCCCCGGCGTTGCCTGAAGGAAAACCGGAAGCAGCGAGGTCGCCGGACAAGCCAGCACCGCCACTGCCGCCGCTCACCGCCACCGGGAACCAGCGACTCCGCCACCGGCCAGTCCTCTATGCCGGTTACCGGAGCCAGAAGGCGCACCGACGACCATCTGAAACCGTTACACGGTCGTCGGCCGGAGTTCGGAACCGGCAAACCGAATGCGAAAAGCAACAGGTTCAAACCACCCCTTTTTTTTTTTAATATTTCGAAAATAATATATTTATATTTCAAAAATTTTCATGTATATATATACATATATGAAATCCAGATACATATATATTAATATACACACTGTATTTTATTTTTTTTATTGAAAAGCATTTGTATTTCGAAAATACAAATTATAGAATACGGAGCAATACGTATGCAGAACAAAACTGATATGAAACCAATATATGGATATACATTGTTCAGTATTCATATATATTTACACGGATTTTTGGATTCATGAATGTATCAAAACTGATATGAAACCAATATTCAAGTTGCATATATACAATGAGATTCATTCTAATTTTCATAATAGAATAAAGCAAAATATAAGCAATTTGAACAACTAGGCAGAGATAAACAGGCTCTGATACCAAATGTAAGACATAATAGGCACATATACATATATACATCATTGTATATGTGATAATAAGGACTAACCTCCAGCCATAGTTGATTGCTTGATTTGCCTTTGTATTGATGTAGAATGCCTTAGTTGATTTTCTGCAGTGATTTGGGCAGAGTGACTCCCACTTGTTTCAAGTATAATAGGATGGTGTATATTTTGTCAGTATAATGACAGTACTTGAGTAGTGGGAGGACCTCACTTATATAACCTATCTAACCATCAATATAGGCTTTGTAACAGTTGTAACGGTAACCGTTACAACTGTTACCATTAGCACTCTTTAATGGCTATTAAGGTCATAACAAATCTTGCACCAATCATGGTAAGATGTTACATTTTTGCCAACCCCCAACAGTATTTTCTTCAATGAATTGAAAGAAAATACTTGAATTGTCTCTTATTTCGACCAACTCACATAGGTACGTAGTCCCAAGTATGTCTCAAAACTCTCTGTCTGCACCACATTAAACATTGCCGCAATAGCATGCTTCGTGACTTCGTCCGTATTTCGACTGAACACATGCAGGACTTCCCATAATTCACAGTTTTCCCTAACATACGTTCATAATCAATCAGACAATCTTTAATGACCTCAACTTCATTAGCCGTGGCTTTGAAAATAGCAAATTATCATCCGCAAAATATAAGTAGGTAACTGCCGGCCGGGAGCCCCTCTAGGTGAGTAACTGCCGGAGCCCCTCTAGCCACCACACATGGTGACACTCTCCCACTCGTAACTACTCTAGTAATCAAGTGAGAGGGACCCTCAACACACACTACAAAAAAACACCAAAATAGCGACGGACAAATTCCGTCACTAAGTAGTGAAAATCCGTCGCTAAAGTGGTTAGCGACGGATTAGTGACGGAACTCGTCCGACACAAAATACCCCGTCGTAGAATTTAGCGACCAAAATTTATTCCGTCGCTAGGTATAGCGACGGAACTGTCCGTCGCAACCTGGAAATATTCCGTCGCTAACGTTCTTCCGGCGACGGATTCGGAGTCGAAATTTGCGACCGTATAATGACGGACTAGTCTGTCGCTAGATTTAGCGACGGCATTTCCGTAGCTAAAAGTATTAATTATCCATCGTTAATGTCTACTTACAATAATCCGGCGACGAGATTTGCCACGGCCTAGCTATGGATTGTTCCGTCGCTAAATATAGCGACGGAAATGTCCGTCGCTAGCTTTCGTCGTATCAGCACTATTTTTATTATTATTATGTTGAATTGAATTTCATTTAGCTACAACTTATTATTTCCGTCACTATTTCGTTACCTTTCTACCATATTTGTCCGTCGCTAAATTCTCAAAATTAATAAAACTAATGTACCTGCTAATTAATATAAAAAACTTGCATTAAAACTATAATATAGTACTTGAATAATGTAATTATAAAATATATTATATTAAATTATTTAAAGTCAATAACAATAACAAGTCAATAACAATAACATAAGTATAGCAATATATAATGTACTAATGTGACATCATTAGAACCAATACCAAATATTATAATAAACATATAATCTAATCATCTCCTAAGTTTTCATCATTTGAATTAGCTGAATGTTGAGGTTGAGTACTTGGAGTGGATAGCATGCCGTTGCGACGCAACTCATCCATCAAACTTGCAATCTGAGTTTGCATTTGAGTTCTTTCAGCTTGTAATTTAGCTTCCATCTCAGCTTGTAGTTTAGCTTCCATCTCAACTCGCATGGTCTCTAACTGTTGATTCACCATCTCCTTCATTGACTCTTGTTGAAGTTGTGAAGTAGCAGATGATGAACTCCAGTTATTCTCAGTGATAAATGCTAAATGCAGATGACTTAGTCCCTAAGCCATAAATACGCTGTTTTTTTACCCCACCAACAACATCCACATACAGTTGTGACATGTTTATAACTGGTGGCTCATTTGACCCTTCCGCCTCTAGGATTGCAGCATCACGCCGTGCTTGTATTTCGTCCCACAGGCGGTTTAGCCGGCAAATAAAGTGATTGAAATAAACAGTCATGCATATTTTCATAAGCCTCCGGTACCCACAGGCGGTTTAGCCGGAGAAAACATAAGTGCCGGTACCCACAGGCGGTTTAGCGGGCAAATAAACAACAAAAGAAAATTTTTTAAGTTCAAAACAAACCTTAGCAACTCAAGAAGAACTTGAAGACTTTTGTATTCGCGTATCGGAGATTGGTCCTAGGATCAGAGTAAGGAGCCTGCACACGAAAAATAGACGCCAACAATTATCCTAAATTGTTAGGAAGTAGATAGTTCACCATCTGATGCTTCGGTTATCATGTATTTTAACAATAAATGTGGGTATGCATTGGACTTTCTTATCTGGCCTAATTACTTTTGTTTGTTTTGTTACTTGCACATGTAACTGTTGTTCTCAACATTTTAATTATAATGCTATTATTTCACTTTTATTAGTTCAAAGTAGTTGATTGGATTACTATGTTAGACATGTTTTTAATTTTAATGCTATTATTTCAGTTTTATTAATTCAAAGCATGTGATTACATTACTATGTTAGACATGTTTTTAATTCTAATGCTATTATTTCACTGCTATTAATTCAAATCAGTTGATTAGATTACTATGTTAGAGATTAAAACTTTTTGGCCTTGGTTTTTACCCTCAAGGCAACTCCTTGTTCTACCTTCTTAAAGTACTAAAAAAGATTCAAGATAGCAGCAGCAATATAGTTTCCTCCTAAAAATTTGCAACTCTCCCTCTCTTTTCTTCTTTTCTTGGGGAAAAGAGAATGGTATGTAACACACAAATCAATCCACGAGTATAAAGTTTTGTGTCTTTAAACAAATTCTAATTCTAAAATTTTACTTCCTACTGTCGTATCACGTTTCTACTCCATAGAAATACATTTATCATTTTCCAAATCAAAATTAATATACTGCGTATTTGTTAATTCAATTAACATTATTTTACTTCCTACTGCGTATTTACCAAACAAGGCTAATCATTCATTATTTTAAGCAAAACATTATTTGTTTATGAAATCTTATAATTCAATTGCATCCATGTAATTGAATTTATGTATCTATTTCTGTAAAGAAGGGCAGACGATTATTTATGTATCTATTTATGTATCTATTTATATATGTATCTATTTGACTCTAGAATTAATCAAACACTGTGTTCGGAGAGTAGATGAGGAAATTACCTTCGCAGTTGGAGAGCTTTCGCCGATTCGCCGTGGAGCTTTCGTCGGAGAGTAGAGATGTGGTGGAGCCTTCGTCGGAGAGCAGAGACGCCGGAGAGCAGTGCCTTCGGCTGTGGGCTGTTGCTGGTCGGAGGGCTGCGATATGCGAGAGAGAAGAATAAAGGCTTAGGGCTGCGCTATTCCAAACCCTTAGGACTTAGGAGAAGAATGAGTAATTAATTAGTTGTGCTTTATGAACTCTAGCTACGGATTAAAATTCTGTCGTTATTTTTTATTAAAAGTAAGAGCTGCGATATTAATTAATTTATCATTCTTGTTCCTAGCGACGGATATCGATTCCGTCGCTATGAAACATTTAATAAAAAATTTTTTTACTAAAATTAACGACGGATATAATAGTCTGTCGCTATTGAAATCATAAGAAAATACCTTGTGGACAACTTAGCGACGGACCAATATATCCGTAGCTATTCAACCCATACGAACGAAGCCGTTTAGTCATCTTAGCGACGGATTTCACCGTCCGTCATTACATAGCTACGGATCAATATTTCCATCGCTATGTACTCTAAAGCCGTACTAATTCTAGCGACGAATATGAGTATCCGTCGTTAGACTTGAATCCCGAATACATGAAACTTAGAAAATAGCGACAGATGTTTAAGTCGGTCGCTAGTATGTAGCTAGAACAATTTCGAAATTAACCCGCGAAAAATCCGTCGCCAATCCGTCACTAATCCGTCACTAAGTTTTGCGCCAAAAATTCCCGCTAATAATAGCTATGAATTTAACGACAACACTCATCCGTCGTAATATCCGTCACTAATCCGTCGCTAATCCGTCGCAAAAATCCTATTTAACAAGAAAACTAAATTCGGTCACTAAATAGTTGCTATTCCGTCGTTAAATTAGCTACGGAATGCGTCCGTCTCTAGATCCGTCGCTATTTCGGTGTTTTTTTGTAGTGACATAAGATAACAAGTAAGGAATCAATCAATTTAATTATGTATATTTTGTTTATAAATCTATCTAAGTACGTATTCCATACATGATTATGGATTATATTGACTATACAAAATTTTAATTTTAATTTTGTGCATGCAATAAAATGCATATATACTTGATCTGACCAAATATATGATGAGAAGTTGAATTATAATATTATACTCCGTATTATATATTTTAATATTTTTTTTATTTTTAATTAAATTTGTGATAACATAATTTCTTCTGTGCATCCAGGGACGGAGTCAGAAATTTTATTGGGGAGCGAAGAAGTAGGGACGGATTCAGAAATTTTTTTCAATAAAGGCGAAACATTAAAACAAAAGAGATAATTTTTAAAAAAAATAAATAAATTACCTAAGAAATATAGTTTTAAATATTGTTGGATATGGGCAAAAAATTAAAACGCATCGAAACTTTATAAAAATATTCATAACAAAATATGAAACATAATTAATTTGATAAATAATTTGAATAGAAAATACATTATAAATTACACACCTCATTATTAATATAAAAGAATGTTGTGTGTGTGTGTGTGTGTGTGAAACATGACTAGCTATGTTGAAGTCAAAACGTGACTATGTTGAAGCCAATATGTGACTATGTTGAAGCCATAGGGAATGAGTCAAAAAAACTGTAAAACTATGTTGATGCCAAAAGATTCAAACCCCTAACCTTTATTATTATAGCTAAACATATGGTATGCCAACTAATCTAACTCATTTTTTGTTAACATTTAACAGTTTTTTTATATACTAATACTAAAACATGTACTATATATACATATCTACTATACTAATAAGAACCCAAGAGAGTTAGGCTTATAATGGGTAGAAAATATGGCGGTCAAATTTTTTAATCAAATGAATGACTCAGATTGATCAGATTTTAATTTTTCCTTGAGATTTCCTAATTTATCCTTAATGAATATGATTATCCGTTAACTTTTCCGGTAAATATTATTTTTTTCGTTAATTTATGTTAGTTCACCGTTAACTTACTCATTGATTTCAATAAAAAAATGTCTTAGGTTCGAACCACATCCCAATCAAAATTGGCATAATTAGTACTTTATTTTACTCGTATTAAATTAAATAATAATAATTTAGTAGCTACAACAAAAAATAATACATATGTATTTCTTTAATTTAGAATTATGTGTCTACAATGCCTTTATTCAAAAAAAATTATTCATTATCAATAAATTAAATAAGAGAAATAATTTCATTAGTTGTATTGTCTTTATTTTTCTCCAATATAAAAATTCTTCACATTCAAAAATCAAAATTCAAAAGCATCAATTAATTATATTCGCTATAGGGGTGTTAGCGAACAGAGCTTTCGGCAAACTACTCGTGTTTGTGTTCGGTAAGCGTTCGTTTATGTTTGTTTGTTAAGGTAAACGAACCATTAACAAACAAAATTTAGAGCTTGGTTAATAAATGAACAGAGCTTGAACAGTTGTATGCTCGTTTGCTAAGAGATCGTGAACAAGCTCGTTTGTGTTCGTTTAATAATGTTCGTGAACAAGCTCGTTTGTGTTCGTTTAATAATGTTCGTGAACAAGCTCATTTAGTGTTCGTTTAATAATGTTCACGAACATGTTCAAAAACATATATATACATAGATTATATTGTGATCATGAACATTGATTATTTCTTGAACGTAGATTATTTGTTGTTCACGAACGAATTGTATGTGAATATGTGATCATGAACAAGTGCTGGTGTTTGATTATTAAAGGTTCATGAACGTAAACCAACATGTTCGTGAACGTGCTTGTTAACAAACATGTTTGTGAACGTGTTTGTTAACGTTAACGAACACATTCGTGAACATGTTCGCGAACATTAACAAACACGTTCGCGAACATGTTCGTTAACATAAACGAACACGTTCGTGAACGTGTTCGCGAACGTTAACAAACACTAATGAACGCTTAACAAACGAACACGAACATGATTTTCAAAATGTTAGATATACAATAGTCTAACTATATGAACCATAGTATACGAGAAACCTAACCTCGTATGATAGCGGAAGCTGATCTCCAGCCATAGTTGATGTTCCCGTTGCGTTGCCTCTTAATGGTAGACCGTCAGCCATGTTTTGTCTCAGACCTGACTCAGAACCCTAGATGGCGTATTGGTATCTACTGAGCAGTCTGAGTACCGTAACTGAATGTACTATCTAATCCATAATCCTGTATCCCATCAATTCAGGTTATATTAGGCACAGAGTTTGGTTGACTAACAACTACTAGTTATTAAGTCCAACCAGACCACTTAATAAGCCTAGTCAACTTGCACCACTTATGAATTTATACCAAATATTCATACTTAACCAAACATGGGCAACCAGAACTAAAATCATAATTCCAAGAACTAAATGAATTATGGAATTAATGGCAAAAGTCAATTGCCTAGAAAACATGTTTTCCAAGATTACTAAATTGATTCAAAATCACTCTCCATAACCCAGTTAATAATATTATTATTATTATTAATGGCAAAATTGCAAATAACCAAAATAGCAATAAATAGCCATAATAATATTATCACATTAAGTAGGAGACTAAATATGAAAAAACAATGGTCAAAACCGCTAACACTTATAAATGTTTTCGGATAAAATTTTGAAAACTTAATAAAATTTAAAGTCCGAAAAATATTAATGTCCAGAAAATTATTTTCTGAACTGGAGTATTGTCACATAAATTTATTTGAAAACAGTTCAAGGTACACATCTGAATACCATAAAAATACTAATGTCATCATTAATCATTAATTATTAATCTATATATATATATATATATATATATATATATATATATAATCTATATATATATATATATATATATATATATATATATATATATATATAAAAGTAAAATCCTCCTAACAAATTTTCCCCCCCAAAACTTTTGTAGTAAAACTTATTTGGTAAGTAAATGTCAAATGGAAATTAAATTAAGTTAAATTAATAAATAATAATAATAATAATAATAATAATTTTATTACCTTAAATAAATAAACTATTATACTTTCCTTTTGAATTAGTATTTTCTACATATAAATACAAGGGTTTCTTCAATCAAAGAATCTCAGACTCATCTCTCTGCTTTCTTTTTGTATGAATTTTTTACATTTTTCTAACTATATTCTCACGTACTTCAATATGTTTTGCAGTTTATATCGTCTGGTATGAGCTTGAAGATATTTAAGGAGGCTCTGCTTCAACAAAAGGAAATTGAGGAGGAAGAGCATTTGTAACAGAACCATATTGGTTTAGTTTTTATCGAAGATTGTAGAGATGCGATCGAGGGTGATAAAGACGGTAATTTTGATGATTTTGTAAATTTCTGAAACTTAGAGTTAGTATGTTGATTTCGAGATTTGTACATGCCATTCAAGTTTATATGTTTTTTTTAACAAGCATAGTTCATTTTACAGCATTTTTATAATATATATATCTGTAGTATAATATAATATAACAATAATAATGATGATGTTATTAATTTAAATAAATAAATTAAATAAATTATTATTCTTTCTTTTTAAATTAATATTTTCTACCTATAAATATAAATTAGTATTTTCTACCTTAAATAAATAAATTATTTTGCCTAATTTATATTATATTCTTTAAGCTACAATTTTGACATGATATCTTCGTAGCCCATTTTATTATATTGAGCCTTGGTACACAAGTCCAAATCAAATATATGTATGTACACGCATAAAAATAATCCTAATCTATCTATATAACTATAATTAAAAGTAAAATCCTCCTAGCTAAATTTTTCCCCCAAAACTTAGAGGCATTTATGTAATATCATCCATTATTTATATATAGATATTATTATATGCCATTATATTCAAATCAAATTATAGTAATTTTATATTCATCTCCATTTATATTAGATATATTCCTATTTCCGTGTATTATAGGACTTCAATATATTAGGCATAATCAGACTCAAATCAAATCAAATTATAGTAATTTTATATTCATCTCCATTTGCATCCTAATAGTATTCCACTATTCCTATTTTTGTGTATTATAGGACTTCAATATATTAGGCATAATTAGACATGCCTAATAACATTTACCGTGCAAAATATATTATTATATTGGTTAAATTTAATTATGGTGAATATTAATTTTAATTACGACCATTAACATTCAATATATTAGGCATAATTAGACATGCCTAATTTTAATTGTGGGGATGACAACTCAAAAGAGTGTAAATCGTAAATATATGTGTATTAATTTTTTTTTTCATGTTTATATTCACTACCATTATATTTTTAAGATATATATATATATATATATATATATATATATATATATATATATATATATATATATATATATATATATCATATTAATACTGTATTTTTTTCGTGGATTTTAGGCTTAGTTTGTTGATGTATCAATAACATTGTTCAATCTCTGTGAATAAGGATTATTCCTTTGTTGTGTAGTACCATACAGAATTTACTATACAATCATGTAAATGAAAATTAAAAGTTTCATATTTAGTTCTTATTAATATACATGCAATTGCATATATTGAAAAAGTAGTATATAAATTTAATAAAGTATATTTTATTGGTAGTTTTATTTTTAAAAAAATGCAATATTTTGCAACTATTTCAGGTAAGCACTTTAGCAAGTTTTTTGTATATTATATTTATTAATTACTTTATTTTTTTTATTTTGTGAATATATTTCATGCATGAAAATTGAATTGCAGATGTATCATATCCAATTCTTTATCATAATATTCTTTTTTATTTTATTGTGATGAAGATTGTATTTATGAGTTTAGACATGGGATGGATTAACAACTATCATATTCTTTTTAATTTAATTGTGATGAAGATTATACAGATGAGTCATGAGTTTAGACATTGGACAAATTAACATGGATGTTAGTAAAGGATGTGGCAACACCTAACTTGCACAATTAATATATAGATTAATTAGTCTTGGTGTAATCAGAATTACTGATAAATGAGAATATAGATTTTCTTTTGTTGTTTACTAAGATGTTTGTAATAATTTGTTATTTTAAAACAGTGTATTAAAAGTTTATTATTTTAGCTAATTACTCATTTTAAATATCAAATCTTATTTAATTGATAGTATGTTTTTGGAAATCAATAAAATAATAGTATTTTTTTTCAATTGTAATATCGCAATGTTTCCTATATAGTTATTACACAACAAAACTTTAAAATGAATAAAGGTTACATATCGTATTTACACATGAAACTTATTTACAATAATAGTTGTTAGTATCATAAAATCACTTCAACATAGAAATATTAAAAAAATTGTTATTAATAATTAACTAATTAATATGTATTTAAAAGAATCATTGACTGAGAATAAAAATGGCATGAAAAGTAGATCAATTTGAAAAGGAAATGATAATTAATACTTGATTAAAAATGACACAGAATATATTACTAGAAATAAAAATATATATAAATATATTATTAATAATTAACTAATTAATATGTATTAAAAAATCATTGACTGAGAATAAAAATGGCATGCAAATTAGACCAATTGAAAAAGAAAACGATAATTAATATTTGATTAAAAATGGCATAAAATATATAAATTCTAAATATATATCGACAATTATATTAATAATTATAGTATAAATTAATTGATATGTACCATGATTATGTGGTCTAATGGTATCTGGGTTGAGCTTCCATTTGGAAGGTTGTAAGTTCAAGCCTTAATGGAGGTGTTATTGGTTCTTTGTGTTTTAGTAACTTGAGAAAGTATAAAATAATTGACTGAGATTAAAAATGACATGAAATATACAAATTATGATATATTTTTAAAAAAAGATCTCCAAATTACAATGTCGAAAATGAAACGGATTAACAATAGTATATGTAAACTGGAAATAATAATTAATAATTTACAGAAAATAAAAAAAATTATATTAATAATTATATAATTAATATGTATTAAAAAAGAATTATTGATTGGTAATAAAAATGACATAAAAATTAGGCCAATTAGAAAAGGAAATGATAATTAATACTTGATTAAAATGGATTACAATAATTAATATTTGATTGAAAATGACATGAAATATATAAATTCAAAATATATATCGACAATTATATTAATATTTATAGTATAAACTAATTGATATGTATTAAAACAATATTTGACTAAGAATAGAAATGACATGAAAATTAGCACAATTGAAAAATGTAATGATTATTAATACTTAATTAAAAATTAAAAATAATTTCAAATTAACTCAAATGAAAAAGAAAAATGGCTAGACAGCCCAAACAATAGTATAGGTAAATTGAAAAAATAATTAACTGTGATTAAAAATGCCACAAAATACATAAATTATGGTATAATATATATTTAAGAAAAAAAACGATCCCCATATTAACTATGTAGGAAAGGAAACGGATTAACTATTGTATATGTAAATTGAAAAAGATATTTGTTATTAATAATTTACTAGAAATATTTAAAAAAATCTGTTATAAATAATTAACTAACTAATATGTATCAAAAAAGAATCATTGAATGAGAAAAAAATGGCATGGTTGGAAAAGGAAATGAGATATATATATATATATATATATATATATATATA